>NC_081836.1:27324697-27646099 GCF_030867095.1 Alligator mississippiensis | reverse complement strand
CACCCAGTCAGCTTCCACTGACAGCCACTGGGCAATCTGTGCTATTCTTCAGTGACTGCACCTTCATTATAAGGGTATTCCAAGCCCTAACCCATCCCAACATAAATGGCTGCATATGGTTTGAGGTGTAACTATAAAACCACCCTTTTATCTTCCCCCATTACCAACACTTTCAATTCCAGCACTCTAGGACTAGCAAAGTGACACAGTGCTTAATGAAAATAACATCTAACAAGCCAACATACATGACACATCAGCTTCATTTTATTTGTTTTAAATGTGCCAATCAAAGAGCTGACATGGCAATCCTACAGCTATACCTTCTGTTTTGATGTGAGATTTTAATTAACAGCAGTTAAAAAAAATCAATTTAGTTTTGATGAAAGATGCCAGTTCTGACAGCTCTGGAGAATTAATCTCTCTGCTTATCAAGATAACAGAGAGAGTATAAACCCTGTATTACAGCCCTGATGGGACCACCCGTAAAAGCTGGGAAAGGATCTTAGTTCATTTCCCAGGGTCATTCATTTCTAGATTCCTTGTTAGATTACTAACAACAGTACCAGTCGCAGGAATGCCTTTTGTGCTTTTTAACACAGTGCCAGCTTGGAGAGTAGGTGGCATGGCAGTAACAAGGGCAGGAGAAAGCAGTTGAGGGGCAAGGGTGAAGGCTGTTTCTGTTACAGAGCTGAAAAGACTAGAGATGATACATTTGCCTTGTTAGGGTGAATAAGAATTTAAAACTGAACAGTTCAGTGGAAGCTATGACTCTGGGATGGTCTGCTACTGGGAAGCATTCAATGCAATGAGTAAACACCAGTATCTCTGCTCTATCAATTATATTTATCTATAGCAAAAATGGCAACTGGTTTTACATAAGCGTGGAAGCTAAACACATAAAGAATATACCGAGAATGCTCCAAGCTTGTCAACAGTCCCTTGAAAGCTACACAGAAAGAATGATCACCTCACAGTGGAGTAGTCTGGGTCTTGCCAAGACCAACTGAACATAGTCCTTCACCAGGACCAATATGTGAGTGGATCAACATTTGATGTTACCATAACACCTACATTCACCATGCTGAATGCAGCAGTCAGACATCCTCACCATCCCTTTTCTCCAAATTCTAATGATGAAGAGAAAGCAGGCTGTGACTGGGAAAAGGGGGAGGCAAGAGAGGAGAAGAACAAGTCCTCATCTCAGCTGAAGGCACATGATAGTACCGGAGTCACAAGTCTGATTGAGTTCCCCATCCTGGGCACTCACCAGACTGCTCTCTAGAACCCAGCCCAACTGAATCGTCCTGGGTGCTTTAAACCTACAAAGCCAAGACAGAGTCCAGGCACTAATGCTGTCCTTGGTCTGCAAGTACAGACCATATGTCAAGCCCTTTACCTGAGGACTGCCATCTGTGGGCTGAGCCAAAATTCCAAAGGACTAGCACAGACTATATGACAGAGGAGTGTTAAATGGAGATGGTTCTCTCTTTAAATGCAGTTATCCTAGACAATGAGCTAGCTCCTACCAAGAGGAACTGGTTTTTCAGGGAAGAAGTTGAGTTGGTGAGGAAGTCACCAGTCAGGGTTCTGTGATCTTCTGATAGGCCTGATCAAGGATATCAAAGGATAAGAGCTGCTCAACTTGGGGGAGAGAAATGTGTGGGGGGCATTTTCTGCCCCTCAAGATGAAAGGAGCTGCACCGTGAGCTGATGAGTCAAAGTAAACCAGAGGGAGCAAAATACAGCCCACAGGCCAGATATGACCCACCAGGCCATTCAATCTGGCCTGTGGGGTGCCTCTAATATTCAGAAAATTTTTACCTACCGGTGGCTGCCTGTCTAAAAGCAGACAAGGAGCCAGTAGCAGGAGAAGCTGGTAGCAGGACCCAGCGGTGGTAGGGACCCAATGGCAGCAGCAGCAAGGCCTGCCCGGCCCCACCCCAGCCCCAGCCCGCAACTGGAAGCTTCTGCCTAGCAGAAGGTTTTGGTCTGGTGACCATGGGGCTGTTCCCCTGCACTCCCTCCATCCAAGAATGGAAACTCTGACAAGAACAGGCGGAGGGAGGTGGGGAAGGATCACTGGTACACCAAGAGCCAGCCTGGCTTGTCCACCACCATGCAGCTCCTGGCTGCGTGGCCAGGACTACATGGCTCCATACCCACCCACACATACCCACACCCCTCCACAAACCCCATAACCCACACATCCACACACCCCCATAAACCCCATACCCACCCACCTGTGCCCCCACAAACCTCACATACTTCCATACCCTCCCCCACATACACACATACCCACACACAAACACAGGCCCCCACAAATCCTGTACCCACCCACACATTCCCCCCATCCCTCCCCCAATATATACAAGTAAGACTTCATTTTAAGCTATTATGGAATCACCTCTATATACATTATGCACACACATATAAATAAGGCCAAAAATACATTTGAAATCAAATTAATGTATATTGTAATAGATGTTTGATTTTTAGAATATAATTTGTTTTTTTTCTGGGTCCCCCTTGCCAAAAGGAGTACTTTCAGGGGCAAGGGGAAGGACTCCTGGTGGCAAAGGTCAGGGGTCAGGACTTCCAGTTCCAAGGTGGTGATCAGGGGGTGGGGCAGCTGTCAAAGGGCAGGGCTACTCTTGCAGCCCTCAACAGCTCATCAAAACTTGTTAAGTGGCCTTCCAGCTGAAATAATTGCTTGCCCCTGGAGTAAACCCCACCTCAGATGGATTCCTCTTATAACAGTACTTCAAGGGTAGAGTAATGTAAGGGCAGGTGTCACAACCCAAGGGTGTGATTTTGTGTGTGCGCGCTTCGGCACTGCTAAATTATTTCCCGCCACGAGGAGCTTTCTTTGCAAGGTGCATTTCTCAGTTGCAAAGAGAAAACCCCGGTGCAAAGAAGTTCCCGCCACCCGCATGCAAATTTGTGTCCCACTATTGGCCAGTTCTAAATTATTCCCACGTGGCAGCTAGCGATTGGCTTGCTAGCCGTATAAGAGGCTTGAGCGGTTTCCGCCCAAGTTGGAGAACTCCAAGGAGAACCCCACAAGGGAGGACTCCACAACCATCTGGAGGAAGAGGACTTCACGTCTCATGAAGAACTCTAAGCGCTGCGGAGCCTAACGGACCCAGCGTGTACCTTAAGGCGGCTATAGGGGTCTGATCAACCTCTGGCCTCTCCCCATCGCTGAAACAATCCCTCGACGAACCCCTTCCCTGCGCGCAAGTTCCACGGAGCCTAGCAAACTTCGTGTGAGTGTATCCAGAGCTCTTCTCCAAGTTGTTTTCTTTGGTTGACATGACGGGCTCACGTTTTTAGAGCCTTCAACTGGATTGGGCTAGAGTTCGCGTGGAAGGAACTCTTGTCCGCTTTTCTTCTTTCCTGTCTGTAACTGCAACTCAAGCAAGTTTTCCTGCCTGCACCGCAACCATCTACGGTGTAAGTAAAATAATCTTTAATCAACCGCTAAGCGTCCATGCCTAATTCTAGTCTGCCGGCCTGCATTCCCCGACCCGCGTGCCAGGGCTGCTGGCCACAGCCCGCTGCGCGCCCTCTAGGGCCTCGGACCGCTCCCGGCCCACACAGCAGGGACTGCACTGCATTGCACTTCAGTGCCCCTTGAAATGATCAGGGCCTGGGAGACAAGACCTATAAGGAAAAGTTGAAAGAACTATGGTTATTTAGTTGGAAGAAAAGAAGACTGATAGGGAGATTTGACAACAGTCTTCAAATACCTGAAGGGGATTATAGAGATGAATGAAATGGGCTTTTCTCTGTGGCCATGGGGGATGAGACTAAGAAGAATAGCCTCAAGCTGCAGCAGAGGAAATTTAGGCTGGATATGAGGAGCAACTTTCTGACTCTGAGGGTGGTCAAACGTTGGGACAGGCTGCCTAGAAAAGTTATGGAATCTCCATTCTAGAAAACTTTCAAAAGCATCTTAGACACTTGTCTGGGATGGTTTAGTCAGGGATGATCCTGTCTTGAGCAGGGAACTGGACTAGATGACTTTGTGAGGTCCCTTCCACCCCTATTTTCCTATGATTCTAAGTCTTCCTAACCACACTTGCCTGGAGGAAATTAAGTATCCCATCAGCTTCTGAATTAATTACAAGCAGAGAGCAAAGGTTTATAAACTTTTTATAATCATTGCATTTTTTAAAGATCAAAATGATGTTGAATAAAGGAGTTTCAAGCATGACTGGTTCTGAAGTGTTCATTTGAAAATGGGTACTCATTTTACCTATGAGACAGGTGACACCACTATCATAGCAGGCTCATTTGAACTAGTGACACAGTTGAAAGACTCCAAATTTCCAATAAAGAGATTAAAACATGAAAGCACACGTTAGGCCTAACACTGATTCTTGTCACAACATACTAAATACTTTTTTGTGACTTGAAATGGTCCTACTTATAACCTTTCACTTGCAGTCAATACAAATTAATTTTGCTTGTATGATTTGGAAGACACCATAAAATGCCCTATAAAATCCAAATACATTACAGTATTTATTTATAGTCATTTCTATAGCACTCATCAGTATCATGTCTCAGTACCTCCATTCTCTTCCTTTTATAATTAAGAGAACAAGAAACAATCAGGAGAGCAACAAATATATCCATGCTGCTCACAGATCAAAATTCTAACATTTATGATCCTCACTTTGCAATCAAAACCGAACAAGTAGATTCATGACTCTATGTGACCAAGAATTTCTCCCTCTCCAAAATTGCTCCATTTTGCTAAGATTGAAACAGATGTATTGCACGGTAATTGTCTGTCCCTTTTCCTCCTTTATTAATGCTTGATACTATTGTTTCCAATCCTTTTCTCATTTGCCAGTTTTATTCTGTAATATTACAGTAGCACCTACAGTCCCAATTGTGGGAAGGTCAAGAGTACCCGCGTCGTGGAGAAGCCCGAAGAAAAAGACGCAGCTGGCCGGTGCAGGCCTCCGTGGGACCTACCGATCGGCTCCCATGGAGCTTTACTGACTCACCAGGTGCACCGAATTGGTGCAATTATGCTGCTGGGAGTGTGGTGCACTGTGACCAGTGGGGTACCTCAAGGCTCTGTCCTAGGGCCTTTACTTTTTAACATCTTCATTAATGATGTAGACATTGGTGTCAGAAGCGGACTGGCCAAATTTGACAAAGACACCAGACTCTGGGGTAAAGCATCCACACCTGAGGACAGGAGGGCGATCCAGGCAGATCTTGACAGGCTTATGAAATGGGTGGATGAGAACCTGATGGTGTTTAACACCAAAAAATGCAAGGTTCTCCATCTTGGGTGGAAAAACCTGCAGCATGCTTATAGGCTTGGCAGTGCTATGCTGGTTAGCACTACAGACGAAAGGGACTTGGGGGTTATGATTGACCGCAAGATGAACATGAGCCTTCAATGTAATGCTGCAGCTAGTAAAGTGAGCAAAACGCTGGCTTGCATCCACAGGTGCTTCTCATGCAAATCCCAGGACGTCACTCTCACATTGTACTCAGCCTTGGTGAGGCCGCAGCTGGAGTACTGCATCCAGTTTTGGGCTCCACAGTTCAAAAAGGATGTGGAGAAGCTTGAGAGAGTGCAGAGGAAAGTCACATGCATGATCAGAGGTCAGGAAAACAGACCTTATGATGAGAAGCTGAGAGCCATGGGACTCTTCAGCCTGGAAAAGCGCAGGCTCAGGGGTGATCTGGTGGCCACCTATAAGTTTATCAGGGGTGCTCACCAGGATCTGGGGGAGCGTTTGTTCACCAGAGCACCCCATGGGATGACAAGGTTGAACGGTCACAAACTCCTCCATGACCGTTTCAGGCTGGACATAAGGAAGAACTTCTTTATTCTCCAAGCCCCCAACGTTTGGAATAGATTGCTGCTGGAGGTGGTTCAAATACCCACTTCGAATGTATTCAAGACCCTTTTGGAAGTTTATCTTGCTGGGATCCTATGATCCCTGCTGACTTCCTGCCCCTGGGGCAGGACTCAATGATCCTCCGAGGTCCCTTCCAGCCCTAGTGTCTATGAAATCTATTAAATTTGCAGCTGCAGGCAGCGGGGGGGAGGGGGCGTGGAGGGGGAGAGAGAGAGAGAAAAGAACCACCTGCTGCTGCCTGAGACTGAAGTCCCTGGGAATGGGGCAAGAGACCCATCGGGTCTTCAGAGCTCGGAGGAGCTCAGAGAAAAAAAGTAAAGAGAGAGAGAGAGAGAGAATGAAGGCAGAAAACCTGGTTCCACACTACTCGATTCCAGCCGGTACACGATTAAGCCGGAGAGACTGTAATTGACAGAGTACACGGGAAGAAAACAAACAAAAAAAGAAAAATGCTTGGCCACTGGAGTCACGGTCAAGAGACCCAGTAAAGGAACCAGGAAGAAGACTGGAGAGCTGCTGCAGGCTTTCAGAGGTCTTTATTTGTTATTCTTCTGGCCCTACACACACACACACACACATGCACACACACACATATATATTTGTGCATCTGGCTGCACCGCTCGTCCAAACAGGTGTCAGCTGGCTCTGGGTCAGGGAAACCATCATCCTCCCAGACTTGATTAGAATCATCAAAGACATGGCAGGAAAGATAACAGGCAGAAGCCCAACCCAATCCCGCTGACTGACACCCGCCCTGACACCAGCAGGACAAGTGAATATCCTCAGGATGCCAGGCCTCGTGTCAGTATCCTGCAGTAGCCTGACACCAATCAAAATTATCCCTCATTGTACAAGGTGCTGCACACAGCATGAGATGAGAATGCCTGTACCCAAATCTTACAATCTACATAGACAAGACAGAGAAGAAAAGGGAGGAGCAAATGGAGGAACAGATACACAGCCAGGTGAAATAATTTGCCCAGATCATGCAGCAGCTTTTATACACCAAGCCAGAATTGAAACATAAGTCTCCTGCCCATTTCAGGTTTAAAACTTATTTAAATCAGTCTAAGTATTACATGTGTCCATGCCCCCAGGGAGTATAGTATGGCGAAATGCCATCATCAGCATTTTCACTGAATAAAGGACCCTGACACAGGTTCCTAATAGCACCTTATAACAGCAAAGAAGAAACAGCCTGAGGGGCTGTGCCAGGCAGCTGGCTTTTGACCAGAGTCAGGGAAGAGATGCTGCAGTCACATGCTCCTTTATGTGTATTTATATCTACTAAAGAAGCATTTTGTGCAGCTGGTCCCAGCAGTGCCCTTGGCTGGCAAAGGCACCAGGCTACAGGGCTGCTGAGATACCATGCCAACAGCAGCTGCAGCCATCTCCTTCTCATCAGTTACAGAAGATTTCGATCCCAGGCTACTTCCCCAGCTGATATACTGAAATATCCCCAAGAGTCCTTGTTAAAAATACTTTGAGATGGGAAAAGAAAGAGCTCTTTGAAGCTAATAGGAAAGGTTTTGGTTTTTTCTTTTTTTAACCTGATTTTGGAATATTTGGGGAGAAATACAAACATTTCTTACACTGAGAATCCTTGAATCTCTCTGGTAAGTAGGCTGATGTTTGAACTTCCCTAATAAAGAGATTTGGGATAAGAAAAGCAGAATATTTTCCATTTATATACTTGTATTACTGTGAGAGGTGGGTAAATAACTGATTTTTCAATTGACCCACAAATCTGGAAAGAAAAAAATGTTAAAAATTGTTACAGATAAAGTCAAAGCAAAAATTTCCAGTGAATTCAAGAACTATGTTGGATCAAACAAAACAGCCTCCTTTCCCCCCAACCTAAATAGTATTTGTAAAGGGTTTACCACTACCTTTTTAATAAATTGAAGAAAACATTTAGAGAAGAAGGTGTTTGGAATAAAAATGTTTAATTATTGTTTTACTCCACCCACCCTCCCCCACGAACAATTTGGAAGAATCAAGATCAGTTTGTGAAATGTTTTTATGTTGCTATATCTGCCTTTTTCAACAAAGGATCCATTATACCTGTAAGATTTTAAAAAGCTCGAGTTAGAGTAGTCTCCAAACTCTTTATTCATGGATAAGGTCCCACTGTGTCAGGAGCTGTCTGTAGGTACACAGAGTAAGAGGCGGTACCTGAAAGTTTTCAATCTAAATAGATAATGAATAGGAGAAAGAAAATACTATCACTTTAATTTTACAGCTGAAAAAAATGAGAAGCAGAGATAAGGATCTTCTCCAGAATCCACTGCATGAAAGGGAGTCTTTTCATTTGTTTCAGTGTCTCTGAGTCAGGTCCTAAGGCCTAAAGGAAACACTCAAGGTGAGTCCACAGTGAGTCAGTGGCAGAGGCAGCCTCTGAACCCAGATTTTCCTGCATGCCAAAATGATCCACTTTTAGTAATAAAGCCCTTGTAGTTTCATTTTTTCAACACACTGAAGAATTGCAACTTGTGGAGAAATAAAGCTTAGCTAGGAAAGTGGTTGTTTTGATGCTCTGCTTTGGGGAAGCAACAGGTTTGTGCTTCCCACATGCTGCCAAGAATCACTCCTCTCCTCTGTTTGCCCACAATACAAAAGGAGCAGTGAGAAAACAACCTTGGCTACAGGCCTATCCTTTGTTGGGTTTTATATGACCTTTGCAAGCAATGGAGAGAGCAACCTACCCCTTTGGGTGAGCTTGTGACATCATCTTTGATAGTGAATTTAGTCACTAATGATAGAGCCCAAACTAATGATCCCAGAGAGTGAGGTCATCTGACCACTCCTTTCCACTTCATTCCCACCTCAGGGACCACCATCATGCTAGACATACTGTTACCAACACCAATACATCAATGCAGAACCACAAACATTTTCTGCAGACCCTCCCGCCTCTGGTCTGTAACTCTTCTCCCATCTCCTCCAAACTCAGTGCCTTGCTCAGGTCCATTGTTCTTCTTCACACTTCACCTGTTTGGTTTGCTACCTATTTTCTTTCTACATTTTACAATGTGTAAACCCTTCCCTTTCTTCTCCACCTGGTCTTTACCATCCAGAGTTTGCACAGCTCCATTCCCCTGTCCTCTCTTCTCTCCCATCCCTCCCCACTTCCCTCACCCCATTCAAATCTCCAGCTATCCTGCATGCAATACCATAGAACAGAGGTTCCCAATCTGTGGTACGGGTATCACCAGTGGTACGCAGACAATCTGTCAGTGGTACGCATTAACAGATTTATTATAATTACTTCATATGACAAAAATGTGCTGGTGCTACTTAAGGTTGTATCATTTTAAATTGGTGGTAAGCAATCTGTCAGAGTTTAGGAACTGCTGTCATAGAGGGTTCCTTTCCATTGTTTCCCAGCATCTAGTATTCAGCTCCTGCTATCCCTTTCAGCTGTAGGCCAGAACCTCTGAGTCTGCTCTTCCCAGATATGCTTCCTTGGTGTGTGCTCTAGTGTTTTCTTGGAGTAATCAGACCGGAGGCAGAATTAGAAGAAGGAAGGTCCCACAGGGATTGGATATGTGAGTGGTGTTAAGGCAATTCTGGAGCATTTAAGTCCTCCCTTCTTCCTCCCTTCTCTTCATGCTGCCACCTTTGCTTGGCTCAATACCCTCCTCTTGTGCACTATCTGGGCTCCTCTCTCTCTATTCAAACCTACTGTCTCCCACGATGACCCACCAAAGCCAGAACATTTAAGTGGCAAAAGAAAAAAACACAGATGATGAATGCAGAAAGAAACAGACAAAACAACAAATATTTGTATGATCTATTGTTGCCTCATGCTGTTGCAAGGCCAGAACTGCTTCTTGATGCCTTAGACCATCTATACACCCTATCCCTCCCAGTCTGTGATCACATCTTAATTCTAAATTACAGTGTAAGCTCTTCCAGACAAGGACTTGCAGGCAGTTTCTCATTTGGGGTAAACAGCATGAAATCAGGGGTGGTAGGCTGACTTATAGCAGTTTAGGATGTGGCCTAAGTCTCTGAAGTATCTGTAAAGCTCTGTGCACATGTAAGTACTGCTTAGCAAATCTCTCATAGGGCAGCAGCAGTTTCCTTAAATCCAGTGCCTCAGGCCATTTCACCAAAGGTAAGAAGAGAGTTCAGGTTCTGTGGCTGCCCCAGTGCTGTTGGAAGCTGAATTCACAGCAGAATTAGTCACCACTACATAAACTTTTAGAGCCTTGATTAGCCATGATGACCCCACACTGATGCTCTCTAAAAGGACAGCTAGGAACCTTCCAGCCCAGAAATAAACACTGTTCTAAGGAGCAGCTCCCTGGGGAGGGACAGACGATCATGGTCTGGAAAAGCTCCAACAATGCTGTGTTAGTCATTCACAGGGATGACAGAAGCTGACCTGGAGGGAGGGAGAAGGGATTTGGTTTGATGTGTGTCTACACTCCAAACAGAAGTACAATTGCAGCACAGCTAGGGATATCTACACTAGCTTCAATTTAGCTAACTTAGGTCACAGTACAGCAAAGCTGCATTAGCAGTGTGGCCAGTCACATGTATGCTCATAGGGAGTGATCATTTTCAATATGGTCAGATATTTAAGCTGTGGGGGGAGGGGAAGGGGGGAACTTTCAGTGTGAGGCACTGTGGGATCATTTTTGGAGAACTGCAAGAACCAGCAGAAGCACAGACCTGTCCACAATACCTTCTGCAGCAGCCAGATGCTGGCAGAGGGCTTATAGAGGTAGATGGTTTATATCACTTAAGGAGGTGACCTTCAAAGTACTCCAGATGCATGTACATTTCTGCTGTATTGCTAGAGTTCTGCCAAAATAATGTTGCAATGTAGCCCATGCCTCGGTGTGGTCCATATAACTTGTCCTCAACCGCACTTACTTGCTCAGCAGATGAAGCCCATGCCATTAAACTGCTTCACTGCTAGCAGTACTCTAACAGGATACTGTTTCCTTCCTGAATCACACCTCCAACTGACCAGTATGTGCTGTTCCCAGGCCCCAGACATGCTATATTGTATACATTGTTACAGCACGTCCCATCTCATCCCATTTTCCAGCAGTTACTACCCAACTCCACCCAGCCCACTAACCCAGTGCCAGGCATCTCTCTCTCTGTCTCAGTCCTGCTCCCCACCTGTATAATTTTCCCCTGGAAAAATCTAGGCATGTATCTACCGATCTTGATGAAGCAGGGTTGAAAGCTGGAAGCAGGGCTGCAGCTATCCCTGTAGTGCCAGTTGCTGCTCCTGCATCCTCCTTTACAAAATCCTGAATCTACCCATGGAGAAATCAGACCAGAGACAGAGGAGGTAGGAAAGTCCAGCTTCGGTGTGTAAAAGGGGTAAAGGAAGCTCAAAATTCTTTAGTCCACATTCTCCCCTCCAGAAAACTAAGCACTTTTTACTAAGTGAGTAAAGAGCAATAATAGGGAGTGATGAGTGCCTTCTTCCTGGCTACTGGGAATATAGGTGAACATCCTCCCTACCTACCCCAATGCAGCTAACTGTACAACCATTGAGAACAGGAAGTGAGAACAGTCTGGCTCAGTAGCCAAGGGGAGTGGAAAACACAGTTCTTTTCTGGAACTTTGACTTCTGGGTGAAGCGGGATAGCAGTTCAGGACATGGGTGCTCCATCCAGCACATTCCCAGGCAGTTTGCGGCAGTCCCTTCAACAGGGTGTAATGCCAATCAGTGCCCTCTCTTACAGTAACTTTTCATGGCTCATTCCAGAACTATTTTCATGTTGCAATCCTTCTAGTGATAGGAGTCTTTGAAGCTGCTGCTCACGCTGGGTGGGTTTGAGGAAGGGGATCCATATCTGCCCTGCTCCTCTGGGTCCCAGTCCAGGGCTGCAAGTGTAGGCATAGCAGGCCTCTCTCCTCTCACAACTATTTCCTACCTCACTCTTCTGAGGTCATCATCTGCATCCCCCACCCCAGGATTCCAGCCTAATCCTCTGTCTACAATCAGTGGCTCCAGTCACAAGCCCTCAGTGCAACCTTTATCCAGGAATTCCTTCACTCCTATTGGGAGCTGTCCAGCACCACTCTCCAACACTGGGAGCTTCTACCTCTTGAGCTACTCAGCTGAATACATACCCTTCCCTGGCTCACTCTCAGGGGGCAGAATCATAAGCGAGTAACCCTGTATCTGGCCTCTATTTACAACTCCAATCTCTTTCCTGTGTAGGGTGTACAGCCCCATCACATTAAGGAAATCTGATCAAGTCCTTTGCACAGGGTCCCATGCTGCCATGTCTTCAACAGACAAAGGCCTTAAAACAGAAGTTAAAATGAAAGGCACCGTAAGATCTCCATCTGGCTGTGCTTTAGCTGGACTACAAATCAGTGAAAGACTACGCTGGGAAAACTACTGCATAAATACAATAATTATGTGTGGACTCCTGGAGGCTAACTCCTCCTCATTTAATAGGATATGAAAGTCATTGGAGAGAGAACTTCCCTTTGATATGAAAAAAAGACCTCACCTTTGATTCCAGGTTTCAATAACTGGCTAATTTGATCATTCATGACATATCCATTCCCCAGGCATGGAACTAATCCCTCTGTTACCTGAGCAGAATAAGGCACAGCTATTTGGTTTTACAGAGGCATACGTAAGTGAAACTCAGCTGCCCCACTTTTGCTGGGACAAGGTAACAATGGATCTGTTGCTTTCTACCACATTTGGTAACAAATTCTGCAGAGTGATACAGCAGCCCAGATCCAGAAAAGCCCACAGAAATCCCAAAGCATCGTATGTGTAAGGACCCTCTAGTGAATTGTTACAGATGTTTTGGAAACATCTCAAGCTGTTTTGGCCAGCACTCAAATTCTCCAGCTCTCACTGCCCCCAGATTTTCTCTCGCTTTCTCCAGCTCATTTTTCTGCACTGACCTCTTCAGTCAATTCTCATTCTCTCCCCAAATATTTCCTCCCACCCACACAGCCAGGCACACCCAGAGAATCAGACTGGATTTGCAAAGTTTGGGCAGTGGTCACTAGTTACCATGCTGGAACCTGCACTTCTGACATTGAAGAAAAGCCTTGCTGGGTGATAGCTCTTCCTCCGCCCTCCTCCAGCAGTAAAGTCACAGAGACTCTAGAGCAGAGGCTACCCTGCTGACACATGCAAGATGGTGCTCAGGACCAAGGCGCTGCAGCCTACTGTGCAGCTGTGCTCTACTAGAGCACTGCTAGAGCAAAGCAACTGCTGCAGGAGCCCTGGCTTCTCCACTTATGCTCACCATCCCAAATGATATCAAGGAAGCTGGCACAGATAAGGCTAGTGTACAAGGAGTCTATGGTTGGAAAGGACTCATAAAAGATAGATCGACTAGGGTTCCCAAGAGCACATAACTGTGGCTTAATTCTGTTCCAATTGAAGTCAGTGTAGAAACAGAGATACCACTGACTGACACTGAAAATCCATCTCACTGTCTTACTT
The DNA here is from genome assembly GCF_030867095.1 of Alligator mississippiensis. NCBI lineage: Eukaryota > Metazoa > Chordata > Crocodylia > Alligatoridae > Alligator > Alligator mississippiensis. Next base: position 27,632,755 of record NC_081836.1, on the reverse strand, counting down.
TAGAAGAGGCTATAGGACTTTATACCCAGCAGAGGCCAGTGGAGAGGCAAAGTGAATGAGGCAATTACTAGGGCAATTACAGGTCCCAGAAAACCAGTTGTTTCCAGGGCTTATTCCTTCATCATAGCTGATTTTATAAGGCTATTTGAGGTATGCTTCATGGTCCCCTACAGTCTCTGAGCAGGTGAAATTGATAGCCAATGGTATGAGTACATGTTCACTTCTTACATCAAACTCTGTCACCACACTCTCCCTGTTTAAATGGCCCATCGAATATCCCTAATGCAGAAGATATCAAACTAGGTCTCTGTTGCATCTTGTTAATGTCCACATGAAGTTAGGAGAAATTTTGGAAGCACAAAAACACAGAAGCTGCCCCCCTGTAACCAGGCCTATGCCTGGAGCCAATTTCCTGGAGTCTTTATTCAGACTCAGGTTTCCCTGATTTTTATGCATTTACCAGCAGGCAGGGGATTTCCACAGATCTGCACTGGGGATATTAAGTGTCTTCCTTCCTCTGAGTCTAAATAATAACTTTAGGGACTGGGGAGATGGAGATTTAGCTCCAAGATCTTTGATGTATTGTGAGGTGATGGCTGGCCAGAATGTTTGCTAAAATATAAGGACTTGGTCTAAGAACAGACCATACTATATGAACAGGAGGATCTCTTCTTGTTAATGAGCTTGCTTGGCAGGTAGAACTGTTATTAACCTAGGAGGGAGTCAGTTTGTCAAACATATGCAGAGGGAGGAACATATTACAATAAAAAAATGTCTGCCTTGCTTTGTCACTGACAAACTTTTAAATCCATTTTAATTAAGACCCAATTTCCTTCTTCCCTGATTTATCTCAATATCTGATGTCCCTTTTAATTTTATCCGAATGATTCCAAGCACTGTAGACTTTGGGGCAGAATTTTAGAAGTATTTAGGGATCTAATGATTCAGAGAGATCCCTGGTGGGATTTTCAAAATGTTTCTCTGTATCTTTATATGCCTGAATACCTGAAAATTTGGCCGTTTGTATGGATTACAGAACTGTATCTGAAACCTACCAAGTTCAGCAAGGAAAGTCTATATTAGCCAACTTCCCTGTCTCACCTATACAAAATACCAGGCAGAGCTTGTCTGTTTCAATGTCTCCCATTCTTACATTGCAGAGATATTTTAGACTCCTTGTCTTTTGCAAATATTTCTTTATGTAAGATTTTGCATGATCATTTCACTTTTTTTTTCTTTTAGGATCTTTGTCCAAACATGGTAACCTGCATTTTTCCAGTAAGGGATACAGGAAAATGGAACCATTGTTATAGGTTCTGTTAGTTTAGGGCCCATTTCGCGGGCCTTACACGCAAGTGGTTTCCAGGACTACTTGTGTAAGAGGAATCTCCAGTACCAGGTCTGCAATGGATTGGATCTTATTATTATGTGAATAAGTTTGATTACTGTTCTTTGCTATATTTATCTCAATGTAACCATTCTGCCAGGTGCAATTATAGTAGAAAGAGCTAGACTCAATTACACATGGAATCCTTCTAAAAAGAAAAAAATACCTTAAACAATACTGGCTCAAGCCTTTGCCCAGAAGCCTAGGAAGCTAAATTAAGTTGTCTGGATGCCTTTTGATGAGCATTTTTCCACAGCTCACAAGCAAAAAATCCAAGGCTTTGAAACAAACAGAACTTTATTCACAGGGAGGGGACCACACTATACACTCAGGAAAGCCAGATTAATAAATGAGCAATGTTAGATGGGACTTCAGCCCCAGGGCATCATGACAAAAGCCTTAACAACAATTCTCACGTGATTACAATTGGCTAATGAGGTAGCTGGACACTGTTCTCCTCAGTTAAACTCCACTCAGTGTTGAAGGACTCTGAATTTTAAGCAAACCTGTCTTGCCTCAAGAGGTAAACATAGGAACACAAGAGATGCCATACAGGGTCAGACCACAGCTTAGCATCCTTTATCCCTGACTGTACCCCTAGTGTTCCTGGCTAGCCTTCAAAGACAGGCACTGGGGTTCTTCTGGCCAGGACAGCACTGGCTCTCTGCAGGTGTCCTGAGCCTCCCCTTGGTTGAGGTAGGGGTGGGGCCTGGTCTGCATCCGCAGCCAGGTCTACATTTTCCACCTTCAGGCCCTGCAGTGGCTCCTTTACGGTGCCAGTAGCCAGGTAACATAGTGCCCAATAGGACATGCCTTCCTCCATCTCTTCCAAAAGTTCCAGTAAGACCAGCAGCTCTTCTACCTGTGCAGTCTCTGCCTCCAGGTCCCCAGATGTGGCTGCCCAGGGCACTGACCTCCTAGCCAAGCCCCTGCTGAAAAACCTACAGCTGGTGGTGCCAATGACAGAACTGCTCTGGGTGTGCCATAGGATGGCCCTGGCCAACATCACCTATATCAGTGACCTCCTAGACTATGCTAGACAGGATGGACAGATCCATCTGTACTGGCTTGGTTCATGGAGCTGCCTACACTGTGCGCGCCCTACCATTTACTCCTCCCTGCCAGGCACAGCCCTTGCTTATATCTGAGAGGTCCTGTGCAAGACCCTACCCACTGATTTCTCTTAGTTCCCCGGAGCTTGTTGTAAGGCTCCTACCTTGGCATGCCCACAGCTTTCCCCATCACACCCCCTCAGGAGACCGGGGATACCAAACCGGTCTGCTTCTGAACAGCCCACCTTCTCTACATACTCATGATCCAAATGATCCATCATACCAGCCTCAAGTTCTGCCCAGATACCAACTGCTGGGAAACCCTTGGTGAGAACAAGGGTCCTCAGTGAACAAGTCTGTACTCCACCCTCATTCTACAAGCCACTGAAGGAACTCAGCTGGTGGATTCTCTACAGAGTCATCTTCACAGGAGTGCATCTGGTGTGCTTCATGGATACCCCTGATGCTTGAGTTAGCAGAGGGAGACCCTGGTACACGTCTACCTTGAGTGCACCAGGTTGCAGCACCCTTCCCCACCCCCTCAGGAATCTCCTGCTGATTATCTGGCTGCACTACTCTCTGCACCCTTCCTTTTATGCACTCCCCACCCATGGCCCCACCAAGTGCCAGGACTTTCTGGTCAACCTCCTCCTGGCTCTAGCTAAGCTGTCCATCTTCCCAACCAGAAAGGAAGCTCTGGGCAGGTGGAACCCAGGAGACTGCGGGGCCGTTTTCCTGTTCCTCATCTGTGCATATCTCTGGGTAGAGTTTCACTGGGCAGTGCTTCCTGGCTTCTTAGACTTGTTTGAGGGCCAGTGGGCACTGGCTAGTATGCTCTGCTCAGCGTTCCCACTTTGAGCACTCATTATGAACTTATGACCCCTACCCCCATCCCCGTTTTTCTCATTATTTGTCCCTAGTACTCAGGTGTTGTGTATTCAGTTGCCTCCATAACTAAGGGAGGCTCAGTTTTCCTAATGGGCTTAGGCCCAGGCCCCTACTTGCATAACAAATAGGCCTGTATCTCAAAGTCCCTTCCCTGTTTTTGCATTAGTTGTTCCAAAGAATCAATTGCTATGCCTGTACTGGCTTCTCTAATTAAGGGAGGCTTACAGTTCCCTTAGTGGGCCCAGGACCACATTTCCCTGCACATAAAAAATAGGCCTGTGTCTCAGAGTAGCACACACTGGATGCCAAGGGGAAGAGCACATAGAGCCTATCCAGACTGATGTATCCCCTGCCATTCTTCCCTTATAGCATTCAGAAACATAGGATGACCTAATTTGGAGTTTGCAACCCTTCTATCATGTTTAATACCCAAAGATGGAGCCCATGAATTTGCCCAATCCTCTTTTCAACCTGATTAAATTATCAGCATCTACAACATCTTGTGGCAAAGAGTTCCATAAGTTAATCATGTGGTGTGTAAACAAGAACTTCCATTAAATCTGCTGCTTAATGATTTCCTCATATGCCCCCTAGTTCTAGTATTGAGAGAGATGGTAAATAATATATTCCCTTCTACTTTCTCCACACTATTCATTATTTTATAGACCTCTATCATATTCACCCAGCTGCTCTGGGGAGCTTCACCACTGATCTCAGCAGAAGTGATCTGGGACTAGGCAGACAAGCACCTCACCAGAGTCCTTCAGCCAGCTAGCTGCTGCTGTTGGTGTTTTCAGCTCAAGCAGCAGCATCTCTACCCTGTCTTGAAGCATCTTTTGGGTTGCCCATTGCCTCACTCAGCTCCCAGGAAGCCATCACTGGAGTATCTTCAGCCCAAGCAGTGTCAGTTCTGCCCACTGCCATGAAACTGCCTCCACATTCCATCATCTCCTGCCAGCCCCTTCCAGTCATATATTTCATTGCAACATCTCAGGCTTTAGAAAGCATTCAGCTGCACGTAGAACCCAAACATCAAAGGACTTCCTGTAGGTGAACTCTCTTGCTCTCTGTGACTTGCCTATGTCTCTTCTATCCTGCCACGCCACTCTGCACTACCACATAAGCTGACCTCTCACCACAGGCCTATTTGATGCAGACCTCTTGTCCACTCATGATCCAATGGAGATAACAGAACATCATTAATCTCTACTTGAAACCTGGACTTTATTTTCAACCAAAGTGCCCTGAACTGTTGAAATGAAAATGTGGCCAGGCCTGAGCGCTCCTCAGCACATGGAAGCAGGTGTCTCTCCACATGGAACCCTTGAGCAACTCTTGGCTGCTGTTCTCCCGGTCCACCAAGTGTCAAAAATGAACTCCATGCTCTTTCCTGGCTTCATGCCATCAGGCTTGCCCTTCACTAATTAAAACAAGTGCATGGAGGCTAGGCTCAGTCAGACACTAATTTAATTCAGGCTTTTGCATGAAAAACAGGCCATTTGTGTGCCAAAATTTTGGATTTAGGGAGTCAGCTTTAAACACCCAAGTCTGAGCATGAGGAACATTCCATCTGTCATGTTTAGTTCCTGCCTCACATTACCTGGGGATTTATGAAAAATATATTGTTGCTCCAGCTATTGTTTCTTTTTTTCCCCCCATCTCCAGATCCAGATACTCAGTATTACCAGTAATAATAATTATTGTAGGGGAAGCAGTTCTTCTAGCAGTGGGTTCTCTGAATTGAAGCCACATCTGCTGTTGAAACCAAATGCCATCCAGTTAACTGACATGAATCTAATATGCTTGTTTCAGTGAAACATTCATATGTTCTGTGGTTTAGCCTGCTCATATAGATTTCATAGACATTAGGGCTGGAAGGGACCTTGGAAGATCATCGAGTCCAGCCCCCTGCCCAAAGGGCAGGAAGTCAGCTGGGGTCATAGGATCCCAGCAAGATAAGCATCCAGTTTGCTCTTGAAGGTGTTCAGTGTAGGCGCTTGAACCGCCTCCAGTGGCAGGCTGTTCCATATAAGGGCTGTTCCATATAAGGGCACACTCATCTCAAAACTCAATTAGGATATTCAAGGAACGTTCCCATTGCCTTCCACTGTCAATAGAGCAGTGAATTCATGGCCAAAAGGCAGCCGTCAACCTTTTAGATCCCATCTGGAAGTAATCACCTTGCTTGAATATTCTCAAGGTAGGAATGATATAATTGCAGTGCTGTTTGGCAGTCAGATTGGAGAACAGGAAGTCAGGACTCCTGGGTTCCTTAGTTTTGCAAAACAGCCTGCTGTGTGATTTTAGAGAGTCTCTTAATCTCTCTAAGCCTCCCTTCCCCATTTGTAGAACAGAAGCTCCCTGAGGTTTATGAGGATACATCATTAATGTTTGGAGAACATTAGATGTTCCAATAATGGTAACTGTAGACAAATTAGAATAAATAGTGATGGATGAATGTTCAATGTGAAAGTATGGCTAGTAGTGGGTTAAGTAATGCAAGGTGCATTTAAAATCTGCAGTGTACAGGAACATTTTGACATGTGATAGAAGCATGGAATATTCATCCATTCACTTCTCCCTTGGAATAAAAAGTCACTATAAGGGACCTCTAAAACAATTTTTATAGCCACACATAGGAGTGTATCATGAGAAAGGCCTACTATCCTTGCAGTTTTGGGGAGGTTGCACGCTTGCACCATCTATAAAGTAAAGGGTTTTTTTGGTGGTGGGGGGGAGGGAGTAGTAAAGGCGTGATCTTAAACTACTGATGTCAATGGCACAGCTCCAACTGATTTCAACAAGCTTTGGATCAAGCCACATGTAAGTTTCCTGCATTATAGCAGTCTGTTTTGTTTTGTTTTTTAATCACAAAATGTCAACAGTATCCAGGTGCCTTTAATAAGATCATGTAATTCTTTCATCTTCCCTGTAATGCTGTAACATTAAAAAAAAACATAACACTTTTGGTTCTAAGCTGAGGTGGGCCCTCTAGTGGGCTATTATAAAACTGTGCAAGGCACAGTCACTACAGCCAAGAAGGGGTTTACATTACATAACACATGCATTACAACTGTAACAGAAAGAGATACAGTACTATACATTTCAGACAGCAGTGGCCTTCACCTCAATGCAGTTATGCTGTGTAACTCTCCCTGCCTCCCTAACTCCCTCCAGTCCCTCAGATGATGGATACATTCCCTAACAGAAATTAACTTTTAACATGAGAAATCCAGATCAATAGCTCTGCCAAGCAAAAATCTTCATTCACTAGCAGTGAAGGCTGAAACTATCTACAACTTACCCCAGGCAAAAACATCTCCAGGGAATACAGCAGTTTTCTCCAAACAAGTGTTTTAGAAGGTCTGGCAGCAAGCCATACTTGACCAGCACACATCTACTGGGACCTGTGTGAAAGCAAATGCCATTCTGCTTAGAAAAGCAGCCATGTAAAAAAAATACACCTTTTTGCTCCAGTGATCTGTGCCCAAGCATGTTAACAGAATCATACATGTTGGCTTTTTTGCTTAAAGTAAATATTGACCATTTTATACTTTTGTTGGCATTGCAGAGTCCAGAGAGCCATAGGTAAGCAATCTGGGATCTGTCTCAGCTCAGGCATCACAAGCAGAGCTAAGGGAGTTTTGACAGCAAAGTCTTACTTAGCATTGATGCATGACCCATAAAGAACCCAGCATGATTCCCAGGATGTGCTAGAGGACCAGCAGTTAGGGGGCTGGGAGTAGGGAAACAAACTTAATACATGTAAACTGGGGAGGCATAAACTGAGAAATCATACCCCACAAGACCGAGGCTTGCCAAATACATAATTTTATTATGATGCTTGTATTATTTTGTGTTTCTCATAAAGCTCTAACTCCTGGAGTCATATGAGTTTGTGAGACTCTCACATGAAAACATTTCTAGTTCACCTGGTTACAGAGAACACATAAGATACATGAACCCTAAAGGCAAGTACTTGAGCCTTGTTTTTAAGCTCTTTACTCATGACTTGGTACATAATTTTTAATTGCTTAAGGTGGTAGTATCTAATGACAGTTTTCATTGCCCTTTTCAATTAATGCCGCACTTTACAAAGTGCTCCTCGGTAATAACACATCCTAACATAATCACATCAGTAAACTGCTATAAATGGAGGCAGCATTGAGAATCAGGCAACTTACACAGCAGCAAAATAAAGCAGGGTCCTCACATCAGAATATCAGTTAGGTTATTTTGCTACGAAGTTGGCACTTATTGAAGAGTTCAAAAACAGTTCACAAAATGGAGTGTCGCCTTTGGGGTGCTAAGGATCCAATGAGTCATGTTGCCTGCTGCGCTGGTACACAGCCATCATGCATTTCTTCCCAGTGCTCTCTGTTAACATGTGGAGGAAGGGGTATGAAAGGGCTGGGCCTAGAGCAGTACTAAATGTAGCTACTCTAATTGTCATGCTTTCAATGTTCAGCTGTGCTGCCCCCTCAGAGTTTGCCTCTGAGGCTCTGAAGAAGCTCCAATTTTCACAGTACCCCCATGCATTTATGTCACAGGAGGAAAGTAGAATTGTGCTGACACAATGACTCAGTGGCACCGGTCAGGCAAAGCAGAGAATTGAAGAAGCAAAATCTCCTAATCTATGTTAAAAGCCGATGAAAAAAAGTTCACAGAAAGAACTATGCCCACAAGGAGTCGTATTGGTTCTGCAAAACCGGGAACCTGTTAAGTGTCACCTGACTAGTTACATGTATCAGTGAGGCCTGCAGCTACTTAAAACCTCTTGTGGTGTCTATAAAACTTCAAGGTTAGGCAGCCGCTGTGCTGAGAACACTGATGGCTGTATGGATCCTCTTGTCTCTTGGCCTAGATTTAAGGGCTTTTTGGGGGCATGGGCTTTCTGTTGAGTACACAGCACCCAAAAGAATGGGGTACTCATCCACGCTGGGGGATCTCCTAGGTCAGTGGTTTTCAAGCTGTGGTCTGCAGACCATAGTCTAAAGACTATGTCTAAGGGGTCCGTGAAAGGTGTTTCATAGATTTCATAGACATTAGGCCTGGAAGGGACCTCGGGAGACCATTGGGTCCAGCCCCCTGCCCAAGGGGCAGGAAGTCACCTAGGGTCAAAGGATCCCAGCAAGTTAAGCATCCAAATGCTTCTTAAAAGTGTCCAGAGTAGTTACTAGCACCACCTCTGGGGGGAGTCCATTCCAGGCCTTGGGGGATCAGACAGTAAAGAAGTTTTTCCTTAGGTCCAGCTTAAAATGGTCTTGCAGGAGTTTGTGACCACTGGTCCTCGTCTTCGCTTGGGTTGCTCCGGTGAACAAGCGTACCCCCAGATCCTGATGCACCCCCCTTATGTACTTATAGGCTGCCACCAAATCACCCGAGCTTGTGCTTCTCCAGGCTAAAGAGTCCCATGGCTCTCAGCCTGCTCTCTTGCCCTCTTATCATGTGTGTGGCTCTCCTCTGGACTCTCTCAAGCTTCTGCACATCCTTCCTGAATTGCGGAGCCCGGAATCGGATGCAGTACTCCAGCTGCAGCCTCACCAAGGCCAAGTACAGTAGGAGGATGACTTCCTGGGTCTTGCTTGAGATACATTGGTGGAGCATCTTGCATTTCTCTGTATCATAGATTTCATAGACATTCAGGATGGAAGGGACCCTGGTGGATCATCTAGTCCAGCCCCCTGCCCAGAGGCAGGAAGTCAGCAGGGATCATAGGATCCCAGCAGGATAAACATCTCCCCCACTGAGATTCAGGATGGACTCAAGAGAGACTCTGACAGGCCTAGGGTTAGGGAGGACTGAGTTAGGGAAGTTCTGGAGGGGCTGGATGTATTCAAATCGGCAGGTCCAGATGCTCTCCATCCCAGGGTGCTGAGGGAATTGGCAGGGGTTATTGAGGGGCCCCTGGCATGGCTTTACGAGCACTTGTGCTCTGGCCAGCTTCCAGATGACTCAAAGAGGGCCAATGTGGTCCCCATTTTCAAAAAAGGGAGGAGGGAGGACCCGGGCAACTACAGGCCCGTTAGCCTTACTTTGATCCTGGGGAAGCTATTTGAGAAGATTATCCAGGAGTACATCTGGGAAGGAGCAGCAAGGGGGGACGATGCTCAGGGGCAACCAGCATAGGTTCATTAGGGGCAGGTCCTGTCAGAACAACCTGATTGCCTTTTACAATCAGGTCTCAAAATCATTGGACACAGGTGCCGCAGTGGATGTAGTCTTTCTGGACTTCAGGAAGGCCTTTGACACTGTCTCCCACCCCATTCTCATTAAAAAGCTAGGTGACTGTGGCATTGATGCCTACACAGTCAGGTGGGCCACAAATTGGCTGAGGGACCACACCCAGAGAGTGGTGGTGGATGGGTCATACTCGACCTGGAGGGATGTGGGCAGTGGGGTCCCCCGGGGCTCGGTCCTTGGGTCCTTTCACAGTCAGGGCAGCTAGGATCTGGAACCAACTTCCAAGGGAAGTGGTGCTGGCTCCTACCTTGGGAGTCTTTAAGAGGAGGCCTGACAATTACCTAGTTGGGGTCATATGAACCCAGTATTCTCTCCTGCCCAGGGCAGGGGGTCAGACTTGATGATCTACTTAGGTCCCTTCCGACCCTACATCTATGAATCTATGAATTAAAAGTGTCTTGAAGGTGTTCAAAGTGGGTGCTTGAACCACCTCTGGCAGCAGACTATTCCAAACCTTGGGGGCTTGGACAGTAAAGAAGTTCTTCCTTACATCCAGCCTGAAACGGTCGCAGAGGAGTTTGTGACCATTCAATCTTGTCATCCCTTGGGGTGCTCTGGTGAAGAGACATTCCACCAGATCCTGGTGTGTGGTTTAGCAGGGGGGTCCAATGATGCCCTTGGTTTTTTTTCGACTGTCCACGTATTTGAAGGACTTTTTATTGTCTTTGATTCATATAACCAGATGGAGTTCAGTTACAGCCTTGGCTTTCCTAGTTTGTTCCCTACAGGTGCAGACCAGTGCCAAATACTCTTCCTTAGTGGCGTTTCCTATCTTCCATCCTTTATAAGCTTCTCTTTTTAGACATAGGAGGTGCATGAATTCCCTGTTGAGCCAAAGGGGTTGCTGAGCCCTTTTACTATCTTTCTTATAGGCTGGAATGGACTTGCCTTGTGCTTTTAGGATCGCTTCCTTAAGGAGCGACCACTCATCTTCAACTCCGTTCCCTGTCAAATCATGGCCTCTCAGGACTGCAACAACAAGCCTCCTGAGCTTATGAAAGTCAGCTTCCCTAAAGTCAAGGTCTTCTGCATTGCTGACTGACTTGCCAGCTTTGCGATGGACAGTGAAAGTGATCAACTTGTGGTTACTGTCTCCCAGCTTCTCTTCGATTCTTAGGTCACTCACTAGATTATCCCCTTTGGCCAGTACCATGTCCAGCAGCGCCTTACCTCTTTGTTGACCCGTAAATTTCTTGAGACTGGTAAGAGCTCATCTACGCATGTGAGGAAGCTTTGTGACTGATCGGATTTGGCTGAGTGCTCTTCCTATGAGATGTCCAGGTTGTCGAAGTCTCCCACGATGACCATGCACCAAAAGTGTGCAGCCTCGGCCAGCTTCCTGGCAAATTCATGGTCCAGCTGGTTACTGATTTGGAGGTCTGTAGTAGACTCCTACCATTGTGTCCCCTTCACCATGTTCCCCTCATATTCTAACCCAGAGGGTCTCCAGTCTATGATCAATGTCTATGACCAATCAAAACCATGGGCAACTGGGGCCTCTCAAGTCTGGGGGGGCATTGGGTCAGCAATTGGGGGGGGGGGGGGCAGCAGCCAATCCATGACCCGGGGCAGCGGGGTCCCTCAGCAGCGCAGGGGATGCACTTCTGCTGGTTTCGCAGCACAGCTGGCACTTCCAGGGGGTGCGCGGCCAGTCTCGGGGGTGCATGTGCACTCGTGCGCACCCCCTACCCGTTGCCGATGATCAAAACTATGTGAATGCCCACACTTACAAGTCAAAGGGGTCCACACCTCCATTCAAAATTTCCAAATGGGTCTGCAAATGAAAAAAGGTTGAAAACCACTGCTCTAGGCGCTACTGGCACACATAATATGTGAGAAAATTGAGGGCAGTGCACAGAGGATGCAAAAAAGCCCCTCACTCCCCAAAGACCTCCAGTTTGGCTGCGGGCAGGCCCTGGGGCTTGTGGCTGCTGCTACGGGGAACCGCGAGAGCCGTTGGGGCACCAGGGAGCTTGCCGGAGGGGTCCGGCCTTGAGGGGACAAGGGACTCAGGCCCGGCTGCTGCTTGGCTCCTCTGTCCTGCCCGCTCGCCGGGGATTGCGCTCCCGGGCTCCGCCCCGGGGCAGGCCGGGCCGGGCCGGGCCGGGCCGGGCCGCGCCGCCTCAGCCGCTCCCGCGCGGGCCGGAGAGGCGGGGCGAGCCCGGCAGCGCGGCGGAGAAGGCGGCAGGAAGCGGCTCGGCCGCGCTGCTGCTGCCCTGGCCCCGCCACATGGTGCCCGCCGGCTGCGCCCGCAGGTGGGTGCTGCTGCCCGGGCCTGCGGGGCGGAGGGAAGGGCAGAGCCCCGCGGTAGCCGGAGGAGCTGCGCTGCCGCCGGCTTTACTGCGCCGAGCAGGCACAACCCGGCCCCGGCCGGGCCCCTCCCCCCACGCACTGTGTCGCGAGGGCCCCGCGGCGCCGCCGGCTTCCTGCTAACCTGAGGGGTTTCTTTCTAGGTGGACTTGTAGGCTACTTTTCTTTCCTTTGTGGCGCTGGGGCCATGTTTTCAACCTCCCTGTCCCTGTCCCCATCCCAGGAGACTTTTTTATGAGATGAGGCGGCGGGGCGGTGCGGGGCGGGGCGGGGGGTGAAACGTTCCCCTGCCAGAGCCGCGGCGCGGTGTCGCGCCAGGAGGGCCCAGCGCCTGGGCTGGTGTGGAGCAGTGCCTGTAACGGAGGTGAGGCTCCCTCTTGGGCCGGCTGGCGAGGCTTCCTTAGGCTTATGTCTTTTATTGGACCAGCTACACGGTCAGAGTCGGACGAGCTTTCAGATTTGTCGTACCCTTTGGGCTGTTGCCTGGCTGTCGCCTTCTGTCCCCCGTTTCCCAGCAGCAGTAGGAGGCATTTCAGGGTCTAAAATGAGTGATGAAGTAGCTCTGTCAGAGCAGGGAATGCTGCAGGGTTGGGGTTTTTAATGCAGGAAGTAGATGGGGGAAACTTTAACTTGGGTCAGGCACAACAGTGCTGTTGTGGTGGCTTCTAGCCCCTCAGGCCTGTCGCTCTGCAACAGTAGTGACTTGGGTTGAAAGCTCGTATGCTCGCTTTCTCTGTCTCTCTCTCTTATTTAGTTAATCTGTAAAGGTGCCTGTCTATCCTGCCTTTTCACTCTGCAATACTTCACTCCTGCCGTCCACCCCTGCGCCCTCAGGAGTGTCAGAAAGGGTGAATTCCAGGTGTCTGCTCACGCAGCATGTAGCATGCTGGAGGTGTAACAAGGCTGGAGCCATGTCTGTATCCACCTGCCTCTGCCAGCAGAACAGGGAGCAGACAGCAATGCCTAAATCTCAGCTCCCAGAGCACGTGCACATCCACGGGCTTCTGATGTTGTGCTGCCTGGGTAGGAAGTGTTATTGGCAGCTGAATGGATCACAGCAGCCAGCTGAAGGCACAGGAGCAGCAGTTCTAAGCTGCCACAGAAACTTTTCTGTGCTAAGCAGTGATGGATTGATTGTGCTGCTGAGTGTGAATGTACACCGAGTTTTGCCCACAGAACTGAAATGCTGCTAGCAAAACTTTCTAGTATAGTCTAAGCCTTAGATGCAGTAACAGTGGAGTGTCACTGCCACCAGTGCTTAACTGCACAGAACAGCGGTTCCCAAACTGACAGATTGCGTACCACCAACTTAAAACGATACAACCTTAAGTACTACAAGTAAAGTTCTCAATTCAACCTTAAGTGCTACGCGCAGCCGTCTCCAGCACGGAGCTGATGCTGGAGCTGTGCAGCCCGGTGGAGCTGTTTGCAGCCTGCTTGCTGCAGCTGCCTAGAGCCCAGGTTGGCTCCAAACAGCTGTGCCGGGCTCATCACCTCTGTGCCAGGAGCGTGGAGCGTGGGAGAGACGGGGGCTGCACTGCCTCGGGCCCAGCCCCCACTGCCTGCTCCAAGGTGCACCTGCACACGCTGGTGTGGAGCTGATGCCAGAGCCCAGCGCAGCTGTTTGGAGTCTCCAAGCTGCTGCCAGCCAGGATCCCGGGCTGCTCCCAGCAGGCAGCTGGGACTCTGCAAGCCCTGCTGGGAGCAGCCGGGGTAGCTGGTGGCAGCCACAGAGCCTGGGCTGTGGGGCAGGGGCTTTGGGTGGGGGGCAAGGGGCAGTAGAGCTGTGGGGCAGGGGCTTTGGGTGGGGGGCAAGGGGCAGTAGGGCTGGGGGGCAGGGGCTTTGGGTGGGGGGCAAGGGACAGTAGGGCTGGGGGGCAGGGGCTTTGGGTGGGGGGCACAGGGCAGTAGGGCTGGGGGGCAGGGGCTTGCGAGGTAGGCATTGTGGTGTTTTTCGGCACTCCAGCCAAAAAACATTGCCTACCCCTGCTGTAACACAAATTGGGAACCACTGGCATAGAGGATAAAGTGTGGCCCTGAGAGCCTTTATTTTTCACTGTAGTGTTGTACTAGGAGGCTTACTACTCCAGACAGTTAATGGATAGTGCATAGAAGTAGAGCCTGAACCTGTCTGCCTTCTTGTCAGTCAGTGGAACGACTCTGTGGAAAAGGCTATGTTTTCAAAGCCCTAGAAGCAATGCTGGCAGTGGGAATTGCGGTATGGGATGGGGAGCCTGAACTCCCTTCCACAACTTATATGGCAACTTGGTTAGGCCACTTAATCCTTTGATGCCTGTGAGGTTGAATTTGTGTTTCTAAAGTGTTATGAGGTTCTTGGATGTCTTCCCTAGACATCTAATCTGGGGTGTGACTGGTGGATTAAAATTCAGCTCCATTGATGGGGCAGTGTGCAGGGTATCAAGGGAGTGGAGTTTCTGAAGCAGTAGTAGCATTAAAGGAAAATATGACTATTATGTAATTTTCAGGCTGGTTTCTATTCTCAATCGGGCCCTAGAAGACTGTGCTGAGCAAAGGAGGAAGCTAGACCACAGCTTAAATCAATGTCAAGCTCTTCTTGGAGATTGGTGAGTCCTAAATGATTGCCAAAGAATAGCTAAAAGCTGCTCCTGCTGCTGTATGTTTCCTAGTAACTAAAACTTCAGCCGAGGATTCAGGAGCAGTGGACTTTATTTCGAGCTTTGCTGCTTACTTTGCATATGGTAACAAGTGATGTCTCACTTGTGTGAAATATCTGGTGTACTAGTTCATTGATTGTTCCTCAGTGCCTTTCAGGAACACAGAGCAGACCTGGAAGCAGATTTCTACTGTAAGTATACAAGCAGGGGAAAAAATCTTGGCGAAGGCAATAATGGGCTGGGTGTCTCTTGACTGGTCATACATATGGAAACAAAAGAAGCAGACCTGCTCCTTTCTCTGAGGGTTTTCTTTAGCCTGCTAGGTAAAACAAGAGGTAAAGAAGATTCATGATTGAAAATTGTCTTTCTTGTGCATGTCTTTCCACCTGTTATTTCAAAAAATAATCCCCTAGCATAGTGGTCCCAAATCTGTGGCTGCCTGTGAGACCCTTGATGTTTCTTGCAGCCACAAGAAATTTTGCTTTTCACAGATCTGTGTTTCTTCATATTGGCAGGGAGAGCAGGGTAGTTTGTTGCCTGCAGTGCATTATTTATTGTTGCCTGTGGGCTGCCAGAGTGTGGGGATTGTTATCAATCTGTGCTGGAGTGCTGCCCTCCATTAACAGGGTGCAGCCCCATGTGCCTTGTGCAACCTGTGGGTCTCTTTAGTAACTGTAAATCCACTGCTCCAGATAAGAGTTTTTCATCTTTCTGGCAGGGGAGAGGGTGGTGGGTTAGTACTTGAGAAGGGAGAGACTTCCTATGTACTACTATCTTGAGGGAAGTTCTAGGTGGATTTCTCCCACCTCTGCCCTAACCTGTAGTGCTTCCTAGTGCTCCAGTTCTACACTGCAACCCCTCCCTTCCTCCCAGCTCTACCAGCATCCAATGGAAAGTGCCTCAATAAGTATGGTTCTGTTACCTGATGGAGGGGAGAGGGACAAACATGGGGTGATGTGTGTACTTGGGGTCTTTAGTAAGCTGCATGCATCAGAGTACAAAACATGATGTTTTGTATTTGTTTTTCCCTTCCTAGGAAGATTCATGTTCCTGAAAGTCCAAAGTTGGAGGTCAGCACAAAGAGTGAAGGTGGTGAGCCTTTCCTTCTTCCCAACACTGTGTCTCATTGTTACTAACCAAATCCCAACAGCACATACATGCTGAGCTAAAATACATCTAATGTGTTCCTTCAAATGTTCACTGTTAAGAAGCATTATTGTGTTGTGTTCACCCATTGAGTTTCATGGAGTTTGCTTGCATCAAACTAAGAGTCTTGTGAGTACAGTTGCAAGTGTGAATGGGACTCCTGTCAATGCCACTTCCTTGTGGAAGTGTTTGTCATAGCAGAGATGTCAGGGAGTCTCCTTCTGTGGTTGGTCTCTATCCTGACTTTTGCAGGATTTTGCTGAGGCTGCCTGCATCTGCAAGCAGGGTCTGCAGGAGCATGATGAAAAGTCTTTGGGCTTCCCTACCATAGGCTTAGGGACCTACTGAATTCACCGCAGAAGTGGTGTGTGCATTGGCTCCTTTAATCTTGCAGGTTCCCCTGTGTGCCCCACCTCCCCTGTTGATTGGTGGAGGGACCAGGCTTGCAGCTCACTCCTGATTGTTGGGAAGGCAAAACTGTGGTTTTAAATATGGCACTGTGTTTGCCTCCTGCCACTGGTTGGCTGAGGGACCCCGGTGGCCCCGATGCTTGTTGCTGACTTGTGAGGAGGCAAAAAGCACACCATGTTTAAAACCTTGGTTTTTACTTCTGTGCCAATCAAGAGGGAGTGGTGGGGCCCCTCTGCCAATCATTGGTGACAGGGGGAGGGGCATGCAGGAGAACATGAAAGATTGAAGTAGCTGCTGTGTACCCCATTTCTGCTGTGAATTTGGTAGGTCTCTACATATGCTATCTGCGCTTCTGAAAAATACAGAAATGAGCCACTCTAGGGAAGGGTGGGAGGGAAGGTGCTTGGTCATCACGTATCACTTCTTGACATGCTTTCTGCTCTTGCAGAGAATGAGCCTGCAGCCAAGGAACTTGAGGAACTGGAGCTGCTCACTAGAGCCTTGGAGAAAGTATTAAGAGTCCGGAAAAGTGTCCTGGAAACTCCATTGCAGACTGTGGGAGCTGCAGAAGGAGAGAAGACTTCAGATAAAAAGCCTGCTGCTAAAGCATCTATAACAGAGCAGGTGCCTGTGTCTAAGGAGAGCATTCCTAAGACCATCAAAGTGACATCTTTGAGCAAAAAGCCTGTCACTTCCAAAAAGGCATCAGCATATGTGCTGAAAGCTCCCTACCGGACTGACCTGGATGTGAAAAGAAGCCACAGGAAAGCACCAGCCCAGCAGAGCTCTAGGATCCCAAGGGTAGCTGTGAAGGGCTCCACTAAAGGAACTTCCTCCCAGCAAGCAAAGACGAATGTACCAGTCATGGGTCGGAAAGTGATCTATGCGGCTGCAGGATCCCAGCAGGCATGTGGTTCACCCAGATCTCCCCTGTGCAAAGAGCAAAGCTTTGCCTTTGGGGACTCAACCAACCATGAGAACTCAGGAGCAGCCAACCTCCAGTTAGCCAATCCAGAGAAGAATTCTCCTGGTTCCTTGGCAGAGTCACTAGTGACACAGAATCCCATGGCAGGAGATATTCCAGAGTGGAGTCCCACACCCCAAACATGTACCCTCTGGGAAAAGAGGTATGTACTCAATGATCAGCACCATTTGTTGTAGTTCAGCAATTGGATTCCACATCTGTTCTCACCTTGCCCCCATGGGGGCTGATCTTTCCCACCATTCTGAAAGTCCCAATTCTGTTTTATTCCTGCCCCCCTCCCCTTGCCATTGTCTTAATGACTATTAAGAAAGTATTTTTGTGGTATGATCCAATCTTTGGATGCCTAGAACTGTAATGATGTCTTAACCAAAATGGATGCTTGGGCTTGTCTCTCAGTTTAGCAATGACTCTTTTGGAAAACTAAGTCAGACCTTTCTTTTGTTCTAGATCCTCTTTTTTTCTTTTAGTCAGTTAACTAGCTACAACTTTAGCAAACTTGATGAGGGCACAAGTCCATGCTGCTGCCACTGCTGCTGCTGCCGCCAGGTGGAAAGAGGGCACCTCGCCATGGAGGTAGCGGAGCTCCGGGTAGCAGCACTGAGCTTCCCTGTCCTGCTCTGCTGCGGAGGCCCCAGGGGGAGGGCAGCAGGGTGAGGAGCCCTGAGCCCACAGTGCGCAGCCTGCATCCTCCCTCCTCCCCTCCCCTCCCCATGGGCTCTGCTCTAGCTGTGCTGCCCATGTGGGGAAGGGGAGGGAACTGGGGTCCATGCTCCACTCTGGCCATGGGTGGCAGCTAGGGCTAGGATGCTGCTTGGAGGGTAGGAGGCTGTGGCCCCTGGTTTCGTAGCCCTGGCACCTGGGGGCTCCCACTGGCAGGGCTGGTGGGGGCAGGGAGCTGTGGTTTGTGAATGAGGGCACCAGCAGGGGTGAGGGGCTGTGGGTGGGGAGTGAGGGGCACTGACAAGGCCAGGGGACTGGGTGGGGAATGAGGGGCACTGGGGGAGGGAGGGAGAGGCTGTGGGTTGGGAGGGGCCATACTGAGGAAATGGGATCATGCTGAGGAAATGTTTGGGAAGCACTGCCCTAGAACAAGATCCCTCTACTCCCTTTCCCCACTCCCATTCTGAAAACAGCGCTGGCTGGGAGGGAGCAGGAGCCATTGCTAAAGGAAACCATCTGCAGGCTGGCAGCCAGCAGCTGGATTCCTCTTCCCCCTGGAACCAGAAGTGAACTTCTGTTTGTTTCGGAGGTTCCTTGTAACTCAGAATGCTTCCTGCAAAGTGCTCTTCTGCCTGCACCCATTGTCATGTGGGAGCAGCCCCCCCCATATGTACTCCCAGGTTTGCCAGTATGTTGCAGTGATGGTAGCAGCCAGCCTACCAGGAGGTACCTGTTTGGGAAGTATGGATGCCCCATGCCTGATTGCTCCTTGTTGGTGGCAGCCCTGGCAGACATATTGCTGGTGGTGACAGTGGCATTTTCCCCTCCATGCTTAGAGAATTCCCCCCACACCCCTTCCTGGGTGTATGGGGAGATGGTGGCCAAAAGCAGCACTTAGTGGTTGGCAGGGGGGAGGAGGGAAGTTCAAGGTATGAAGCAGTGGGGCTATTATCACTAGCTCTATACTGCAACTCCACCAGCCCCTGGGAGAGGGAGGAGGTGGTGGTGGAGCAGAGGAAGCAGCCATGTGTGGTGCAGTAGGGCTGTTATCACTAGCTCCATGCTGTGACCCCAGCCAGTGCCAGAGAACTGGAAGGGACTGGCTGGGAGTCATATTTGTATATCTATTATCCACTGGCACATTGGCTCCTCTGGTCAGTGAGCAGTGCAGCCCCAGCAAGGCACTTCTGCAGGGACAGTAGAGTGAGACTTGGGAAGTCCAGCCAGAGCCTGCACTGATATGCTGGTGAGTTCATGCCAGTGATGGTCTAGTCAAATAAGCTTTGTGGCCCAGATCCAGCTGGTGGGCCACAGGCTGAGCACCACTGACTTGCATGCTTTGGAAAATTTTGCCCGTGAAGTGGATAGTCAAATACCAAGCAAATAGTTAGGTGGTGGTTTCAGATTCAAATAGAATAGTACCATGTTTTGATATATGCATAAAAAAAAGGGGGTGAGAATGGAAATGCAAAAACCAATACTAAAACAATGCAGTTTAGAACTGAATTCCAGCCAAGTTAGGAAATGCTGAGTTACATAAGATGTGGGAGCTGCAGAAAATATGTATCCAAATGAAGCAGAAGTTTATGCCATTCACCTAGTAATGCAGTGGACACATGGAAGCGTTGTTATTGTTGCTGAGAGAAATGGAGTTTGAATTTGCCAATGTATTTGTTCAGAATCTGAACTGTGATGTATCTGTGACCCTTTGCATCTACGTGTGCATGCATGTGGTCAGTTAGATATAAACCAGCAGTCACTGGATTGACAGTCCGTGCCAAATATGAGAAGGGCATTAGCCATTAGTGAGAGAGGTTTGACTGAGTAATCCTTCCCTTTAGGCTGATGGGAAGGCAGCAGTGCTCAAGAACCATTTGTCCTGCTGGTGCTGGTCAGACAGGATCACTGAGTAGTTGGTCTTGGAGCTTATTACCTCCAGCCTCCGCCCTCTCCAAGGCTGGTGAGAATGGATAGCATTAATTCTTCGGGCTTCCATATGACTTGTGAATTTGTGTGAGCAGTCAAATTCTAGTTCCACTAGGGTACGCTGAAGGCAATTGCTTGGACAGTCTGAGGCAAGCTTCCATCAACCATCTCTGTTGTTCAGTGCCTGGCAGACTGTCTCCAGATCTGTCAGGAAGGAGCCTTTCACCTGCTTTAAGTTAATGCCATACTCAGGTGTAATTAGATGTGTACCGATACATTGGTCCAATATTGGATTGGTACTGATATAAAGAAAATTGTCTGTATTGGAAATTGGCCTGATGTGGCTGATAAATGGCCCGTGCCTGCGCGCAGCCGCAGCACAGCACATAGGCAGTGAGGAGTACAGCCTAGCAGCATGGAGAGCTGCATGCAGCTGGTAAGTCTGTTGTGGTAGAAGGGGAAGGAAGGAGCATGAGGGCGGCAGATGGAGGCCCCTGTGGTGAGGGAGGGAGTGGGGCTGGGGCTGGGGCAGGTGCTGCCCAGCTGGGGTGGGGCTCATCCGGATGGCATGGGGGGTGAGGCTCCTGCTGCTCTGCATACCCCAGGAGGGCATGTGCCCCCTGGATCTGTGCGGGGTAGGCTGCAGCTGCAGGCTGGGGTGGTGCCAGGCACTTCCCGGCAGGGGCTGGGATGGGCTGCACTAAGGGCGGGTGGCAGTGGGGCTGGAAGGGGTGTTTGGGGAGAGCTACAGTGCATTTTGGGGTGGCTGCAGCCCTCCCTGTAGCCCCCTTCCTGGCACCACCACCGCCCACCCCAAGCAGATCCAAGGAACACATGCCCCCTCCATGCCCTCCTGTGGTGTGCGCAGCAGCAGGAGCCACTTCACCCTCCCCACGTCCCAGATGAGCCACAGCTCTGTTCCGCTCCCGCCCTGCCCCGGCAGAGCAGTGCCTGCCCCAGCCCCACTCCCTCCCTTACTGTGGAGGCCTTGATCTGCCTCTTCCCCCCACCCAAACATCCTTTCCCTCCTCCCTCCCCTTCCACCACAACAGACTTATCAGCTGCATGCAGCTCTCCTTGCTATATTGGAAATCAGATCGGTATCATCCAATATGCCTCCTTAAAAATCAGCTATTGATATCAGCCCCAAACATGTCTATCGGTGCACCCCTAGGCATATTTATTTTAGTAACTGAGAGACAGAGAACAGGATAGGAGTCTTTATCTCACTCTGCTGCCCTCTGCCACTCTTCTTTTCAGGTCCTTGCTGAAGCTGCCTCCTCTCTATAGGAAAACGTATTCCAGGAATTCCAGGTAAGCCTACCTTCAGTCCTGGTGGGAATTCCCCTATGGAAGTAGCATGAGTGTGTGCTGTGAGGGGAAGGGCTGGGGTTTCACACGCTGATTAGATTGAGGCCTTTAGGGTGCTGCATTTTGGAACTGAGAGGCATTGGCAGAGATGTGCAGAGTGCCTGAGATTGGAATATCAAGGGCTGTGACAGGATGGACTTAGCAGAGCTGGGTGGAGGAGCTTGCTAGAACATTGGCTAGAACATCATTCTCTCAAGCACCAGAATGGACTAAATATACCCCAAGATTAAAGTAATGATTGTGATCTTCTGCCTCTTTGTATGCTGGCAGTTCTGCAAGTATACTTGCTGATGTTGTATCATAGATATTGGAGATATTAGGTCCTCTAGAACTGGGACCATCCCTATGTTTTGCCTGGTCTGACTTTGTGCCAAGCAAGAGACATTCCCACCACTTTAAGAGACAGTGTCACAGCCTAGTCATGCCCTCTGTGGTGAGGTTTGGCTTGACCTTGTACCTTGCTCTAGCTCTGGGTAGCAACCCAATTGATTTCTGTGCCTCTTGGGAGCAGTCCTCTGCCCAGTACTCGTAGGTTATTATTTTGTTGCCAGTTATTCATCTCTGAGCCAATTCTATAGGTTTAATTCTCTAATTATTCCTTATAAATCAATCCCTCCATCAGTCTAACAATTTCTACTCTCTTTGCCGTTGCTTTGAACTAACATGACAAACTGTAAGTGGTCTAACAACTTAGCACTGAAATAGCCACTTTCCCTTACAGAGGAAATGCATCTTGTGAGGTAATTTCTATTCTTTCACATTCCATTAACCTTACTGCTTCTCATTATAACCTTTCTCTGAAAAAGGCAGTTTCCATCAGAATTAAAATGATTCATCTAGACAGAGCTAAAATTCAATTCAGAAGTGTCATGCCAACTCTCGGATCAGATAGTCGCATACTAGATAGCTGTTTTACTGCTGACGCACCTCAATTTCTGTAGTAGTTTTTGAAAGTGTGGCTGAATTCTTAGTCTTACATGGCTGTGTACCTTTCTGTTCCATGTGTCTTTCACCAGAACTGTAGGTTTTTTTCCCCCCTCAAAATTGGGTGCATGCTCTGGCTCAGTTTACAGCCCAGGCTAGGTCCTCAATATTACTTGATTCTTTCAAAAGCGCACAGACCAGTAGGTGTTGTCTGATCTGTGTTTCCCTGTTTCCATCTGTATGCGTCTCATTAGAACAGCCCCACTTCCACATGTCTTTGATTCTGCCAGCTCATGGGTGGAGACCATTCAAACATCTCACAGCTGGCCAGTCTATTTCCATACCTGCAGGTAGCTATTCAGCAGCTCCAGTGGTTTTTTTTTTTCAATCCCTTGCTGATCACATTGGGTGCCTGTAGACATATAGGGAGGTGCTCCAACATGCTGTAATTACAGTGTGTTAGAACAAACTCAATCAATTGAGTCTGCTGGAGTGTGCTAATTAACATGCTTCAGCCAGCTTCTGTGTCTCATGTATCGGCATCCCTGTGCTTGAGAATGGTGACAGGGGTGTTTTAACTAAAGCTTGTTGGACAAGCTTTAGTTAATGCTCCCCCATTGCTATTTTGAAGTGCAGGGATGCTGATACAGGAAACATTGTGGGAGCTTTAATTAGAGCAACTCTTGGAGCCGGTCTAATTCAAGTGCCCACCCACCTCCACCTGGAGCATGTGTAAAAATGCCCAGTGAGCTGGCAGCACCACTTTTCTACTAGTATAGCTGCAAGCAGTTTTTAAGAGATTATGTTGTAGCAGGAAAGCTTTTTGATGACTTCGGTTGGCCAATGGCAGCAGTGTGTCCAAGTGGTGGGTGCTTCCTGTTTAAATTCGTTGTCTGAATTTTGTCTTGCTTGTAACTGCTCACCTGATGTCCAGTGGTGCAATCCCAGCAGATATTTACAGACTGCTCACATTGGTTGGTCTATGGCAAGAGTATCAAATATAGTCCGTGAGAGGAATCTGGCCCTCAGACCCATTCAGTCTGGTGGACTGGAAGCCAGAGACCATAATCAGGGTGGAGTAGCTTCCCAGAGAATTCGGGGAACTTGGGCCCCAGTGGACATGGTGACTGGTAGCATGAGGGTGAGCGAGAGCTGATTTACAGCCTCAGAAACCCTCCAGCTGCTTGACCCATTGCCTGTGGCAGCTCTATGACCACTGGCCCCATCACCGCTCCACACCAGAACTGCTTCCCCATGCTGGAGTTAGAGCTGCCACCGTGGTAAAGTACTTGTGCTAGCGGCAACAGCTTTGGCCCTGATACAGGGTGTATGGTGGAAGCCAGAGCTACGCTGCATGTCCCATGCCAGAGCCAAAGCTGTCGCTGCTGCCACTGCATACCCCAGGTGAGAGCCAAAGTTGCCACCCACTATGAGCCTCGGGCTGGATTCAGCCTGCAAGAAGCCCTGCAGTCTAGATCCGCCTCGGGGCACAAGGTGGGTTTGATACCATTGGTCGAAGGCATCTCATAATGCACTGGCAATCTTCATTCAGTATCTTTGCATGCACTGATATTTCCCATGCCAAGAAACACATGCTTGCGTTTTGCTACTTAGCAACCAAATACAGTGTTCATAGTGTTGTTGGTTTAAGCTTCTTCACTATGCTGTTCCAGGCACTGATTTTTACACTTATTTTTTCCACATGCATCCTCACAGAAAGTGCACAGTCCTGTATTACTCCTAGATGCACAGAATGAGTAAGGTGTATCCCATTCCGGGTTATGTTGATTTTTTTTTTTTTTTTTGCCTGGAAATTCCTGAGGTGAAAGACACTTGCTGGCATTTTAGACAGGTTGATGTGTAATTGGTGTAATAACCTGAGAGTTCAGAATACTGATGTTAATGCAGAGCTTCAGCTTAGGTAAAGTTACTGGCTTTGGTAGTTGATATATGATCATCTGCATTGATAAAACTTCTTGTGCCAAGATGGATCAGTTATTTGTGTAGATGCTGAAGAGGCATGAGGCATAAGGGTGTCCCCCTTGCAGTAGGTGGTTTTATTATCCTTACCATCAGCTCCACTTCTGGCATGCTGCCGACAGGTCTATGAACATATAGCTATATAAGCCTGTGACCATAGCTTTTTGAAAGAATTCTTTGGTGTGCTGATATGTAGCACTTGGCCAAGATGTAACTTCTTCAGATGAAATTCAGCTTGCCCTGGGGAAAGATGTTCAAGAAATGGTGACAGGCAGTTTAAGATGAGATGCTCATATAATTGTAAACATGGCATAACAGGGATATGGGAGAGGCTGCTGCATGCCAGCCTCCATCTCCCCGCCCCCTGGGCAGGCAGATGGGCAGCATGTGTGCGGCCTGCACATGGTGGGCACCACCACACTGTGCCCTGCATCACTTGCCTGCAAAGCCCCCTCACTGAGGGGCTCCCCTGCCCTCACCCCCTGGCCCTGCTCTCAGCTGCGATGTGCCACCTGGGGCCAGCAGCACCCCCCACTCCTTCAGCCCCCAACCATCTTCCCCAGCCCTGCCCCACAGCCCCACTTGCCTCCATGCTCCAGGGGTGAAGGGCAAGTCTGAGCCTGAGCCCAGTCTTGGCTGCCCCAGAGGCTCAGGCCCTGCCCTCCCCCACTCTCCTTCCCCCTTCGGCCAGGGCTGGGGATTTCCTGCCCTTTTTGCAATCAGTTCTTGCAGGCTGGAGCTGTGCCAGCCTGCAAGAGCTCTTTGCAAAAACAGAGAATCTGCGGATTTCTCTGCCAAAAAGAGAAATCCGTGTTTTCTCCAATAAAAACAGGGAATCCGTGGTTTTCTCCATTTTTCCGTGGGAAACGGAAAACCTGGATCCCTGCTTATCAGCATAGACCAGTTCTTCACCAGTTACAATGGCATACTCTGCTATAAGCCTCATAAAGTGATTGGGCTAGTACACGATAATGTGAGGACTGTGTGTTAGCAGTGATGATGGGCTGCCCAAGTAGAATGTGTCCTGCTGCCAGCTCTATTCCCCTAGTATTTGTATAATGGTCTGTACTTCTAAGACTGGTTTCTAACACAATATCCTTGAGGTCTGGCTGCCCACCTTACTCACATGTTATAACAGGGATAAGCAAAATACAGCCTATGGGCTGGATCCAGCCCATGGCAGGTTTTTGTCTCTCCTGTGGCTGGTCCCTCAGTCCTGCCTGGCACAGGCACAGTCCAGCTGTGGTATGTCCTGCTGCCCCTTGGGCATGCAGTGGGGCTTGAGTGGCTCTGCAGCTAGACTGCCTTTCTAGGCAGCCCAGATGGCAGTGGCTCCCGGCTGCCACCACCACTGGCCCCAGCCCTGCAGTACTGGCAGAGACCTATGATGCACAGCCCCAACCCCACTTGCCCTGCGCCTGCTCTGGACTCACGCATCCAGGCTCAGCAATGGTGATGTGGGACAAGTTATTGCTCAGTGTGGTGGGGGGAAAGCGGCCCCTTCCCCTTGCCACTGCCAGGCTGTTCTTGCTGCATCTGCCCAGAGCCCATGCCATACTGGGCTGCCCTGTATCTACACCATCATCACTGCCACTTCCAGGCTGCACAGGAGGGCAGCGGTAGCAGTGCAGAGCAGTCCAGCATGGCACGGGCTCCTGGTGGTTGCAGCAGGAACAGCCCAGTGGTGGCAAGGGGGAGGGGCTGCTCCGCCCCATGCTGAGCATCAACTTCTGTCCTGTGCTGCTGCTACTGAGCCTGGATAGGAGAGTCCAGAGCAGTTGTGGGGTCAGGGCTGTGCAGCATGGATCCCCACCGGTACTGAGGGGTTGGGGCCAGTGGCGGCAGCAGTCGAAAGGAGCCACCACCACCTGGACTGCCTAGAAACACAGTCTAGCTGCAGAACCACCCCAGCCCCACTGCGTGCCCAGGTGGTGCAGAGCAGGTGCGGGGTGGGCCAGGTTGGGGCTGTGTCTGGGTTCCTGCTGATCCGATCTGGTGGGGGTGAGCCTGGAGCGGGGTTGGGGCAGGGACTGCATGCTGTTAGTGGTAGCAGGGAGGTGCTGCAGGGCACACAAACTCCAGGGTGTTGAGGGGCAGGGGTGGGTGCTGACCAGCTCGGGGGTGCATACAGGCAGAGGGGTTCCCATGCACATCCCACCATACTTGCAATCTGTCCCCTACAAACTGCACAACCATGCCTTCCCCTGCACACAGTCGCACACCCCACAAACACTGTACCTATCCACACCTTCCCCCCATCCCCCCACACACCCACACACCTCTGGGGGGAGCCCCACTCACTGCAATGCATACACATACCCCATACCCACCCACACATATACCCACAAACACCCCATACCCACCCACCCACATCCACATGTACCCCCACACCCCCATACACATACACACCCACAGCCTCCCACAAACCCCATACCCACCCACCTACATCCACACACACCCACACCCCGCATACACATCCACACACCCACACACCCTGCAACATACAGGAATAAGACCTCATTTTGAGTTGTTATGCTATCACCTCTATATACACCACACAAATACCCACAAATCCAGGACAACAATATTTTTTTTAATAAAATTAAAATACGTTATTGTCAATGTTTAATTTTTTTTTAGTATATAATTTTTTTTTCTGGGTCCAAGATAGCAAACCTTCTTCCCAAAAGGAGCACTTCTGGGGGCAAGGGGAGGGACTTCCCCTGGAAGTGGTGGCAAAAGTCAGGGGTTAGGGGAGGGACTTCCAGTCCCAAGATGGTGACTAGGGGGTAGTGCATCTGTCAAGGGGTGGGGCTAACCTTGCAGCTCTGGACAGCCCATCCAAACTCGTTAAGTGGCCTCCACCCAAAATAATTGTCTGCCTCTGCATTATAAACTTCCTGACTCTAATGTCCCTGTGCTCCCAAGTGCAGCCTAGAGGAGAGGTAGGGCTGTAATGCCTCTTACTAGACTTACTGACCTATCATAATACATTGAGTTTAAAGGAATATTTTGGCAGCTTGATAATCCTTAATCAGAAGAGAAACTGATAGAAATCATATGGGTGCTCTGGGGTATATTATGTTGTTTACAGTCTACCCAATGTTGGTGTAATTTAGTTTCTTCTCCTCTTTTCTTCAATTTTCAGGCTGTGGGAGACATGTTGTCTCTGTCAAACCAGTGCAGCTGCAGCTGCCACAAGGAACCATTTTGTAGAGAGAATACAGACAACAGTATCCTTTCCTGGCTCACCTGCCCCTTTAGGCATTGGAATTTGAGTGTGTGAAACAGCTCAATGGGCATCTTTTTCAAACTGTCTGAGAAGTGCCCCTTCCTACCTGGAGCTGTGACTGCAATTGAAAGGATCCAATCCAGAGCACCTGGAAATGGTTCTTTCCTCCTGCGGATCTTCAGTACTCATGTAAAGTCTGATGTTTTAATTTAGACAAGTGGAACCCCCTGATAAAGGTAATGGGCATAGACATGCTACTACCAATTTGTCTTTCACTGTCGCCTCTACTTGCACTCTAAATTTGCTTTGGAATCCCAAGCAACCCAGGCCTAGGGTGTGAGGGTAGTTACGGAGGTAGGATTTGGAGGCACTGGCACTCTGGGCTAAAGGAAGCTCTCCTTAGCTGATATAAGTTTTGTCCATCTACTCCAACCATAAGTCCTGCAGAGATAGAAGAGGAAATAAATGTCCTACATGATGCTTACTCCCTTTTGAGTCACCGTTTCAAAGCCGAAAACACAGGTAAGAAGTATGCTCATAACAGAAAAATTACTTCCCCACCTCTCTGTATGTCTTGCTTCTTTTTTTTATACTTTCCAGTCCTGGACTAAAGGACTTAAGGGCTGGAGCTTGATACCAGATTTTCCCAAATAAGGGAAGGTAAATTTCATCTGCTGGGATGAAGTAAATTAGAGAGAGAAGAGCATAAGCAAAGGGAGAAAAAATTATTTGGGGGGGCTGAGCATGTGTGCCTGTCGCCCCCCTCTGCCCCCTCCCCCAGCAGGTAAGTCTGTGGGGGAAAGGGCGGGCTGTGGGCTGGGGCCAGGCTATTCCTGGCAGGGGGGCTGGGCTGGGCCAAGCTGAGCTTGGAGCAGGTGACAGTGGCACTGGGAGGTGGGGTTAGAGGGGCTATGGCAAATTTTGGGGTGGCGGCAGCCCCCCACCCCCAATAGCCCCACTCCCAGTGCTGCCGGGATTCGGCCCAGCCTCCCTGCCAGGTAAAGCCCAGTGCAGCCCTGGTCCCAGCCCACCCTGTCCTGCGTGGATCCAGCCTCCCTCTCCCACCCGTGCCTCCCAGGGTACGCATAGCAGCAGGAGCTGCAACCCCCAGACAAGCCACTCATGGCTCAGTCCCGTGCCCCACCCCGGCTGTGCAGCGTCTGCCCCAGCCCCATCTCCACTCCCTTCTTCACTGCTGTGTGCGTGCCCCTCCCCACTCCTGCTGTAGCCACCGGAAGCCCGTGGCCAGGCTGCCTTGCAGCCCTATTGCTGCCCCGTGTGTGGGGGGGCTGAGCCCTGTTAGCCCCCACCTTCCACTGCCTGTGGGGAAGAGAAGTATTAAATCACAATGCTTCCTTGTTGCATGGTGCCTCCAGGCCCATTGACTTTCCTCTTCCATTTCTTTTCCAGGCCATACAACATGGCAGAGTGAGTATGAATGTCTTCTAACTCTGGAAGGTCTGCAAACCACAGTATCCCAGTGTCTGAACAAGCTGCAGCAGTTGCGAAGAGGTAAATCCAGTGTTTCTCACAGTGCTCAGACTCTTGAGCAGATTGTCTCAGTTTTGCTTAATCTGGTGCTTGTGACTTAGTCTAAATGCCACAACATGAAATTTCAAGGATGCAACAGTGGGGGACCAAGAATTCATTGGCCCCCCTTGTTCATGCAAGTGGTGACATAAGGATACTTACTGGTTGAATGGGGAGAAGAAATTGAAATCTGCCTCTCATTGCAAATGGAGTCAATTTGCTGTAGGCTTCAGTCTCTGTTCAGGAAAGGTCTAGGACTGGAATCTCCATGCAGCTGTCAGTCAGAACTGAGAGGCACCAGCAGAAGCGGATGGGGAAGCAGGGTGTGAGCCTGGTGTTTTTCATTGCTGTGTGGGGTAGGCTTGTCCTCTGTCATCTGATAATATTCTAGAATAACAAACATAATCTATAGATTTAATGTGTGCACCCCCTGCTTTGCCAATCCTCCTTTCCCAACAGCTGCAGAGTCACAGGGGAGGCTACAAGCATGCTGCATTGGGGATGCAGGATGCCCCTCTGCAGATTGTACTCCGTTCAGAGGACAGCAGTGTGGAAACATGAGTGTCTTGGCAGTGCCTCTTCTTTACTACTCCAGTCTCCAGGAGCTGAGGGACATAACAGCCTTGAAACTGCAGGTGGCAATGCTTTGCCAGAAAATCAACATACAGAAGGTAACTTGATGGCAGAAATGCATGGTGGGGACAATGGGCTGTTTGGTGTGTTCTCACAGTGGCTAGTTACTACCCCATGGGTTTGCTCAGCATATCAGGGTCCTGCCACCTTCTGTCCCATTTTACAGACTAAGATTGTAAGGCCAGAACAGACCATTAGAAACATCTGGTCTCTGACTCCCTGCATAACACAGGCCATAACTTCTGACCATTTAACATCAGAACATGCATCTGATTAAGATTTATGTTCTTTGTTTCAATTTGTTTTAAGCTTGCTGGGGTTTTTCTGTCACTAAACTAGACTGGAGTGGAGGGGAAGACATCAACAGCACTCATTCTTTGTGTTACAGTAATTGTATGCTGTTATGGGTAGCTTTTGTGCCGAGCAGAGCTAGGAATGTCAGCCACCCCAAGCTGACCACTTTTACTTTTTCTGCTGGCTTTAGCTAAGGACCCACTGTTCAGAGTCCTCCCTCAACAGCAGCTGAGTTAAGTCTGTTGCACCACCACCCTGGGCTTGCAAGAGATGCAAAAGAAACAGAGTTAAACAAATAAATTACTATGCTTCTGTCTGGTTTTATGCCTCCAGCTTGCCAGGCTTCTGCCAGGCTTTACTTGCCCTGTAGCCTCTTATCTTTCTGAGGCTTTGCAGGCCGGCAAACAAACAAACAAAAGAGAAGTCTTGCTCGTATCCCTTCCCTGTGGCTGCTGGACCTCAGCTAACCCCAGGCTCTGGGGAGCCTGGCGCTCTGCTGGTGCAACCCCCTGAGGCTGCTTTCAGAGTCCTTATATTTTCCCCTCTGCTGGTTCATGTGGCTTGCTCTCCCTGTTTCCTCACACCCGGGTTAGCTCCCTTTCTTGGAGGCTTGCTGAGTCCCTGGACCTGGGTTCTCAGCCTCTGGTGAGACCCTTCAGCTCTGGGGAGGGTGTGGGGGAATGCTTTCAGGATGTGGGGCTGTTCAGGCCCCTCCATACCCATAGTAACAGGGCCAGGCCCTGTTACACTAATGCCTAGCGTCATCTTTGGGAATCTGTTGATCCAGCAGCATATCTGCTGTGTGGTCCATACTGTCCCATTATCAGTTGAGCCCCTTGTTCAAAGGGGGCATAGAGTCATAGAGAAGTAGGGCTGGAAGGGAACTCCAGAGTTCATCTAGTCCAACCCCCTGCCTAAGGCAGGTCATTCCTATCTGAACTTTCCCATACAAACCATAATCTAAACTCTACATAAAACTACCTTCAACTCTGACTAGAAGTGCACCAATACATTGGTCCTATATTGGATCAACACCAATATAAGGAAAATTGACAATATCAGCATTTGGCTTTTTTTGGCTGATGTGGCTGATAAATGCTCTGTTCATGCATGCAGGCAGCCAGGAGTGAAGCATGGCAGCATGAAGATCAGCCGGGTCTGGCTGGTAAGTCTGTTGTGGGGAAAGGGGTGTGGGGGAGGGGGCAGACTGAGGCCCGAGCGGTGAGGGAGGGAGTGGGGCTGGGGCAGGCGCTTTACAGCTGGGGCAGAGCGTGGAATGGAGTCGTGAGCGGCTCGTCTGAGGGGTGACTCTCACCACTGTATGCACCTCAGGAGGGCATGAGGGGCGTGTGCTCCTGGATCTGCGCATGGTGTGAGGAAGGGCTGCTGCTGCGGGCTGGGTCCAAGGCTGCGCCAGGCTCTTCCTGGTAGGGGGGTTGGGCTGGGGCTGTGTTTGGGGTGGGTAGCGGTGGTGCTGGGAGCAGGGCTATGGGGGGTGGTTGCAGCCACCCCAAAATTCGCTGTAGCCCCCACGAGCCCCAACTCCCAGCGCCACCACCCAGCCCAGCTCCCCCCTCGCCCTGGCAGGAAGAGCCAACCCCAGCCCGCAGCAGCAGCCCACCCTTGCCCCATGTGCAGATTCAGGGGCACACGCCTCCCATTCCCTCTCAAGGTGCATGCAGCAGCAGGAGGTGCCTCCCTGTGCCCCTTGGACTAGCCGCTCACAGCTTTGTCCCACATCCCGCCCTGGCTGGGCAGCACCTTCCCCACTCCCTCTCTCACTGCAGGGGCCTTGATCTGCCCCCCTCACATTTCTTTCCTCCCCCCACCCCAGCCCCCACAACAGACTGACCAGCCGGATGCTGTTCTGCAAGCTGTGGAGCTACATTATCAGCAGTTGAATCGGTATCAGCATTGGCCGATATAGCTCATTAAAAATTGGCCATCGGTCTCAGCCCAAAAAATCTCTATTGGTGCACCCCTAACACTGACGCAACATAGACCTCTAATACCCTAGCGTGCCATGGATAAAGCAGGGGAACCATGTCAGCCAACGTCCTGGTTCTATAAAATGCTGTCAATGTACACTCAAGAGATGGGCAGAGGACCATGTCCCCCGCTACAGAGGAAGGCAAAAACTCCTATAGTCCATACCAATCTGACCATGAGTGGTCTGACCCTGAGTGGAGGGGCAAGACCCCCTAGCCAGGAACCTCT
The DNA here is from genome assembly GCF_030867095.1 of Alligator mississippiensis. Taxonomy (NCBI): domain Eukaryota; kingdom Metazoa; phylum Chordata; order Crocodylia; family Alligatoridae; genus Alligator; species Alligator mississippiensis. The sequence continues at coordinate 27,600,930 of NC_081836.1, read as the reverse complement.
GGCTTTGGTCCCAGCAGGAGCATTGGCACACCCCAGTCAAAGTCCCAGTCTTGGCTACAGCTAATACCCAATGTTTCTGGGAAGGCTTAAGAACACCCTGACACATATGGCAATAAAGGGGGCAGGAGCAACCAGCAAAGCCCAGAAGCACAAGAAATAACTGTGGTAGAATGTAAGCATAACTATGTTTAGATCATGCCCAAACAGTGGCTGTCCAGCCTCTTCTTGAATACCTCCAGCGAGGGGGAGTCCACAATTTCCCTAGGCAGTCTGTTTCACTGCCTCACTGTTTTAGCAGTAAAGAAGTTTTTTCTGATATCCAATCTCAACTTACTTTGCTGCAACTTCAAGCCATTAGGTGCCTTTTCTCTTCTTTATGGCAGCCCTTCAGATATATGAAGTCTACTGTCACATCCTTCTTAAGTGCCTTTTCCACAAGCTGGATGTGCATAGCTCCTTCATCCTGTCCTCATGACTTGCTTTCCTAACCCTTGATCATCTTTGTTGCCTGCCTCTAGAGGCTCTCTAATTTCTCCATGTCTTTTTTAAAATGTGGAGCCAGAACTGCACACAGTACTCTAGTTGAGGTGTAACCAGTGGTGAGTAGAGACACTATCACCTCCCATGTCTTGCATCTAATACTTCTATTGATGCATACCAAAACTGTGTTCACCTTTTGTGCAGTTACATCACACCGCAGACTCATATTGAGACTATGGTCTACCAAGAATCTCAAATCCTCATTCATAGTGCTGCCCTCCAGCCAGGTGTCTCCCATTTTGTATTTGTGTTTTTGATTATTCCTCCTGAGGTGGAGCACCTTGCATTTGTCCATATTGAACTTCATTCTGTTAGCTCTAGCCCATCTTTCCAGTCTGTCAACATGTTCTCAGTCCTTCCCAGTTTACTGTCATCTGCAAACTTGCTCAGGAAGCTTTCTATACCAGTATCCAAATTGTTTATAAACACGTTGAACAACACTGGCCCAGAACAGATCCCTGTGGGACTCCACTTGAAGCTTCCTGCCATTTTGACATGGACCCATTAGTAATTACTCTTTGCTTGTGGTTTTTGGGTCAGTTATCTATCTGCCTTATAGTAGTTTTATGTAGCTCACATTTCTCCAATTTGTTTGAGATGGTCTTGCGGGATCTTGTCAAAAGCCTTGCTGAAGTCCAGATATACTATATCCACAGCATTCCCTTCATCCACCCACTTGGTTCCTTTGTCAAAGGAGATCAAGTTTGTTTGACACAATTTGTTTTTCATAAATCCATGCTGGCTGCTTGCAGTCAGCCTTTCCTCCTCCAGGTGCTTGTAAATAGCCTTCTTTAGGATATGCATCAGTAACTTGCCGGGTATTAAGGTGAAGATAACCAGTCTGTAGTTCTCAGGGTCCTCCTTGCCTTTTTCAAAGAGGGGCACCAAACTGGCCCTTTTCCAGTCCTCTGGCACCTGACCTGTCTCTCATGACTTCATGAAGATCATTGCCAAGGGCTCTAAGATCTCCTCTGCCACTTCCTTCAGGACCCTGGGATGAAACTCATCTGGTCCTGCTGATTTGTTCATTCAGACCCAGCAAAAGCTGTCTGACCATCTGTTTTGTTATCTCTTCCCTCAGGTTGGAACAAGAACCATGTTCTTTATTTGTGCCTTTTTTAAAAATCTTTGGCTGCTCTTTTGTTGACCTCAGCATTGACGTTTGCTGAAACAGTTGCAAGAATGAGAAGGGAGCCCAGTCTCTTCAGTAGCTAAGACCATCTTGCTCAAGGGTTGTTTCTTGTCCTGAACTATTTGCAGTGGTTTAGCAGTTTGCACTCCTGCTTTCTGGAAGCTGAACAGGGCCACCAGATCATTTTCATGTAGAACATTCAAGCTGGGCTTCCTGCCTTGAATCCAGAGCTGACATGTAGGATTTATCTATCAAGTAATAATCACCTCCATTCTCCCCCTGTGGCATTTTACTCTGCCAGTCATCTGACCCTCATGGGAAATACTGAAAAGGCAACTCCCATAGAGTAGGGAACGTGAGCAAAGCAAGTATTTGTTTTCTAGCTGAACTTCTCTATCTCCAAATGCCCTGGCTTGGGATAAATCCCCCTGCACCTGCTTTCACATAGTGCGCTTACATGGGATTAAGTTCTGACCTTCCTGTCGCTGAAGTAATGTGATTTTTAGGCTTTTGTCAATTCAAGGCCTGTCCAAATGGAAGAGATTCTCTCTTACTTGCCCCTAACTACCTAGATGTCTTGGGTATACTGTAGTTTGTCCTGAGAATCCAAAGCAGCTCACTAAACAGTGAGCAGGGTAGTGGCAAGCTTAGGAGACGTGGGCCAAACGGGAGCAGCACAGAGTGGCATGTGGGCCTAGGCTAAACATTGGTTTTCTCCATTACATAGGTGGGAGGAATGTCTGGGATTATGGAAACCGTATGACGTTGATATTGGGTCATGAAACCTATCTCCGTAATGATGCAGGACTGTTGCCAGTATTTTTGCTTATCTTGGATAACTCCCTTACTCAAGTAATGGTGAAAAGTGGCTTCTGTCCCATAGATATACATGTTTAGTATTTCCTCATGCACATAAGGTTTTGTACATCTATAGGCTTCTAAGCTCTTTCCAGAAGGTCAGTAAACATTCTGTCCTCACTTTACATGTGTGGAAACAGCATGGAAGGGAAATTACTGCTATGTGCTTGGAATCATGCAGTTGAGCTTCTGGTTCTCTGGCTGTTGTCCTATCTGCTATATTCTACAGCAGGGGTGTCAAACTCATCTGGCCCCATGAGCTGGATAAGTGGCACAGGCCAGTCCACAGACCCTCTCCACAGCCTGCATGGTTGATTCAGCGTATATGATACCCACCGAGTCTGAACAAGTGCCACAGATGGTGCAACGCGGGATTTGGCCCCAGGAGGCACTGTCCCAGATCAGTCTAATGCAGTTTGTCAGTCGACGGAATAGCACCAGGGGCAGAAAGTCAGCTAGGGTCAAAGGATCCCAGCAAGATAAGCATCCAAATGCTTCTTAAAAGTGTCCAGAGTAGGTGCTTGCACCATCTCTAGGGGGAGTCTGTTCCAGGCCTTGGGGGCTCCAATAGTAAGAATTTTTTCCTTATGTCCAGCCTAAAACAGTCTTGCAGGAGTTTGTGACCATTTGACCTTGTCATCCCCTGGGGTGCTCTGGTGAGCAGGCATTCCCCCAGATCCTGATGCCACACCCCTTATGTACTTATAGGCTGGCAACAAATCACCCCTGAACCTGCACTTATCCAGGCTGAAGAGTCCTATGGCTCACAGCCTCTCTTCATAAGGCCTGTTCTCTTGCCCTCTGATCATGCATGTAGCTCTCCTCTGGACTCTCAAGCTTCTCCATGTCCTTCCTAAATTGTGGAGCCCAGAATTGGATGCAGTACTCCAGCTGCAGCCACACCAAGGCCGAGTACAGCAGGAGGATGACATCCTGGGTCTTGCTTGAGATACATTGGTAGATGCAAGCCAGAGTTTTGTTTGCTTTGCTAGCTGCGGTATTGCATTGGTGGCTCATGTTCATCTTGTTGTCCATCATGACCCCCAAATCTCTTTTGGTCATGGTGCTAGCAAGCGTAGCACTGCCAAGCCTATAAGTGTGATACAGGTTTTTATTCCCGAGGTGGAGCACCTTGGGGATAAAAACCTGCATCACACTTATAGTGTATCTGAGCATCTTCCAGTGGCACACTAAGTGATGTGACTAGTGTCCACTATCTGCAGTCACTTCTTCTGTCTACACCTTACAGGAGAATAGGGTGTTTAGTGGAATGGGGTTTGGTAGAGTGTTTTTTAAAAGTGCACTCTGCTCCATGTATGTTGTAAAAGTGAAGGTCAAAGACCTGCATCTTGCAACTGGAGCAGAAGGTCATGAGTCTTGATGGCCCAGAATGAGTTGAACTCCTCCCAATGCCAAGTCATCTGGGTGAAAATAGCATGGCCATATGTGCTGAAAAGTGATGTAATTTCTATTGTGCGTCCCCATGGGAATATTTTAAAGAGTGACTCTGAGAAAACTGCGCACCTCTTAGCACATCTTCAAGAAGCTGAGAACAGACAATTTTGACAATGTTAGATCTGACAGGAGAGCCATCCTCTAGCAATTTGTATATCATGATCACAATATCCTGCAGCCACTTGGAGGCCCTAGAAACATGCCTGCTTTTCAACCTTGTGCTGTTTCTCATTTACTTCCACCCAGGTCATGATAACTGAGCTTCTTCCAGTCCTGGAATACAGGCTCCATCACAAGGATTCTGTCTCTCATCTCTACCGTGCTGTTTACACTCTACTCTGTGAAGGTGGCGAACGATTTCCTGTGCTGGTGAGCGATGAGCTGTCAGACTGACCCTGCCAGCCATTTCCACACCCAGGGAGAGCACTAATTAGTAAACTTCCACCAATAACTTTTTCTCTGCCCATTTATCAAGCAAAGGAGAGAGAAAATTAAATTTCATGCCTGGTTTCTGATGCCCTTTCTAATTTTTTGTTTTTTTAATTATCTTCACAAGCTGCACACTCGGGTATTCTGAAGAGAAAGGCTTTTAAGTACTGTTGTCTGGGATGAAACCTCCTCAGCACTTTTCCACGAGTACTGGAACACTTTTCTGGATTACCCCGAATTGTGACCTTGTCTGAGCCATCAAGTTAAGCAGGGTTGAGCTACACTAGTACTTGACTCGGATGTACATAGAAAACCCAGATGCTGCAGGATGTAGTTCTGATGAACCAGGAGATGGTGCTCTTTCCTCTTACTTAGTACTCAAGGTCCTGGCTTTCACAGGAGACTAACCCAAGTTCTGTCCAGTTCATAGCAATAAAGACGCTATGGCACTTTTCCTGAGAATAGCAGTTTGGACCCTACTGTTGCATCCAAATTCCAGTTGAAATTGTTTATATATTCACAATTAAATGTGCTATTCCTCACATCCTGGCCTTCAACTCTGTATTGCAGCGCACTGATTAGCAGCATCACTTTGGAGAGGAATAGAATATCTGCTCATAACCACCTTGTGATCCTTTTGGATGACAGTAGTCACCATGTATAACTAGCATTATAATCACTTCTTGGCTGTCCCCTGGCCCTTGTTATGTTTAAGGTCACATTGGATGTCTTAACTGAACTCCAACCATTGCTTAAGACAGCAGTCAACAACTTTTCCAACCATAAGCCAGAGTGACCCAGCTTAGGTCAGAGAGAGATGGGTGCTAGGACTTATCTGCCACTGCCACTTCTCTCTCCCACTGGCATGGAACAAGCCCTTGTTGCTGGACACCACTGAAGCCCCCTGCTGCTGAATACTGTCAAAGCCCCTCCGGATTCCTCCTCCCCACCATCCACCAGCTGGATCCAATGGCTCCACAGGCTAGATCAAGCCTGTGGACTGTATGTTGCTGATCCCTGGATGAGGAGGTTTGGGGATCTGTGGGAGAAGTAGAGGTGTGCTACAGGACAAGGAATAGATGTGGGGACAGTGGAGTGCTTAACCAAACAGTGGGTTGGAGAACAGGCACGTGTTGGGGGACTTCAGGAGGTCAGGATTGGTGAGGGCTGTGGGGGTGGATAATTGCTGGTCTGGTCTGATGGGATGCAGACAGTTAATTAAAAATCTAAGGTTCAGGGAGAAGTTGGAGGCTGTCAGTAAGAGCTCTTGTATCAGGGGCCAAAATTAGGTAGTTATAAACATGGGAGTGTTGACAACACTGTAAATGCCACCCACGCTTTGGAGGTGGGCAGGGGGAGTTCAAGAAAAAGACAGAACAAAGCATAGTAATAATGCTGGGTTCAGAAATCATGGAGTGTTTTTTAAATCTCATGATTTTTGCAATGTCTGTTTGTTATGCTGGTGGGCTTGGCAGTACTATAGAAACCTCTGCTTCAGTGGAAGAAATGTGGCTGGATCTTTGCCAAACCACTGCCTGTGACATGGCTCAGGTTTTGGAGCCTGGATACACTGCTGTAGCCCAGTTGTCATCTGTTGGAACTTAAATTCTGGCCATCTTCACTGTGATCTCGCAAAATACAGGTGCCTGCCTGGGACTCTCCTGTGGATGCCTTGTGGGTGTTTCATCCACCTAGCAGGGTCACATGGGAAAGGCCTTGAAAACTGTGATGTAGTAACTTCTCCCAGCCATCTAGAACTGTTGTTGCACAGAGGGTAAAAACCCCTGCTGTGCTGTGAGCACTATAATCCAATTGCACAGCACCAGCAAAGCCTAGACCTGTCTTGGGCCTTGTGGCAGGACAGAATGGGGGTGGGGAGCAAGGCATTGAGACTACAGCAGAGTCGGGAAAGGTGGCATGGTCTGCCTGTGGAAGCTAGAGTCCCTGTTCTGCCCTCCAGCCTCTTCTGTTAGGACGCCTAACCCTTCCCGCTCTATGTGAGTGCCTCATCTCTCCCTGGTCCTGTTACATCACTCCTCACTCACCTGGAAGGCCTCTGCACAGGGTTGAGCCTGCCCTACTTGGATGATAAAGGCCAGCTTCATCCTGTAGATATTGGTGCTTCCTGGCTGGGGTCCTCTGTGGGCTGGGTCTCTGGCTGCCAGGCACCAAACTCGCATGCTTTTATGAAACAAAGCTTGATGGTCAGTAATTCCAGCCTATGGAAATAGAACAAAGTCGCAGCTCTGTTGACCTGAGCTTGGAGAGAAAAACCTACCCCCAGGGTGTGTCTGTACTGCGCAGGGCACCCTGGTGATTGGCTCCTAGATATGAGCACCCATGTTTTCCACTGTATAAGCCAGTGATTCTCGATTAGGGTGCTGTGAGATCCTTTTAAGGGTGATGCACAATATTAGCACAGATTCATATGATTTAGAGGATAAAGCCAGAGGTTTCAAATAGGAATCCATAGTGTCAAAGCCCTTCTGACTTGCTTGTGGTTTTTCTATGTTCTTTGCAGAAGAATTGCTCTATTATTTTTCTGTTGTTAAAAATAATCAAAAGCTAAGAGTGGCATTTTCCGAGGGGTGCCTTGAATCCTTAAAAGTTTAGGGATCACAATTATAGTATAATATCAAAGTCCTATTCACATTACTGCATCATCTCTGTCTGCACACTCACCTGAGGAGTCAGGGGAGACATCGCAGGTTGTTGTGCTGATGTGCTCTAGGAGTCTCCCCCAGGCAAATGCAGGAAAAATTCTGTCCCCCTGCAGGACGAGGGACTCTTGACCAGGGCATTGGAGAATTGTTCTTCCTCCAGTGATGGAGCTGGCTCCAGTGTGAGCTAAAGTGCAAGCAGAGCTTGGGCTTTAAACCTGCATCACCAGCTGTGCAAGGAAGCGAGGATTCAAAATGCATATGAGCACCTTAGAAAGTTGTGTGTGTGGATGGTAGAGGGGGCTGGGTAAAAAACATATACAGTATCACTGACTAAGACTAGAAGGTGCATTCTTCAGGGGTCATCCCAGTCCCTAATAAGGCTTTTTCCGCAGAGCACTGAGAAATGCTTATATGATCTGAAAGTCATCTAAGATGAGTACATTGATTAATCCTTCAGACCTTGTCAAATTGGGTGGTCTCTGCTTGATTATTAAGATCCCATGATTAAATGCCCTTTCACAACTGTAAACATTTTGCCTTCTAAATTAACACTGGAATGTGCCAGTGACATTCACGTCTCTGTGTGATCATATTTTTCAAAGTTCATGCCTCGTCATATATTGCACCTGCCTGCACCCAGAAGGTGCCTAGGAAGGGGCTGCCTAGATGCAGGTTGTCTGCTTCTCTTCTAGGTTACATCAGTGCAAATTAGCAGTCACTTGTGGAGTTTCACAGGTGTGAAATCTGTGAGAGGGTAATTGGCCCACAAGATGATAGAACTTGCCCCAAAGATCTTACAATCTACAAAACTGACCAGGAGTGGGAGGGGAAAGGGTGCAACATTGGGGTATGGGCCTATTTGGAGTGGTTTCAAAAAGAGAGGGGAAACTGCTTTAAGTTACCTTTGCAGGAGCCTGTAGCAATACCAATGCACCAGAACTAGTCTAATTAACCCTGCTTCATCCAGAATTAAACTTGAAATGATTTAATTCATTTGTATAGCTCCAGCCTCCTGCGCACACAGCATTAGAGCATAAAAGCTGCTTTATACTCCTTAGCATCAGCTTGCCTTCCCCTTTTGAAACCTCTCTAAGCTAACATTTGTGCCCATAAAAGCACAGGGGCCAAGGTAGTAACTGGCATGTATCTCGATTGTTCTACATCTACAATGTGCAAGTCTTCCTACACTAAATGGAAGACATTTTGTATGTTTCATGGTTATGTAAAGCTATAAATCATTTGAATGACTCAGGTCTTCAAAAGAAATGCAAAATAGCCTTGTGCTAAAGTACAAAGAGAGTTTAGAGACTCAATAACAGGACTTAATTGTCTAGCATACCTGTTTATGGATAAAGCATGCCATTATAAAGAAGTATGATACAGCATGGGTTGTATTTTAATGAAAGTGGGAAAAATCAGAGTAAAATTGGAAATGACAAAATGTCCTTGTGGTGCTGAAGAACAGTATTACAGGAAACAAGCAATATTGAAAGAAATAGTGATAAGTGTTATCTATGTTGTATATATGTTGGCTTGGGGAGGTTGGAGCTAAGAATGGTAAGGGGCCACAAGCTGTTTGCTGTAAACTCTGAGTTTTTCCACTATGAAAAGGGAAAGAAGCTGACCCTGGAAGAAGGTGCCCTTTTTTCCCCCAACTTTCCCACCAACCTCCCTTCTCCTGAAAAAAATGCTTCTCTTTGCCCCTTCTAACCATATTTATTTTGGAAATAGAAAAAAATGATTCTTCAGGGCATAGATGGATAGGCTGCACCTGCTAAAAGAAACTTCACTGTTACAGTTGGGTACCAGCAGCCATCGGTACCTCTCTTTTAGGGTTTCATCGGCCCTGTTCCTTTTTGACAAGGGTCTGCATGTTCAGGTGGTTGAGACCTCATACATAAGCCATGCAGTTTCTTGGGTATGTCAGTAGGTGGCAGCTTGTGAAGATTAAACAATGCAGCCCTTGGGATAAAATACAAGCAATTTGAATCTCTTACTATAGGAATCAAAATGAGAATGATGAGGAGGAGTGATGTGTGCCTTCCTGTGTTTTTAAGGAGAAATAAGCATGGATGTCTTGATGACTGAGGCATGGCCACTCGAGACTTAAGGAATTGTCATGAATACAACAGTACTTAATGAACAAAGTGCCCAGCAGTCCTGGACACTGGGGTCTGGGATCTGAATCACTGAGGTGAAAGATGGGACACTGTTCCAAATGCTCTAGTCTGTCTCGCTCAAGTCCCTACCCTGAATTTGGAGAGGCAAATACGAACAAATATTGCAGCTGATAATGGAATGCCATGTTTGGGCAGTTTGTCTAAGTTAAACTTGGGAAAATTGAAATGGAAGAAATTCATCCAGCCCAGCTCTGTATAGAATTAGTTCCCTTCCAGCACATACCTCAAGACTAGACCCTTGTGTGGACTTTGGAGGAGTTCATTGGTTAAAATGTATTTCTGAGTCTGACATGAGAACCTGAATCTACCTTCTGTTGAATAACATTTAGTAAAATAAGTGCCTGGGAAAGTTTTTCAATAATAACAGGAATAATAATAATACTGGGCAAGGCTGAGTAGTTCTGGTGTTTTAGAAATATTTATAACCGTGATAGACATCATGAGAAATCAGTGTGTCCCTGTGATAAATAGTGTGCTGAATCGTCTCTTTTTTCTGATTCACAAAGTTCAGACCATGACCATAAGTGTAAGAGTGCCTAGATAAATAGAAGAGTGGTAAGAATTCTTGTGGGTGGTACCTTTTACTGAACCAACTCTATGGTTGGGATAGACATAGGCAAGCTTTTCAGCATCAGACTACCCTTCCTCAGGCCTCTAGGAAAGAAGCAGACACAGCACAGCTAAGTAGCATATAGAACAAAAGGTTATGTAAAACTCCGTGTTCAAATAAAAAATAGAAGTTATTGACCCCAGAGACAGCTGGGTTGAGAGATCTGAAGCTTTAATAAGCAAGGAGGACAAACTGGGACAGAACCTGTTAGACTAGAGGATATATTCAATCTTTGTGCAATAACAGAAGACCTACCATATTTTTAGTTTTTGAAGCTTGACCCAGAGCCAAAATATTGCCCAATCTGAGGTTTTTCATGTAGTCCACGACTTATACCAGGTGCACATGCCAGAGTAAGGGGCTCACTTTTAATATTATTTGTCGGCTCATTGGAATACTGTACATGTCTATTCTGTGATTCATGGGTGGGAGTCACATATGAAGTATACAGGTGGTAGCTTGTTAGAGAAGAGGTGCTAAAATTTGGAATCCTGCCTCCAGAGCAAAGGATGAATGTGACTGTTTTCCAGAAAATTTCCAGTGAAGTTTCAGTAATAGTGCAGTCTGTAATGAGATCGTTTCCTTCAATTTTATGCCAGTGTGCCTTAATTCTTCTGATCACCTTTAGACATCTCCAAAAGGTTCAAAATCTCCAAAAGGTTCTATCCCAAAAGTTCTTACAATACAAAAAAATCCTTCCTTTGTGCTATCTAACATGACTATAGGAGTCTCATATCTTTCATTCATCTGTGTTGGCTGTGGAGTGGCTCTCATTCTTTTGTTAGAAGGGGAGTTCTGTCTCAAAATATAAAAGCCCAATTCAGAGGACTAAACAATCAGAAGCAATGTTAGAATAAAAATGAATCTGTTCTGGTTACAGTGTGATGTTTGTCAAAGGAGTCAGAAAAGTAATGGAATATAGATTTGTGCCTTTTTTCTCCCCGCTCATTTCATAGAAAAGTAGTGCTGGAAGAAACTTCCAGAGGTCATCTAGTCCAACCCCCTGCCTGGGGCAAGATCACCCCTATCCAAACCATCCTATACAAATCCATTGTCTAACTTATTAGTAAAACTGCACAGTCAACCCCAATGCAACCACAGGACAAAACACCCTAACCTGCCCCAGGTAAAGCAAGGGTCCCCAGTGGTCAACGTTCTGCTGCCAGAAAGATTAAAAAATGTTTGAGAGATCCAAGGAAGAGGGCCTGTCATTCCGCCCTCTTGCAGGCTAGAGCAGAAGGCAAAGCGCCTCAGTACATACTAATCTGACCATGGAAATTCCTTCTTGACCCCAAATGTGATCATTCTGACCCTAGGCACAGGAGCAAGACTGTAGCCAGGGACCTCTGGGCTTAACTCCCAGCAGAAGTGTTGGCACATTCCACTCAAAATCCCCAGCCTTGGTTACAGTCAACACCCAGTGCTTCTGAAGAAGGCGTTAAAAAAAAATAAACCTAAACATGTAGCAGCAGGAGGGGAATTCATAGATTCATAGATGGTTAGGGTCAGAAGAGACCTCAGTAGGTCATTGAGTCTGATCCCCTGCCCTGGGCAGGAAAGAGTGCTGAGGTCAGACGACCCAGCTATATGTTTGCCCAGTCTCCTCTTGAAGACTCCCAAGGTAGGGAAGAGCACCACCTCCCTTGGAAGCCCATTCCAGATTCTGGCAATCCTTACTGTGAAGAAGTTCTTTCTAATGTCCAACCTAAATCTGCTGTCTGTCAATTTGTGGCCATTGTTCCTAGTTACTCCAGGGGGTGCCCTACTAAATAGAGCATCTCTGATTCCCTGCTGCCCTCCCCTGATGAATTTGTAGGCAGCCACAAAAATCACCTCTCAGTCTTCTCTTGCAAAGACTGAAGAGATCTAGGCCCCTCAGTTTCCTCGTAGGGCCTTGCCTACAGGTCTCTGACCATACGAGTGGCCTTTCTCTGAACCCTCTGAAGATTCTCCACATCCCTCTTGAAGTGTAGCACCCAAAACTGGATGCAGTACTCCAACTGCGGCCTGACCAGTGCCATATAGAGGGGAAGCATTGCCTCCCTGGACCTGTTCGTCATGCATCTGCTAGTGCATGATAAAGTGTGGTTAGCCTTGTTGACCACCTTGTCAAGGGCCTCGTTACATGGTCATTTTGGGCAGCTCCTGGAGCTCCTAAGACCTGAATTGTCTTAACACCTAAAATTGGGTTTGAGCACTTGTTAGGTGGATCCAAGTTATACAACTCCAGGGCAGGATTTTCTCTGATCTGCGTTACCCAGCTTGTGTTACACCAAGGTATAGCCCAGGGGTGGGCAAAATATGGCCCACCTGGCCATTCTGTCTGGTCCACAAGGTCTCTAAAAAAAATTTAGAAAATTAATATTTATCTGCCCCTGGCTTCCTGTGTCTCTGCTGTGTCACTGTCACCTCTGGGCTGCCCCACAGGACAGCAGTGACAGCACAGAACAGATGCAGGGCAGCCCCATGCGGGCGCCGAGTGGCTGCACTAGGAAGCGCGGGGGAGGGGGAGGGGCTGCTTTTCCCCCATGCTGAGCAGCAGTTTCTCTCCCACACTGCTGCTGCTCAGACTGGGCCCCAGTGCTAGCTCCAGGCTAACCCTTCTGGGCTCAGCAGCAGCAGCAGTGGCAGCAACAGCTGGGCAGAAACTAGTGCTCGGTGTGGAGGAAAGCATCTCTTCCCCCTAGCTGCTGCTGGGCAGTTTTTGGTTCGGCCACCTGAAGCCGTGCTGCACCAGGCTGCCCTGCAGCTCCATCACTGCCACCTCTGGGCTGCCCGGAATGGCAGCAGTGACAGTATGAAGCAGCTGCAGGGTGGCTCACGGGTGGCAGTGATGGAGCTACAGGGTAGCCCAGTGTGGTGCATGCTCTGGGTGGCTGCACCAGAAACTGCACGGTGGTGGCAAGGTGAGAGGGGCCACTTTCCCCCCCATGCCAAGCAGCAGTTTCTGCCTGGCTGCTGCTGCTACTCAGCCTGGATGGCCAAGGGTGGAGCCGGTGCAGGGCATGCAGGGTCATGGCTGCGTGCGCTGGTCCCCGCCACTACCGCTGCATGCCCACAGGTGGCAGGACGTGCCATGGCTGGGCGGTGCAGAGGGGATGTGAGGCGCATTGGGGCTGTGTGTTGGCGGTAGTGGGGAGGCACCTCAGGGCACTTGGGCTCTGGGCTATTGCAGGGTGGGGGCGGGTGCTGACCAGCTGAGGGAGGCGTGCACAGGGGGACGTGCACAGGGGGCTCCCATGCACAACCCACATGCCCTCAAACCCTTTCTGCAAATCCCACAGCTACACCCTCCCCCACATGCAGTCACACACCCCAAAAATACCATACCCACACACACATCCCCATACCCACCCACACCCCCCCTGACACCCCTGCACACCCCACACACTATACAAGAGTAAGATTGCATTTTGAACTATTATGCAGTCACTTCTACATATACAGCGCAAACACAAATCAGGACAAAACTATTTTTTAAAATTAAATTAAAATATATTATTATGGGTATTTGATTTTTAGTTTACAATTTGGGTTTTTTCCCCCCATTCTAAGATGACAAACCCCGTTCCCCAAAGGAGTACGTCCAGGGACAAGGGGAGGGACTTTTAATGGCAAAGGTCAGAGGTTAGGGGCAGGACTTCTGGTCCCAAGATGGCAACCAGGGGACACGGCACCTGTCAAGGGGCAGGGCTACCCATGCAGCTTGTCAAACCTCAGTAAGTGGCCCTCTGCCTGAAATAATTGCCTGCCCCTGGTGTAGCCGCTCCAGGCTACACCTTAGTGTAAAAACCCCACCTGCCCCACCCTCCCCTGCTGGCCTGGATTATTGCCTACTGCCCCCCGCCCCGCTCCTGCACTTCCCAGCACCCCACATCCACACTCACTGCCCTGTCACCTCCCCTTGCTTACTTGTGATTGCCAGCACTGTCTGTTCTTGGAGAACAGGCAAGGAAGGGTTAACCTGCCTGCTTGACCTCCCACTACTGCTGCTGCTGCTCCCTCAGCTCCCTGCCTGCTCCCTCAGGAAAGAAAGCACCAGTAGCTACAAGTAAGTGGTGGGGGGAGGAAGCCGAGGATGGGAGGGAGGGATTCTTACCATGACAGGGGGACATCCTGGGGCCGGGTCTCATGCTGGCCTGCCCACTTGTCTAAGTAGGGCATTCTGCCCAGTCTCACCTGCTATGACTTGCTGTTTCTTAAACTGGTATGAAATGCAGGAGGCTGCCCATTTTAATGTCCCGATGCTGAGGGGTGCTGTCCACAACTCTGTACCATCCCTACACCATAGCCCATGCCTTGCAGATGGCATCCACATTGTTCCAGTATCCCACATTGTGACCCAAGCTTCAGAGTCTCACATGGGACTTTCACTCCCCACTGAAGCTTCCAGTCACAGTGCGCTCTCACTGGACAGTTCTTTCCCTTGTGACCCAAACTCAGCCTCATCACATCTGCGGACTTAGGGTCTCGACCTCTGGCCCAGCTGTGGCCTCAGGCATCCGTAGACTTACCTTGGCCTAACTGCCCCCTTCCTGGGGCTTCAACTTGTGCCCTCCTACTAGGGCCTTCCACCTGTGCCCTCTCACTAGGGTCTTCCCTTCCACATATGCCCTCTCTGGGATTGACATTACTGCCCCCTCTCTCACTGGAGCTACACTGGGCTTTACCCCCCCTGTGGGACTCAGGCGTCACATGGACATACCTGGTCCCTTCCTGTCCCCTCACTGGGACTACTCTAACTATCTGCTTCATCACTGGGGCCTCCAGGGTCTTCCACTCCCTGGGGTTCAGGTGTCCAGAGACATGCCTGGCCCCCATGTCTGTCCCTGGACTTGGGTATCCCACCAGGATGTGTGGGCTGGGGTTTTAAGGCACCCCTCCTTGCCTTTCATTGGGCAGCCAGCTGGCCTGGCATTTATGGGGAAACTCCCCTACCACAGGGTGACCCACTAGGCCACCCTTCCCCAGCAGGGTCCAGTTTTCTGTCATACCTAGGACCAATGCAGGCCTACCTGCCTTGGTATTATCCCTACTGGGCTACTTGTTGTTCTTAGGCTGCTGCTGGCTGCCTCTCACTGGCCCAACTCTCTGGACCCCTTCTTGGATGCCTCCTGTTCAGAGGCTGAGATTCAGCCTCCTTCATTTCAGCCTGCTGTCTCACTGAGCCTTTCTTCCCCTAGACAGTGATGTCCCCCTCCCCACACCCTCAATCGAGGGGACCTTCAGCCTCCTTAGGCTGTGGCCCCACCTCCAGGCCAGTTGGGGTGCCAGATAGTAGGGCTGTGCGAAGCTTCAGGTGCTGATTTGATTTGGAGGGAATTGGGGCCGAATCGGCCCTGAATCTCCAAATCCAAATCAAATTGAGAGGCTGATATAAAGGTCTGAATCAATTCAAAGCTCCCTGAATCAATTTGTAAAAGATTCTGAGAGCTTTGGAGGGAGCTAGACCCGGACTCCATGCAGGTAAGTAGGGGGCAGAGGGGTAGGGGCTGGAGGAGGGGACTATGGGGAGGGACCTCCACCAGGCCCCATCCTCTGCCTGCTCCTCCAGCCCCCCTGAGCGCTCCCTGACTCCCACCTGCTCTCCCAGCCCCATCAATGGCTGCCCCGCCCTGCCCAACCCCAGCATCCCAGCTCTTTAAAAAAAAAAAGCAAAAAAAGCTCCGCACTCACCAACTGCTGCAGCAGCCATCGGGGCTTCTGGGGGCTCGCGGTAGGGCCCCCCATGCAGCGCAGGGCAGTGGGGCGCTGCAGGAATTGCCCCCCCCACCTGACAGGAGCTAGCGAGTGTGGGACTTTTTTTTTTTTTTTTTAGAGCTGGGACGCTGGGGCCGGGTAGGGCAGCCATTGATGGCTGGGAGAGCAGGCAGTGGATGGGGCCTATTTGATTCGGCTGCATCTCTGAATCAGATTTGGCTGAATCAATTTGGGACAATGATTTGAATCATTGTCCCCTGAATTGTCCAAATCTGAATCCAAAGCAATACTAGCCACTTTGCACAGGCCTACCAGATAACTCATCATGGCCCAGGCCTGCCCCTTGCATTGAGCTTCATTGCCGTTTGGCCTTCTGGCTCTGGCCCTCTTGCATTGACCAATCAGGGTGCTCTGGTCCCAGCACTGCAGCAGCCAACCTCCTTCAGCACCAGGGTCCCCTTCTGGGCCCCACCATATACCCGTCTCACACTGGGCTTGCATAGAGCCCCAGAGATCTTAATAACACAGCTGTAGTCTTAACTGGGCTCACCTGAGCTCCAGGCCTCTCCCCTGCCTGTTCTAAATCAGGGGCTTGCCTAGCCCCTGTGTAGGCCCACAACTATAAGCCACTTCACAGGCTGGGCCTTGTTCTCTTTAGGCCCAAAGCCTTCTCTCTGGGGCTTGGGACCTCACTGAGCCCCTAGGAACCTCCTACCATCCCCATAGTTCCTCCCTTGCCTCCAGGGTGTTGTGAGCAGCAGCTCAGCTGGGTGCTGTCCTTCAGCTGCTTGCAGCAGACTACTGCCTCAGCCCTGAGAGCCTGGATCTCTAATGGCTACCTCATCAGGGCTGGCCTGCATCTGCCAGCTGCCTGCTTTCAGCCTTAAAGTGGCAGACACCAAAGGTGCTCTGCCACACTTACCTTTCAGTCCTCTGGGCCCTTGCTGGTCTGAACGAGTGACTGCTCCAAACTGGAGCTAGTACTAACATCAGTCAGTATTTGTGCAGCTCACAGTGTAACAAGGCCCTTAGTGTGGTAGCTGCTGTGTTAAACAGGTAGGTCTGATGTTTGGTTTACTGTGCCCCTACATTTTAAGGTTTCACTGTACTGTAACTGATTAATTGAAAATGATTAATGGCTTTGTAAAATCCAATTGTTTAGGCAAAAGAGAAGGGGTCAATTAGGACCTTTGGCAAGGTACCTGTTTCTGATTGTGCATTAAGCATTTCAGCTGTTGGCCTGAACTTGTTGATTGGGTTGTACTGTCTAAATTGTCATGCTTTAATTTCAAGATTAAAATCACATTGAACTGTGGCATTCCATACCTTGCAGAATGATTGTTCCAGGCTTACAAGCTCATGAATACATCAGTATACTGATTTTTAATGCCCCATTTTTCAAGGTTATGTTTACAACCACAGATACTGAAATATATGAAGTTTGGGTTTTAAGTAGTTACATGTTGCTGCTAAATATTAAGAACACCTGAATTAAGAGGATCTATGATAGGAGTTTGTCTCCTAAAATGTTGCTTGGCGAGTCCTGGATTTTTTTCCATAATTCCCAAGATCAATGTCATTGTTATAAACTTGCACAAAGGTGTTTTGCAATATATTGAATAAAGCATAATATACGGGAGACCTCTGCTTTGCAGAAGAGGGTTATTGGGGGACATGTATATTAGGAGAGTTTGTAAATTAACAGGAAGAGCAAACAGTACCTAAGAAATGTACATGTCTACGAGGTGACAATACTAAAAGGTCACCTCGTCAATACTAAAGGTGACTCTCTTCTGTAGAGAAGAAGAGTCAATTGTTTGTTAGATAGAATACGATTGTTATACTAGAGGGTCAAGCAACTACAGAAAATGTATCAGAACTGTGACCTTTCTTTAGCTTCGTGAAGTGTAATAGGTGAGGATACTGGAGATGTTCAGAGAATTACACTTCATATGAAATGGCTGTGAGGTCCCTAGTTGGGATTTCAGTTCAGGAGTGAGGGCAGTGCAGTGTGTGAGGGGATGGTGATGGTTTATGCCATTAGAACTGGATAGGAAGTTTGTACAGGGAAACAATCTTGGATTTGAGCTAGTGACACTACAAAGGTGGTTCACAGAAGTCGAGGAGAGCCAAGCTAAGGGGAAGCCTGTCAGGAAATGCTTCTGGGAATCTGAGCAGGAGGATCCAAATAAGGGGGAAAGGGAACAGTTAAACTTAAAGGAGATTTAGTGCTTGGCTCCCCTAAAATATTTGATTCCTACCAATACTGTTGGGAAGGATGAACCCTCCAGATCTCTATGGCAATGGAGGGAAGTGAATAGAATTGTTAAGGCTGTAAATTACAAATAGTGGCTGAGTGCAGAATTCCTCTCCAATCCCCCACCAGAGGTGGCCATTAGATGTAAGTCTGTTGAGTTGATAAATGCAAATTAGGCCTCTTGGGAGATCTGTTAGCTATAGCCTCAACTGGTTTGGAAGAATTCTGGCCAATTAGAGCTCTGATTGCATGTGGGAAATGAGTGATATTACCTTGGTGCTGTTCTGTGGGTGAAAGAATGCAGACTCCCAGAATAAACTATTGAGCCCAGAACAAAGACTTCTGTTCTCTAGTCTCTACTTTAAAACTGGGGCATCCCATTTTTGGCTGTTGAATCAGCTGTTGTCCAGTGAGCTTTTGAGACAGATCCATCCAGGCTCTGTTCAGGTGGGCTCTACTGACAGTAAGTTTTTCTCTGGATGTACTCACTGGAGCATGCAATGCATACACTTCATCTAAGTGAAGACAAGCTTTTACTATAGACATAGACTAGGAAAATTAAAAGGCCTGTCATGGAGGGAGCACTCTGAAAGTGTTCACATCAACTGCCAACAATGATTCCATTCACTGGACCCGGCCTCCTTTTCTCTTCCTTTCTCTCCTGGGGCCTTATTGCTCTGCAGGTCTAGAAAGAGATGCTGAAAAAATCATTTATATGGCACTTTTCATTGTCAGGAAATATAGAAATGTATGGGTTTAGTCCTGTGTTCAGCCTTCTTTTGCCCTCATCCCATGTGCATCAAACCTCTTTAGATATATGATCTGGTTAGCGCCAGGCTGTATGAGGGTCTCCTAATCCAGTAGTTCTTAACCTATTTGGACTCGAGGCACCCCTCCATAACTTCTCTGAATTCAGTGGTATCCAATTAAAAAAAACTAATGCATAGGTTACAGTGCTTACCTCCTTACACAGGGACTGGGCAGTGGGGGGTAGGAAATCATCCAGGCAGGACATAGGCAGATTAATGAACAGGCAAGCTGGGCACGAACCCAGGGCCCCCTACCAATTTGGGGCCCCGGCCCCGGGATCTTTATCAGCAGGAAAGTGAAAGCCACAGTTTTTAACTCAGCACCCAGTTTTGGTGCCGAGTTTAAAACTGCGGCTTTCACCGTTGCTTCCCTGGGAGCTGGAAGTGGGGCCCCTCCACCAATGGGATGGAGTTGAGTTGGGCTGGGAGAGCTGTGCTGCGCCAGGGGGAGAGGGCAGGCGGGCAGGCTGGGTGCTGCTGCTGCGTTGTGGGGAGGGGGCCAAGCTGGGCTGGGAGAGCTGTGCCCTACCGGGTGGGGGGGAGCTGCGCCACGCTATGCCTTTGTGGGTGGCAGTGTTGGGAGGGCCTGGGGGTCTCTAAATTCATCTTAGCATCCCGCAACCACTCCTCCCAGTGCCGCTGCCCACCCTCAGAGACATGGTGCAGTGCTTGTGACCTGGCCCAGCCTAGCTCAGCCCTCTGCATCTGCGGGGCTGCGCAGGACAGCCAGGCAGCAGCTCCCTGCAGGTCCATGTAACAGGGGCTGGGCGGGAAGCAAGACTGAGCCACGGCGGGCGGAGGGCTGCCTCCATGTGATCAAGAGTGGGGGAGGGGGGAGGTCCTGTGAGGGGAAGTGTGTGTGTGTCTGTGTGCATGTGTCTGTCTGTGCGTGTGTGTGTCTGTGTGTGTGCCTGTCTGTGTGTGTGCATGTCTGCGTATCTGTGTGCGTGTGCCTGTTTCTGTGCATGTCTGTGTGCATCTGTGAGTGTGTGTCTGTCTGTGTGTAGAGAATGAGAGGAGAGCGTGTGCCTGTGTGTGTGTGTACGTCCAGCCGTAGCGGGGGTGGGGAGCCGGGAGAAGAGGTGGACATGTGCCCCCCAGCCCGGTGGGATCCACCCAGCCTCCCCTGCCAGCACTAGGAAGGGAAGGTGCCCTCCCCTCCCCCCCCCCCCCAGCCCACCTCCCATGGGTGGAGGGGGCCTTCAGTGTTGTGCTTGCCCAGGGCCACAGTACACATTAATTCGCCTCTGAGGCAGGGACAAATCTGAACCTTACTTATCTGCCCAGCTTACCTGTTTATCTCTTCACACTTCACTTATCTCCTCACACCTTGTAGCACTCTTCAAGGGATCTGTTGGCACTCCAGGGTACCCTGGCACCCTGGTTGAGAATCACTGGTCTAGTCTGAAGGAGGTAAGTGAATAAATGCCTCCCCTCTATGTACTGAGGAACATAGCTGTTTTATACATCAGGGAAAATGTGTCCTACCAAAACTCTTCCCACCTGTCTTCCTTCATCAGGGGTAACCTGTATTCCTAGCAAATCAAGACTAGGATCCAGGTGGAGGCCTCCAGACCCTAACTGAGCATGGCTTCTTGTCCATGGAAAACTGGTGGCAGTGGTTGATACATAGTGCTTTCCATCTGTTTTGGGTTTTGCCTCTGGAGTATAAGTTAACAGCATGAAAAAACATGTCTCTACTTTCCTCTAAGGATGACCTCAAGGTCAGACCCTAATGTGCTCAGGAGCTTCTTTCCCATTTTGAAAAAGGGAAAATCCAGTCTAATGAACTGTCATTCAAAATGAAGGGAGCTCTTTCTAATATAGGATACTAGTGAGTGGGGAAAATAAAACAATTGTTTCTAGGGTAGACAGTAAAATAGTTGTAGAAATGACTTGCACCTTTAAGCAAGTTTGCAGAGGCAGAGTTCTGCACTTAAGCTGGCACCAGAGGGTCTGTAAACATACATACATAGCTCTGCCATCCATTTCATACTCTCCTGCCTTGAATAAGATAAGATCAGTTAGGCAAGTCAGGTGCATTCTACTAAAACTACTATGTCATGCAAAGACCAGGAGTACATGAATGACAGGCTTCCTGTCCACTGATTTGCAGTGACCCCTCATCTGTACAGCCTTCCTTATTACAAAGCACCATGGCAAAGTCATTATAGATGGTGAGAGTCTCATGAAGTAAAAGATTAACTTTTGCATTGGCAAGTAAAAGAAATGAAATATGGAAAGTGGGTTTGGTTTTCACCCAACCCTGTGGATTGATCTTTACTGTCTTACTGCAGGAGCATAAACCACCCTCTTGCTGAGCTCCAGGGTTGGACAGCTTGCAGCTTCTCATGGAAGGAGAACAGGTGCCAGGTGGCAGCAGATGCCCCAAAAGCTGCGTATTAAATGTGATGACTGCAATATTTTACACACCAAAAGATTTTTAGTCCAAATATACTGGGGAAGGAGCAAAGGTCTCCTAATTCATTAAAAGATAAGAGAGATGAGGTAGTACCAAACCCCATCATCTGGCTCTCCTGTCCTCTGCTAGAGGAGGGTGTTAATGTATTTCTCTCCAGCTGCCAGAGAAAGGTCATTAGCAGTGAAACCAGCTTCACTGCCTTGAGTTCTCTAAGAAACTACCTTGAAGGAATTTACCTCTATAATCTGGCTTGGATCCTTCAGTGTCCATCCAACTCAATGTCCATTGCCCCAGGTTTGATGTTTTTTCATCATTGCACCATTTGCTCTACAGCCTGGCTTATGGGACCAAAGAGATCACTAGTAAATTTGTTCTGCCCTTGTTTGCTATCAACAGCAGGCCCACTCAGATCTAACCTGGTGGCTTCTGATGCCTGTTCAAGAATGGATCATCCCTGTTAGGCTGTTCTACTTGTTTACTGGCCTCACTGCTCTTTAATGCTTCTGCCTTTTGAAGTGATTGCTAAGAAAGGAAACATGTCTTGCATAAGACAGTAGTGGGACCTGGGCCAACAGGTAACACTGGGGTGGAACCCAAGTGCCACACACTTAACAGATGTTTAGCCTCTTTATCCATATCCTGCCTGCCATGACTTGGTGTTAATGAAAAGGATATTAGGAGATGATATATGACTGTAGCTCACTGAGATGGGCACAGGTCTCAGTGTCCGAGTGTTTTTTATGGGGCTCCACCTCCCTTATACCCTACCCCTTCCACTCAGGCATTCCTGTGTTGGTATCAGGGTAGATGCCTGGTCTCCTAGGTGCCTGCCTTCATGGGACAGGAGAAAGGTCCAACATGAGAAGAAAAATAAAGCGTTCTGGGACTGATGTGAGCTGGCCTAGCCCTGTTACTCTGGCAAGGGTCTACTACCAATGATGCCTGTGTTGCATATAAATTAATAAAGCAATATAACAAATAGCCATATCCATCATTTATTCACAGGCCTAGCTTTGGCCCTGCAATGTGTCTGCCTTTTCCTCAGGTGGCTGTGGCTCTTCAGGGTTCACCCACAGTTCCGAGCCTGATTCACAGGGCACATCTGTATTGGGCCAACCCAATATGGTGGGTAATTTGGGGTCATGGGTACTATGAACCCCTATGAGGCCCTTGCAGGTACTTAGCATCCAGTGTCCTCAGGGTGGTTAGGTTCCTGTTCTGGGAGCTAGAATCAGGCTAGTCTCTGATGAGACGTCCTCCGCTCCGGTGGAGTGAAGCAGCATAGTCTAGTGCCTATGTCAGTGCCCTCCCATTCCTGGGGCTGGTGCTGCTCTATAAAGGAAGTTCTGGGTTGACCTGAGTCAACCCGGACCCCTGCAGGCCCCCACATGCTCTGTGGCTGCTGCTAGGTGCGTTATTGACTGCAGCTGCAGCCTCTGGGCTCTAGGCAGTGCTGGGCATGCTGGCTGCTTGTTCTTGGCCCTGCCTGGGCTCCAGGCCCAGGTGCAGCCCGGTTTCCTGCTCTAACCCCTGCCCAGGGGATGGGTGTATGGTGAGTGCATCTCCTGCAGCTTCCCTGCCCTGCCCAGGGGGCTAGTATGTGGGGGACGTTGCCTGCCTGTGGGCCTGTTGCCTATCATTGGAACGGCCTGGGATCCTGAAGACTGCCGGGCACCCTGGCAGGCCTGGGCTGGGTCCCTGCTACAAAGACTAATAAAAAGACCCTTTCAGATTGCAGAGCAAACACTTGGTGGCTGGAAATGTAACCTCTACAGCTATGGTGGCTGTTTTGCCTCTGTGATATAACAGAGTAGCCCAAGGTATCAAGATTAATAGCATATTAATTACTACTAGATTCAGGGGTGGATTCAGGGCTGGGTGCACTGATGCAGTTTGAACCCTCTTTGATTCTTACTTCACCCAAACTTTAAAAACAACTGCCTGGCAGTGGCAGGAACATTCCTGTTTAGGCAGCACTGAGAACATCAATTGACATCATGGCTCATTATAATCTACCTAATTCCTTCTGAACTCTTCATTCCACAGGTGTTAATGACCCTCTCTCCTTTTTAATAGTCTTCATGTTTCATTAATCAAGCTAGCAGTTCTGCTGTCTGATAGCTGCTCCTGGTAATGTAGCTCCTCTTTCACACCCCTGCAGACTAGGGGTGCACCAATAAAGATTTTCTTGGTCAATACCAATAGCCGATTATTATCCAGCCATATTGGCCAATACCTATTCAATAACTGATTTACAGAAATGCAACTGGCCAGTGTGGAGAGCAGCTCCCTGCAAGTAAGTCTATGGAGGGGAAGGGGTGTGGGGTGGGGGCAAATAGAGGGCCCCACAGTGAGGGAAGGAGTGGGGCAGGGGCTGGGGTTCTGCCCAACCAGGGTGGTGAATGGAACCCAGGGCCAGGGCAGGGAGTGGGATGGAGCCATGGGCAGCTTGTCCACAGGATCAGTGTCCCAGTGCTAAAAAATGGCGTGATGGGGTGCTTGAACTAAAGCTCGTCTGTTTTTAAGCACAGGGATGCTTTTAACCAGAGCAGGGGAGAGCTGAGTGGGCTGAGGGCAGATGCGGGCTGCCCACTGTGGGCTTTTGCTCTCCGCCCTGCTGCCTTTGCCCCATGAGCCCTGTGCCAGGCGCGTGCCCCCTGCCCACCTGGTAGTGGGAGGCACAACTTGCTGCCCCCACTGCTGCCAAGTGGGCAGGGGGCGCAGGGCTAGTGCAGAACTCTTGGGGCAAAGGCAGCAGGGTGGAGAGCCCCAAGCCCACAGTGGGCAGCCTGTATCTACCCCATGCACAAGTCTGGGGGGGCACATGCCCCCCATGCTTCCCCCAGGGGTTGCGCACGGCAGCAGGGAGCCGCCCACCCTGTGCCCCATAGACAAGTTGCCTGTCGCTCTGTCCCACTCTCCACCCTGGCCCTGGGTCCCATTCACTGCCCCAGCCCTTGCCCCGTCCTACTCCTTCCCTCACTGTGCGGGACTTGATCTGCCCCTCCCCCGCCATGCCCCTTTCCTTCCCCATGCCTCTTCACCTCCACAGACTTACCTGTAGGGAGCTGTTCTCACACTGTCTGGCTACATTCCTGGCCATGTGCATGCATGCAGCCTCGTACATGCACATAACATCCAGGAGTCCCAGCCAGAAGGCATAATTAATTATATTTATTGGTGAACATTATTGCCTATACGGGCCAAAAAAGCCAATAGATAATGATAATTTCCCTTTCATTGGTGCTGATCTGATATGCAACTGATATGTTTGTATACCTTTACTACAGACACTTTTTAAAAATTATTCCAGTAAAGTTGTATTTGTTTTTTCCTTCAATCTTAAACTGAGTAACACAGCCCTAGGTCCCTAGCATATTAGCAAAGCTTCTCATTTCTTTTTATCTGGAGAAAAATATGGGATGATGCATCACACCATCTGCAACCCCCTTTTCAAAATCTTAGATCTGCCCACGACTAGAATTATAATGTTTATATTATAATATTCAAGATGTATTTATATTAGTTTTTTATGGTGGGGGTTGTTAAATTTTGATAAGTTTGGTGGGTGGGATGCCCAAACCTTTTCATTCAAGTCTAAAAAGGTTGAAAACCACTGTTCTGAAGGCTTGGGTGGCTCAGAGCTACAGAGCAGCTGAAGTATCCCATGAACACCTGTACATGGTAGATACCAGGGTTTAGCACCCCAGTGGCTTCATAATGTGCATGATACCATTTAGCTTGGGGATGGCATATAATCTTTAATAGCAATTTCTTGGCATTTCCCATGAATCTGTCTGCCTATGAATCTTCCCATTTGCCTAGTCACAGGTAATAGCCCTCGCTTGTTCAATACTTTCCCTAGTGCTATCTTAGGTGGTATGACAGGGTCCATTCATATTCTTAAGCCTAAGTAACTTCTCTCAAAACATTTATCAAACTTTCTGGTTTGGAGGCAGGAAAAAATTCTTTTTTTTTAGCAAATTCTAAGAATTTCCATCAATTTTCTAAGCAAGTATCTTTGTTCCTTCTCCCCTATAAAACACTGACTTGATAGGACAACTTTTCCCTTACTAAAACTTCACAAATTCTTTAAAACCAGTCAGTGATTTTAGGAGTGTTAATTTTCTTCCAGGCTTTTGCAACCGTAATTCTTGCAGCCTCTAGAATATAATTTACAGAAGTTTAGGGCAATGAACGATGCGTGCCCATGGTGGCTGGGGGGGACACGGCAGCAGCGGGAGCACGGTGGCAGTAAGCGGGAGCTCCTGCACACGCTGTCAGCAGTGGGGGTGGCGAGCAGTGACTGCCTGATGCCTGACACTGTCATCAGCACCTCTCTGTAGGGAGTGCACTGCCATTCTTAGGGGGTGCAAATGCACCTGCGTGCACCCCCTACGCATCACCCCTGTTTAGGGCTGTAAGGGACCTTGTGACATCATCGGGTCCAGCCCCCCTGCTCTGGGCAGAAAAGACTGCTGGGGTCAAATGATTGATGAGTTCCTTATCAGGGATCCTGGTTTTCTCTATTTAAAAATCTCAAATGCTTGGATTTAAAAAAATCCCAAATTCTCTTACTAAACCCCTCCCAAATCTTCATTTTTCCACAACTGAAATGCCTCTAATATATATATATATATATATATAATTGATACTTATATATATAGGTATCAATTTAATGCAATGTTTTATTGATTTACAATTTCAAAGCAATTTGGAAGCCTACCAGTACCGCAATCATTATAATAAAATAAATTCTAAATACCTATATTTAGTTTTTTTTGTCATGGAAAATCAGAGCTCCCCCTGCCCCCTTCACTCACCAAGACATGGGTCCAGGTATGGCTGTCCCACTGCTGCTTTGTGGCACTGAGCAACCCCGATATGCTGGTTCCCTGTCCCTGGCCATGTCATTGCCCCTCACTCCCAAGCTGTAGCCCTCCCCCAGCCCTGCTGGTGCCTCCAACTCCCAACCCATAGTCCCACGCCCCATAGGCCCTGCTGGTGCCCCTCGTTCCCAATCTGCAGTCCCTGGCCCTGCCAGTGCCCCTTACTCCCAACCCACAGCCTCCTGGTCCAGACTATGCCCCTCACCCCCAACCCACAGTCCTCCACCCACTCTGGGCTCTGCTGGTGCCCTTGACTCCCAACCTACAGGCCCTTGTGGTGCCCCTCACTCCTGACCCACAACCCTGCCAGTGCCCCACACTCCTGACCCACAGTCCTCTGCCTGTCCTGGTGCCTCATTCCCAAACCATCGCCCCGACAGCCCTGAGTGTCCCTCACTCCTGACCTGCAGCCCTCTGCCCCCCCCAGCCCTGCCAGAGGGGGGCCCCAGCTGCCCCCATCCTGCCTGGGCCAAGCTGGTTGTGCTGGCACCAACTTATACAGGCAGTGGCAGAGTGAGTTCGGCTCTGGTGTGGGCTGCGGACAGGAGGGGAGGCCTGTGGCATCGCCTGCCTTGGACTAGGGCTCCTGCACCATGCTGTGCCAGGTGGCTTTACCCCCCCCCCCCCCCCCCGGCAGCATCTCCTGGCCACCCTGTCCCTGTGAGCACAGGCACCAACCCTGGTGCCACCAAGTTGGCCACACAGCTCCCTGCTACTCCTGAAGGGCCCTACACCCCCTTCCCCTGCTGGAGGGGCAGGCACCTCCCCTCTGCCCTGCCACAGGCCTAGCTCCTGGGCACTTTCTCCCCAGTGCCAGTAGGCGCACCTCCATCCACAAACCCATCCCCTCCACAGACCCCTGCCACACACAAACACGCACACATACCCCCACACATAGCCCCCCAGACAGTCCCCAAGCCCTGGCTCTCCAACCTCCACCCCCATATACTTGCTTGCATGCAGCTGCTGGGGCTGCTCCTACTACACTGCCTGGCTGTGTGCCGGCCACATGTGTGCACGTGAAGATGCACGTGGTGCCTCTGCTTCCAGTCACCTGCCCCCCACTCTTCCTAGCCCCAAACAGACTCTTGCAGACTGGAAGGCTGCCAGCCTGAAAGGGGAAATCCACAGTTTCCTGCAGTTCTCTCATACCCCCTCCAACATTTGCCCGTTTCTTTTCATAAATATACGTAATTCAAAAAACATTTCCATCAAGTCTCAGACCTTTGAAACCCTCCTTGTGAGAACCGGATGATTCTTTTTTTGTCCCACTTAGTCCTCAACCTCATGACCGACTCAGCCAATAAAAGGGGTCATCCATGATGTGGCCCTAGTACATTTGGAACTAATGGATTTCACAAAGTCAGCTGAGCAATTTTGGTCATTACCATCTACAGAGATCACCGTGGAACTGGCTGCTGAACACTACTCTGGAGCTTGGCTGAGCCTCTGGG
This sequence comes from Alligator mississippiensis, assembly GCF_030867095.1. Classification (NCBI taxonomy): domain Eukaryota; kingdom Metazoa; phylum Chordata; order Crocodylia; family Alligatoridae; genus Alligator; species Alligator mississippiensis. The sequence goes on along the minus strand of NC_081836.1, from coordinate 27,573,532 downwards.
GGCTGGGACTGTGTTGCTCATTGAGTTACAGAGGGCTGTCAGCTACATTTTTTCCACCCAGGCATTTGTCTTTGTCTCACCCAGGACAATTGACAGTATTGCTTGTTTGCCCAGTTATGAAGCTTGAGAAATGATAAATTAACTCATGGCATACTCCCTTCATGTGCTGTGGGGGCTGGGGAAGAGGTAGTGATAGAATGAACAGAGCAAAGGTCCTACCAGGCCTCTACCAGGGTTTGATTTGTAGTGGCTTAGTTTGTTTTTCATAGGCAAACCCTGGGAAATGCAGTAAGAGTCATTTGTTAGACAGAACTTGTGGGTGGCATTTCCTGGAACTTCTGAGCCCAAGTGTATTGTGCCTCCTGGTTAGTGGAGAAGTGGGTCATGTACAAACAAGGAGAAGTTCTGGGGCTGAGCCATGTCTAATAGCAGCCTCTGTTTCATCTCATGGATCCATCATGAGGAAATGGTGGATATATTTGCCTGTTCTTTCTCTTCCTGTCTTCTGAGCTGGTGGCAGCAGTAGCCTTTTCTTGAAAACCAGGTGGAGGTCTGGGTTCCATCATGGAGGTGCTTGTTAGGGGAAAATTTGAGCTGACAAAGGCAACATTGTCAGAAACTCTTTATTCCAAATGTTCTTGGACTGATTATACCTCAGCCTCCGTGCAATTCCTGGTGACTGCTCCTTTGGTCCGAGGAGCAACAATTTGCTCCTACCCTCTAAAAACAAAGAACAGGGCCATTCCAGATCTGCTCTCCTGATGGAGCTCAAGCATATTTAAGATTGTCCACCACTCACAGGGCCAGCATGGACATTTGCTCTTTGTCTTTTGACAAACCCATAGTGAGAAGACAAATTTCCATGCCAAAGCCAAGCCTATGACTTGGCTGACAGGAGCCAGAGAAATCCAAGCACCTGGATATCAACAAAGCCTCCTCCAGCCCTGCGCCAGCCAGGGGAAGCTGGATACAGGCAGCTGTGGCCAGAACCTCCTTGTGCTCCTGGGCCTCCAGCCCTGCTGCCTGTGAGCCTGCCCATCCAGCCAGAACTGGAGGCTGTACCTAGGCCACCTGGATGGCCAGCCCTGGACCCCAGCCCCACTGTGCACCCTGGCACCACGCTTACTGCAGACAGTTCTCAGAAAAGCACTTTATTCCCCTCCACAAACACAACCCTCCTCCCTCCCCACATGAGACCCCATTCCCTCCTCCCCACTCCTCATCTAGCTGAGGGGTCACAGGCTGCTCAATAAAGTTTTGCACCATCTCCCACTTCCCTGTTTGCTGTTGAGGGGGGACTCTGGGGGCCAGGGAAAGTGCAGCCTGGCCAAGCAGGGAGGGAGTGCAGAGGTAGTGAGGGCCCTCCCCACAGTGTGAGACTTACCAGATGTGTGTGTGGCAGTCGCGCCCAGTGGCCCAAGTCAGTCCCCATGGGCAGCGAGAACATTTGCCTCCCAGTGGTGTCCTGGGGTGCAGCAGTGCGGTGCCTGGCTGCCTGGGCAGAGGCCACCTCTGGGGTGGAGCTGGAGCTGCTGAGGGCCAGTGCTGCTATGGTTGGCCTAGTTTCCTGGGTGGGGCTGTGCACCCAGAGCCGGTGGGGTAGGTGCAGTTCTGGATTCCTGGAGCTGGTGCATGAGGCTGGGGCAGGGAGTGCAGCAGGATGGGCTCCTGGTGGTCTGAGGGGCCCTCCCCTGGTGGTGCAGTGGAGCCTTGGGCAGGCTGCCTGTGCTTGAGTAGATGGCCAGGCTCCGGCCAGGGTCCTAGGGCATGAGAATATCATCTAGCTGCCACGTAAAGGGCACAGACTTGCGGGCAGCCCCCAACCAGTGACTGTGGTCAGTGACAGTGACCCACTGTGCCCACAAAACCCTCACCTTTATGTGGCACTAGGGCACTGACTGGTCATGCCCAGGCTCCTACATGTGGCCTGACAGGCCCACATTGATGCGCATGTTGGAGGTCCTGCTCTGCGCAAACTGGCTGAGGACCTCCACCTTGCCCCACAGTGCCACGAGGTCTGAGGTCTCCTCCTGGGACCAGTTGTGGCCCCAGGAGGTGGTGTGTGGCATTGGGGAGGATGGCTTGCTGGGCCTCTATGCAACAGTCCCGGTGCTGCTGGGCCTGGGCAGGTGCATGCAGCACCCAGCACAGGAGCACGGCACAGGACAGACAGACATGAGGCAATGCTGTGCCTGGGACTAGCAGTGGGGTTTGGGCAGGGTGCTGTGGCTGACCTGGGGCCAGCTGGAGCAGGACCCAGTGACCAGAAGCTGCCTGCCGGTGGCCCAGGGTGCTGATGGACCTGACAGGTGCCTCAAGCACCCAATACAGCACAATGGCACAGGCCTGGCAGCCACATGGCCACCTAGTGTCAGGGACCAGCAGCAGGCTACCATGGCTGGCCTAGGGCCTCTGCTGCAAGATACAGTGGCCAGAGGCTGGCTCCCTGTGGCCCAGGGCCTTGGCATCCCTGCAGGCTTTTAAGGGCCTGGGGTGGGGCAGGCAAAGGGCCATCCCAGCCTTGAAGCTGGAGAAGCTCCCCGCCCTATGGCCCTGGGGCCATGTGCGTTACTGCGCAGTAACTACTTGGGAGTTAATTTGCTACTTGTATTTACAGCTAGTAAATTAACTCCTGAGCAGAGCAATTTACTGCACAGTAAGTACCTGCATGTCTAGATAGTAACGCTTACTGCACAGTAATTTGCTTTACTGTGTAGTAAAGTGTCTCGTGTAGATGCACACAGTGAGACCTAAGCAGATTTAACCCAGATAGTTAATAGGGGTTTCCCACATTATAAATGCAGGGGCCAGGAGTTGGGTTTTCAGGTGGTGGGTTTTAGGGCAGATAAAGCCAGAGAGGAGAGATGGGAGTGAGACTGAGACAAAACAAAGAGTAAGGGCTTTTTGATAATAGAACTTTCAGGTGAGCTGATGGGGATCTGAGGGCAATGAAACTGTCTGCAACCTTACCTGTACACGTGCTCCGATGAGTTCCAATTAGAACGTGTTAGAGCAGATTCGATTAATTGAGTGCTCTGCATTATAATTAGAATGTTCTAGCATCGCTGCAGCATCATATGTATAAGCCCCTGTAGGCTTAAAAATGACTGCTGGGGCACTTTAACTAAAGCTTATTCAATGAGCTTTAGTTAAAGCATCTTGAGGCCATTTTTAAATGTGTGGGGGCTTAATACATACGATGCTGCAGTGTTTTAATTAGAGCAGCTCTCCAGGAACTAAAACACCACCCCCACCCCCAAGCAGGTGTATAGACACCCAAAGAGTGCCTATGGGTGCTTCTCCACATGACAACGTCACAGTGTACACATGATGACAGTGTCACTTTGTGTGGCTTAATGGTGTCACACATTACGTGTGCGCCAGTTTTGAGGGTTTTAAATGAATTTGCATCATTGCAAACTAAACTACATCCTGATGTAGTTTAATTTGCAATGATGCATTGCAGCTATTAGTCAGCTTGTCCTTGGGCTGTGGGAGAGGCAGGCAGGCTCTGCAGAAAAAAAAGGATTGGGCCCTTCACCACTTCTACCTTCAGAGGTGCCTGCTGAAGGCAGAAGTGATGAGGGGCCTGATCCTTTTTTTTTTTTTTTTTTTTGGCAGAGACTGCCTGGCTGGTGGGTGAGCTCCCAGTGGACTGAGGAGCCCAAGCTGCGGGGAGCCTTGGTCTTTCCCTCTGTGGCGGCACCCCCCCCCCGTGGCCACCTGAGCAGGCTAGGTGCTGCCCTAACATGGAGGCAGCACCCGGCCCAATCCAACTCTTCCCTGGAGGGTACCACTGCTGCAGAGCGAAGGACTGGGGTCTTCCAAAGCTTAGGGGCCACTTGTCCAGCTTGCCCCCTGGCCGCAGGCAGGCTCTGCCAAAAAAAGGGGGAAAAAAAAGGATCAGGCCCCTCGCTGTAACGCGACAGAAAAATAAAACCCTTAAATTGAAACGGTGGGCTTCAATTAAAAACCCACCATTTTAATTTAGGGGACATAGACGACTAAACCAAGCACCCTATATGTCTACACTGTTCAGGGAAACTTCATTTTTGTACCTTTTTCAGAAATAAGATTGCAGCAAATAGACCCGAATAACATAACTGCTTTCTCCTTCTAACAGAGATTATTTAAGGCTCTGAACATTGGATAGCTGCTCAGACCAAAGAGGCAATACTGGTGTAAGCAGAAGATTACCTTTCAAGGAAAGAAATTTCCTGTTGAATCCAGATGGAACAAACACAGAAGATGCTTACAGAAATCACTGCTACCTGCAAGGCTGAAAAGCTGGCCTAAAGGATAAAGCAAGAACTAGAGGCTTCTTAAAAGGAATTAAAGCAAGAAAACCACTTGACAACTTCTCGAAACCTATTAAAGCTACATCCAGAGGTTTCCCAGAAAGGGCTAAGATATGACCTGCAGTTGGAAATAATTACTTGGTGAAGGCAGCAGCTACAAAGTGACTAGACAGCTTGGGAAACAGTTACAAAATATTCACTCTGGACTGGCAAAATAGATTGATAAGGTTACCAGCAACCTGACCACATATTTTCTAGGGTATAAGGAAGACTGAGAAAGCCTCGGCCAGCATGGGATTTGCTAACAGAGATAAGCTGCAGCAAGGACTCAAAGAGCCTGGGGGGGAAAAAAAATCACCAGGAGAAAGAATTCAGAGGCTTGAAGATCACAGCTGAAGCCAGCCATCTGCCTGGGGTTTCAGAACAGTGAGAGAATCGGGTAAGGATGGACGTTACAATGCTTTTCTATCCCTTTTATAACCTGCAGGAGCCCAGAAAGCAAAAGTCAGGCGATTCCAGCTTAAGTAATAAAAATACTTGCCTTCTTTGAGGAAAAAAAATATTTTGGCAGGCTTATTATAACATCATGGCACAAACGAATAGTCGGGAAAATGAACAGGGAGTGGGATTTCCAGCAGCCAACTTGAATGGCCTGGTTCTGACAGAGCTGCAGAACTCACCCTAGGAAACAGACAGTTATCCAAACATGGTACAAGCTTTGACATGTCGCTTTGAGCCAACTGTCATTACAGAGTTGGCCAAAGCACAGCTAAGAGCTACAAAGACAGGGAAAGGAGAGGGCTCATCTGCTGGGGCAGAGGACCTGAGGGGCCTTTGTTTTTTGGCATAACGGTATCAGATACCAGTGAGGACTTCCAGGATAAATTGGTAATGGGCCAGTTTATAGCTGTTCAAATGGACTTGGACTTGTAAATGACAGGAGGCCAAAGGCACTTTCTAAGGTCATGGAATCGTGCATGAACTTGTCTTTCCTTGCAGCAGCCCAACAGAAGAGAGCAGTCACTAGTGAGGGAAACAGAAGCTGATTGCCATGAGCCCTGTAAGTACAATCCTATGTCTAATGTGCCTAATGTGGGGAGGGGAAGGGGAAAAAGGGAATCCAGTTTGGTTCATGTGCTTTTGAACAACTGGAAAAAAGTGTTAAAAATTTGGTTTGTAAAACAGAAGGGACAGATGATAATGCACAAAATCAAGGGAACTGGTCAAGTTAAATATTGGTTCTGTTAAAAACAAACAAACAAACAAACAAAAGATGGATTATTAATGAGTTAATAAAAGCCAGATCACACTGTCATAAGGGTCTAATGAAAGTTTATTTAACCGGTCTGACAAATGGGAACACCAAACTGGACATGCAGAGTTTGGTAGGACAAAGCAGGTTGCTCCAAGATTTTTGGTCAGAATCGGACACTTAAACAACAATGAGAGTGTAGCTATTAAATGTGTTATGAGAGCCGTTAAAAGTCAGGAAATGCAAACACAAACTCCAACATAAATTATTAGAGCGGACATCCTGAACACCTTGGGGATTCAAAATCAAACTGCCTTATTTGTCTCAAGTGGACATCAGTGTCTGGCAAACTTGTCAGCCCCAAAATGGGAGGAAATTGTCCATCTGGAAGCTGAACGAGAAGTCTGGATAGCTGAGAGAGGATGAGTTGTTAATCAATTTGGTTTAATTAGGAAAATAACTATGTTGTCACTGGCAGGCAAGGCATCCTTAAAACTGAAAATTCCCTTGAATTTTCCCTTGCAAGATGCTGCACAGGTAAAATAAGTGCTTTGCAAACAGTTGCAAACGGAGGTGAAATAAGTGGTTTGCAAGACGCCCTTTCTTCTGGAATGGAAATCATCATGTGCTGTGGTTGTTTTTCAAATAAAGAATGGTTAAAATCTACCCTTGGGCTCAGAAGAATTTTAGCTGCCAAAATTCTGTGGCTTTGACTCAGAAACATAAGAATACGGCATGGCATACCTCTCAGACTGTTTTTTATATCTAGATCCTATCTTAGTACATGCTAACCCATTTGAACAGAAACTAGCACACTTCCAAATGACCTGCAATAAGCCTAAATCTGCCAATTTGAACCTGAACCTAAGAAAATGGGAGGCATCTGAAAAAGAGGTAATTCTTTTCATCTTTGCACATTGATAAGTGAAGAGTAATAAATGTGGGGAGAAAATAACACAATGATAGGCTCTGGATTTGCCATTTCTAGGCAGGATGTAGTAGAGCTAGAAAGGATAGGGATATGATAGGGAGAAGGACAACAGACAGTTGCAAGTACAGAAATGATCAGGCAGCAGATTTAAAACAAAACAAGAAAGGATTTTTTTTTTTTATTTACACAATGCAAGATAAACTTGGGAAATTGGTCACCACCAGATGTTGCGAAAGTCAGTGGTATAAGTATAACCAGATTCAAAATTAGCCAAATTTCTGGAGGACAGTCTCTGGGGCTATTAAGCACAGCAGTCAGATGTAACCTCATGCTCTGAACGTCCCTAAGCTTATGACTACTGGTAACTAGGAAGGTATGGCAGGAGATGGGTCAGTACATATTCTCTGTTTCTCATATGCCTGAGCTAAAGCGGCTACTATATGACATTATCAGAGACAGGCTCCTGGGATAAGTAGATGATTGGTCTGACACAATGGGCATGTCCACACATGCAAGCACATGTGCTTGCAGCAGCTCAAATAAAAGCAGTGCAAATTTGAGCCGGGGCTTTTTGCCTCAGCGCACATACTCGGACATGCACTTTGGTGTGGAGCAAATTGTGCCACTTGGGGCAAAATAACCCTGCCTGGCTCCTCCCGGATCTGCAGCCAGGGGGAGCTAGAGCCTGGGGCCAGCACCTGTGCTGTCCCCAGCACTATAAAAAGCTGCCCTGTCAAGTAGCTCAGGGCAGCTACTCACTCTCAGGAGCTTCTGGGGCCCAGCCAGTTGGTACCTGTGGACACTACCCCTTGTGCTAGCTGGACTGCTGAAGCAGCCCTGAGAGTTTCCTGCACCCTCTACCCATTGAGGCAGTCTAGCAGTGGAGGCTGCTGCCTGGCTGTGACGTGCTGCGCAGCTGCCAGACCCAGATGAGTCATCTGCCTCCCTAGCAGGAATTCTAGTGTTCCCCATCTGAAAACTGAAAAATCCCTGATGAAAAAAATCCCAAAGTCACTCTGTAAAATACCCCAAAATCCATGTTCCTCCACAATTAAAACAAAAGACCACTAGAGAGAAAGAGAGAGCGCGATCAGTTGAGCAGTGTTTTATTGATATATGTATAATGTTAAAACAATTTGGAAGACTACCAGTGTCTCTACCATAGTAATAAAGTGAATTCTAAATACATGTTTCATGAATTCATGAATACTTGAATAGCTTTTGCTGCCCCCCACAGGAGCTACAGCTCCCCCCACCCCCCCACCCCCGCCAGGGGCCACAGACCCCCCACAGGGGCCATGTGCTCCACCCCTGCTTGCTCCCCCAGCCCCCCGGATTGCTGCCCCGCCTGGCCCTATCCCCCGCAGGCTCCTGCAGCCCACCATGGCTGCCCCCCCAACCCCAGCCTCCAGCACTTAAAAGGAAAAAAAAGCCTCTACTCACAGCAGAAGCAGGGGTTGTGGGGGCTCTGGGGCCTCCTGGCAGAGCCCCCCCTCTCCCCCCGGACAGCACAGGGCAGGGGGGGAGCAGGGCTTGGGCCGGGGCTGCTGGGTCTGTCACCCTGCCCCGCACTGTGCCCAATGGCACCTGGAACTGCCAGTAAGTACCAAGGTCTTTTGTTTGTTTGTTTCCTGAGATGCTGGGGGGGGCTGGGGCCAGGCAGGGCAGGGATCGGTGGGGCTCAGGGGGCAGGCGGGGGCTGGGGCTGGGCAGGGCAGGGATCCAAAGGGCTGGGGAAGCGGGCAGAGCCAGTGGGGGTCCCCCCCCATGGTCCCCTCCCCCCTCCTCCAGCCCCCTGACCCCTTACTTACTGGCAGTGGAACCTGGGTTCAGCTCCCTGCTGCTGGCACGCTGCTTGCCCTTCACAGGCAGGCAACGTGCTTTGGTACCAGGGTGAGGGCTAACTATAGAAATGTTCTGGCAGCCAGAGCATCTTTGGAGGACCCAGCCTCCAGTTGCCTCAGGGCACGGTCCGGGATCATACCCTGCCCTGCTTTCTCTCTGCTGGGTTTTTTGACCCCTGGATACCCAGGGGTCTAATTTTGTTCCCACGCTGCAAATTTGCAGTGCGAGGAACATTTTCTTGCTCCTGCACGTGCCTCTTGCAGCGTCTCAAAGGGGGTCAAAACGCTGCAAAAGGCACGTGGGGGCTTGTCTGGACGCGCCCAATATGGCCGTTCTTACGTTCTTAGGAGCAAAATCAGCAAAGAGGAAATTTTCACTGACTAAAAGAAAAATGAGGCAGTACAAATCTGCCTCGCTCTTCAGGGACTCACAGATAGACAGTTTGGTAGGGCTCCTTTCCTATTTTGGAAATTTTTATTTGTGGGTTTGCAAATGTGTGAGAAAGGGAAAACATTTCAGTGGACAGCAGAGAGGAGTTAAGGATTTTCAGAGTTGAGAAAGGCTCTTATGACTGCTTCTCTTTTAGGTTCCCTTTGTTTGCAAACTCTTTTTGATTTAGCTGTGGATGCTAATACTATTACCTCCAATTCATAAGTAACAGGAAGGCCATCTGAAAAAGTGCCATGGCAACAAATTTGCAGCATGGGTGGTCTTCAGTGGCAGATTTACCATGAAACAAACCATGCAGTGGCACAGGGTGCCCAGTGACAGGGAGCTCCAAAATGCAGGACAAATCTGACAAATGACTGAACTTAAGAAGTGTTGCAAGTCTCGAAGCTTTCTACGTTCTGTGAACTTTTTCTGCAAACTGTGCTCTAAATGTATTTTTTTTAAGTAGTCTAGCAAAGAATTTGCATCGCCATTTTTTTGTTGTCTCGAATGTTCCTTTTCTGGGCTGGGACCCCGAGGGGGGCCCTAAAATGAAGCTGCGCACAGGACCCCACTAACTCTTAAATCCACCACTGCTGCTTTTACAAATGGAGCGAGTAGCTAGAGAAGTTGAGTCAGGAAGAATTGTGAAAGTAATGAATTCCCCATTAGAACAGAACCGGCAAAGTTCGTCCTGACTGGCAAGCTCTACAGAAACAGTAGGTAGTCTTCAGTAATCCATTAAAAGCAGCCCCCACTGTTAGCAGAAAGAAAATTGGATAAGGAAAGAAAAACTCTAAAGAGATGTGTGTGGGAATAGAACTGTGATTTGGATGGTAATATGGAAGAACTCACTGGAAAGGCAGGCCTGTGAATTTCTGAGCAAGAAAAACGCCTGCAGTCATTTCATTCTGGCATGTTCAGGGAATTAGGACTGTGTGCCCATTGTTTTGTAAATAATAAGGTTACACCAAAGATTACATCTGACTCAGATTCTCTTGCTAATGGATTTTTTATAATTCAAATGGGTTTCTTCCTGTTAAGTATCTTTTCTATCTAAAATGGAGTTTTCAAAAGATAAGTTGTCTGACCTACAGCCCTATTCCAAAATAGAAAGGTTACTATAATTGCCTTGTTTTTAAGGAGAATAAGAACATGCTTTTAGATTACTAGAGATGAAAGTGGAGCTGATGAAATGTGTCATGTCTGGGTTTATTTTTATTTTGCTGATGAATGAATGTTGAGCCACTGGTTTTGTTATACTTGGGTTTTGCCCATGAGTTATTTCTAGAGATTCAATATTGAATTTTCCATAAATCAGTGATATACCATCTTATGACCTTTCACTCAGGTAGAAACATGACAGCTTCTTCATGCTTTGGGGGGGAGGGGGGGGAGGGTCACAGATTAACAGTTTTTATATTAGGAGAAACACAGCATCTTTAACATTGCAGCTTTTCCAAATGAGACTGCCAAGAATGAGCAAATTCAAAATTTGACCAATATAAGTCACAGGGCTCCAACGCAAGCCAGCACATGACTTGTGAGAAGACCTTGCAGAAGGGCTTTACAAGTTGATGCAAAAATTGTAGACTGTGGGCATGTCTACACATTCATTAATGCTCATTTGCTACTGTGCATTAAATTTAGAACCTCTAATGTGAAGTACTAAATAAATGTGCATTAGGCTACACTAATGCGCAGTAGCAAAAGTGTATTTTTTTTAGTGACTCTTAATGCACAGTAGCCTATTTTTATTGTGCATTAGTGCATTAGCATGGTTTCTGACGTGATGCTTTAATGCACAGTAAAATAGGCCATTGCGCATTAAAACGCACACATAGAAACCTGGTGGGATTCTTCCCACGACTGGGCAGTACATATTGAGGGTTATAGGCTGTACAGAAAGGACAGGGTGGGGAAGAAAGGGGGAGGGGTTGCGCTTTATGTCAATGAGCAATATACATCGACCCTCATCAAGAAGGAATCGAAGGATGAGAAAGTAGAAGGATTGTGGGTTAGGTTACATGGGGGGCAAGGAGAAAGGGATTTGGTGGTAGGGGTCTGCTACAGACCCCCAAACCAAGGGGAAGAACTAGATTCGGGGCTCCTGAGGCAGCTCTCGGAGACCATAAAAGCTAAGGAGGCGGTAGTCATGGGGGACCTAAACTACCCAGTCATCTGCTGGGAGACGCAGACAGCAAAGTCCCACCATTCACACAAGTTCCTATCCTGTGTACAGGACCTCCACCTGACGCAGGAGGTACATGGTCTCACTAGGGGGAATGCCTTACTGGATCTGGTATTGGCAACGGGGGATGATATGGTAGGGGACCTACAGATCGGTGGCCATCTGGAGGACAGTGATCACCAAATAATAGAATTCTTCATAAGACGTCGAGTGGGTAAGGTAACTAGTAGGGTGAAAGTGCTAGACTTTAGGAAAGCTGATTTCAATTAACTCAGGCGATTAGTCAAGGATGCACTGCAGAGTAGGAGTTTTGAAGTGATGGGAGCCCAAGAAGGGTGGCTGTGCCTTAAGGAAATGATCCTTCGGGCACAGAGGGAAATGATCCCGATGCGAGGAAAAAGAGGGAAAGGGGCCAGGAGGCTTCCTTGGCTGACCAGAGAAATCCAGGGCAGACTACGGGCCAAAAGGGGGGCACATAAAAAGTGGAAACAGGGAGAGATTACCAAAGAGGAGTATACCTCCTCTGCTCGCACTTGTAGGGAGGCAGTTAGACTGGCCAAAGCTACCATGGAGCTGAGGATGGCATCCCAAGTAAAGGATAACAAGAAATTGTTTTTTAGATATATAGGGAGTAAAAGGAAGGCCCAGGGAGGAATAGGACCCCTACTAAATGGGCATAAGCAATTGGTGACGGACAGGGGGGACAAGGCTGAACTCCTCAGTGAGTTCTTTGCCTCAGTGTTCCTAAGCGAGGGGCAAGACAAGTCTCTCACTGGGATTGTAGAGAGGCAGCAGCACGGCGCCAGACTACCATGCGTAGACCCTGAGATGGTACAGTCACTTGGAGGAACTGGATGCCTTTAAGTCAGCAGGCCCGGATGAGCTCCATCCGAGGGTGCTGAAAGCACTGGCCGACGTCATTGCACAGCCACTGGCGGGAATATTTGAATGCTCATGGCACACGGGCCAAGTCCCAGAGGACTGGAAAAGGGCCAATGTGGTCCCCATTTTCAAGAAGGGGAGGAAGGAGGACCCAGGCAACTATAGGCCAGTCAGTCTCACCTCCATCCTTGGCAAAGTCTTTGAAAAAATTATCAAGGCTCACATTTGTGAGAGCCCGGCAGGACAAATTACGCTGAGGGGAAACCAGCACGGGTTCGTAGCAGGCAGATCATGCCTGACTAATCTAGTCTCTTTTTATGATCAGGTTACGAAACGCCTGGACACAGGAGGAGGGGTGGATGTCGTATATTTAGACTTCAGGAAGGCCTTCGATACGGTATCCCACCCCATACTGGTGAACAAGTTAAGAGGCTGTGACTTGGATGACTACACAGCCAATCTGGTGGGTGGTGAATTGGCTAGAGGGTCGCACCCAGAGAGTCGTGGTGGATGGGTCGGTCTCGACCTGGAAGGGTGTGGGCAGTGGGGTCCTGCAGGGCTCGGTCCTTGGACCGATACACTTCAATGTCCTCATCAGTGACTTGGACGAGGGAGTGAAATGTACTCTGTCCAAGTTTGCAGATGACACAAAACTGTGGGGAGAAGTGGACACGTTGGAGGGCAGGGAACAGCTGCAAGCAGACCTGGATAGGTTGGACAAGTGGGCAGAAAACAACAGAATGCAATTCAACAAGGAGAAATGCAAAGTGCTGCACCTAGGGAGGAAAAATGTCCAGCACACCTACTGCCTAGGAAATGACCTGCTGGGTGGCACGGAAGCAGAAAGGGATCTTGGAGTCCTAGTGGACTCCAAGATGAACATGAGTCGGCAGTGTGACGAAGCCATCAGAAAAGCGAATGGCACTTTATCGTGCATCAACAGATGCATGACGAATAGATCCAAGGAGGTGATACTTCCCCTGTATCGGGCGCTGGTCAGACCGCAGTTGGAGTACTGCATGCAATTCTGGGCACCACACTTCAAGAGGGATGTGGATAACCTGGAGAGGGTCCAGAGAAGGGCCACTTGTATGGTTAAGGGCTTGCAGACCAAGCCCTATGAGGAGAGACTAGAGAAACTGGACCTTTTCAGCCTCCGCAAGAGAAGGTTGAGAGGCGACCTTGTGGTTGCCTATAAGTTTATCATGGGGGCACAGAAGGGAATTGGTGAAGTTTTATTCACCAAGGCGCCCCAGGGGGTTACAAGAAATAATGGCCACAAGCTAGCAGAGAGCAGATTTAGATTGGACATTAGGAAGAACTTCTTCACAGTTCGAGTGGCCAAGGTCTGGAACGGGCTCCCAAGGGAGGTGGTGCTCTCCCCTACCCTGGGGGTCTTCAAGAGGAGGTTAGATAATCATCTAGCTGGGGTCATCTAGACCCAGCACTCTGTCCTGCCTACGCAGGGGGTCGGACTTGATGATCTATTGAGGTCCCTTCCGACCCTAACATCTATGAATCTATAGATGCGCCCTGTGAGAATCGAGAGAAACACTGAAAAGCTTTCCCTTTTGAGTCAACAAGCCAAAGGAAGACTGATGTTCCAGAATCTCCAAGACAAAATCCCTTGGGGAAAGGAAGTCAGAACATTGACAAACCAGCCACTTGGGCCTCTGACCACTGTCTACCTGCTAGCAGGAAATGCTGTGCTGATGAACATCCCCAGATAGGTTTTTGTCAGCAGTTTCAGCTCTTACCCTACAAGGGTCAAGAAAACTATGGGAGTTCAGTAACTTCTTTTAACTATCCCATTTTTCCCTCTGGATAGGTTTTTGTCTTTTGTTTTCATTAATATCTTCTTTATTTTAGGGTGTGAATGTGAAGGTGTGGCAATACGCATATATGTGTGAGTGTATCCATATTGCCCAATTCTGAAAGTATCAGAAGAAAACCCTATCCAGGTTTAAGGAGCCTTCAACTCCCATGAAGGATTCTCATGGAAGTGCACTCTGTATTTAAAACTCCTGAGACTCTCAGACCCTACAGGTGATGGTTTCTCAGACCTTACAGGTGACCAGAGGTGTTAAGCTTCTGCTTAACAAGAGTGTTAGGTTGAAATCTACAGTGTATCTCCATTGGGAAAGGAAGGAAAGAGTTAGCTATGACCAAAACATTGACATCCAAGAAGGAAGCATTATATATTTTTCTGAGCTTATGATTCAGACCAGGACTGTCCAACTGGCAGCCCACAAGGGATTAATCTGGGCTCTCCTTGGCTGCTGCTCCCCTTATTGCTCTGGCTGCGGCTGCAGCTGGGGTCCCCAGCTTCCCCATCCCTTCTCTGGGTTTTACTTCCTGCCCCACCCCAGGGGGTGGAGCAGGGAAGAGTGGCACAGCTCAGCACAGCCTACAGCTCAGGGAAAGCCTGTGGCATGGTGTTGTTGGGGAGCCAGTAGCCAAGAAGGTTGGGGAGCAGGCACCTTTCCACCCACACATGCACTAGTGGTGGGGGAGGGGGGATTTACCTGCCTGCACTATGGTGCAGGAGGCTGGGGGAGCTGCCTACCCACATGATGCCGTTAGAGGTTGCAGCTGGGGACATAAGGAGGTGGCTGTGACCCCTGTTACCATGTAACCCCCAACTGCTAAGACAGGTCTGAACCTGGACAACCCTGGTTCAGACAGATGAATTCTTCAAGTGGGATTTATAACTAAACAAAAAACCACTCTCCCAAGTTCTTTCATAGAATTTGCCTGGTATTCATTTGCTGATTTCACTCCAGTTTTAATGCTGAGACTCAGTTTGGTTTGACAGTGACTTGATTTGAAATGTAATAAGGTATTTCAGTCTGAGTTTAGCCTAATGTCAAAAATAGCTTCACTTTGGAGATGCATGTTCTTATTTTAGCTTATAAAATAGAAACTGATACCAAGTCATCTCTCTCAGTGGGTGTGTCTACATGTGCCCCTGACTGTGCAGTTGGTACTGCACAGTCCCAGCAGTGCAGGTAGTTTGCCCCCTCAGTCCTGGCAGCGCTTGCTCCCTCTGGCCTCGCACAGTCCCACCCTGTTTTCTTTCCTGCCAAGCCTTGATGTTATGATTGGATAGGGAGGCTGTCACTAGAGGGCAGGGGGGGTTGGATGTTAGGGGGCAGGAGGGTTTGGGCACCTTGACCAACTTTACTCAGGCTAGGCCCATCCATCCAAGATCCATTCTCTCCTGACTGTAGGGTCCCAGGCCCCAGCTCCAGCCCTGCCCTCCCAAGCTCTGTGCTCCTCAGCCCCTGGTCTCGCCCTTGCATTTTCTGGGCCACTCGGCCCCAGTCTTTGCTGTCTGACACCACATTTCTTCCGCTAACAGCAATGCTAGAACCTTAGAAGTGTCTAGGACTTGGAGTGCCCCGGCACCCTTTTCAGTGGCCTGCTTCATCCCTACAGCCACAACCCAGTCCTCCAGTATTTAAACACAAATGAAAAGATATGAGCATCTGCTCTCAAACAAAAGGTTCCTCATCCTTGGTTAACACTGCACTGTGACAAAACTACCATGCAAGGACCCAAAATACTTATCTTTGGCTGCCTGGTGGTGCAGGAGCTTCCTGCTGCAGCTTCCCTGGAGTCCTTCTTCCTTGTCTGGTCAAGCCCTGCCCCTCCCTAGAGCTCTGCTTCTTGCAGCCTGCAGGACCAGACTACCCACCTTGCTTCAGGTCCTGGGCTTATATGTGTCTCTCTGGGTGGGTCACATGACCCACTACTCTGCCAATCACTGGCTGCACCAGGGGCACGTGGCCACCATCGGTTTGTCCAGGAGGCTGGAGCCAGCCCACTGATCCTTGGCTCCCTCTCTCCTTCAGTAATGGGGTAGGTGCCCCATTACATGCCCTCTCCACCCCATTTTTTTCCCAGGCTTATGGTTTGGTTGCTCCCGCTGGCTCTCTTCCTTGCTCTTCCAGAAAAAGAAACCTGCATTGCCATGCTGTCTTCTTGGTCAGTGCTCTATAACAAAATTATAGGGTGGCAGGCTTAAACACTAGTGGGTTACTCAGGAATTGTCTTTCTTCATTTGGTGTAGCCATTGTAAAGGTGTGTGGTTGGTTGCCACCATGAATTGCCTCCCCAAAAAGGTACTAATGGAAACTCTCCACCACCCACTTTATGGTTAAGCATTCTTTTTCAATGGTGGCATATGCTCATTTGTCGGGGTGTAACTTGTGGCTGATATAGGCTACTGGGTATTCTTCCCTGTTTCTTTTTGCAATAGTACTGTCTCTATGGCTGTGTTGGATGTGTCAGTTTGCACCAGAAAGCATATTTCAAACTCTGGTACATGTACCACCAGTTGTGAGCACGGGGCATTTTTTACCTCCTGAAAGGCTTTGGCAGCTTCAGGAGTCCATCAGACTTTGTTTGGGGCTGCTGCCTTAGTTAGCATAGATAGGGGGTTTGTGAGCTTGGAAAACATCAGCATTGATGATAATAGTTAACTAAGCCTAGGAAAGCTCGCACCTGCCTTTTCGTACGTGCATGAGGTAGTCCTTCAGTGCTTGCGTTCTATCAGTGAAGGGCTTAAATTTGCCCCTTTCCCACCAGGAATCTGAAGTATCGTGTTTCTCCCTTGCCTTGAGCACATTTTTTTGGATTCGCTGTTAGGCTCACTTTCCTCAACTCTCCTAATACTGCTCTGAGAGCTCTCCGGTACCCTTCCATCCCTGTGAGAATTACTATATCATTGATGTAAGCAGCCATATAATCTTGGTGGAGCACTGACATGCGGTCCATAAACCTCTGGAAGGTGGCGACAGCCCTGTGCAACCCAAAAGGCATTCAGGAAACTATGTATAACTCCCAAGGAGTGGCAAGGCGATCTTCTCTTGGGACTGGTGTTCAAGGGGCATTTGTCAATTCCCTTCCATGAAGTGTAAGGTAGAGATGAACTGAGCACTCCTGTTCCTTTCAATCAGATCCTCAATTCATGGCACAGGGTAGGCATCATGTTTTGCCATTTCTTACTTTCTGAAAGTCCATGCAAAGGTGCATTATTCTATCCTTTCGCTACTCACTCTGCATGTTTCAAATGATACCCCAGGCTAACATCTGGCGTACTTCCTTTTTCACCTGTTTCTGTAGACCAGGGATTGGCAACCCCTAGCATGCATGCCAGAGCTTGGCATGTGAAGCCATTTTGCTCAGCACATCACAGCTGGCCCTGGCTCTGGACAGGTCTCTGCCACTGGCCACAGAGGCTGGGCTGCTTGCAGCGGCAGTAGGAAGGCTACAAATACTGCTGCGAGCATCCAAGGCTCTGTGGCAGGCAACAGGAGCCTGCCCAAAGCCTAGGTTGCTTGCAGGAGGCAGCCATAAGGCTGCAGGCAGCTGCACTGAGGTCCAGAGCCCTGGGCTGCCTAGTTGCCAGTGGTATGTGCACTCTGGGGAGCACGGTGGGGAAGGGGACAGGGTTGCACTGCCACAACAGGGATTGGGCCCCTGATAGATCCCCTGCTGTCTGACCTTGACATGCCAACATCTTCCAAGTCAAGGTTGAGGGGGTTTTTGGCACTCGGCCCAAAAACGTTGCTGACCCCTGATGTAGATGTTGGTGAATGTGGCTTCAGCCCTCCTGCATGATTCTGCTAGAGGCTGTCTAAATGGTGCTTGATTTAGCCTGGTAATCCCAGGCTTTTCAGTGAAGTGCGAGAATTCCTGAGGTCTTTCTGTTCCATCTGGATGCAATTAGTATCCAACGGTTGATCTCCCAAGGCCACCAGGGCCCCACTCCCTTGCTTTTCTACCTGGAGTCCCAATTCCAGCTGGTCTGGGTAGGGTGCTATAAACATGATTTCCCTCTCCCTCCATTTCTTCAGCAAGGTGATGTGGTACACTTGGTGGGTTTTCCCTCTGCCCAGTTGCCACACTTCATAGTCCATTGGTTCTGTTCTCCTAGTGACTTCATGGGGTCCCTGCCATAGAGCCATCAGTTTAGGTATCTCATCCAGGAGTAGTAGGATCAGCACGCTGTCTCCTACTTTGAACTGCCATTCCCACTCCTGGTGGTTGTATGACGTGGCTTGCCTGTTCTGAGCAGCTTGCAGATTCTTCCCTGAGGCTGCCCTAACCAATGTGAACTGTTCTCTAAGCTGCAGTAGGTGCTTGACTGGGTACCTTGCTGCCCCTTCCTGTATTTTGTCGCCCTCCTTGATCAGATCTAACATCCCCATGGCTGATGCCCATACAGTGGCTCAAAGAAGGAAAGCCCAGTTGACTCCTGGGGCACCTCTCAAAAGGTGAACATTAAGGAGGCCAGAAGTTTGTCTCAATATCTGGGGTCCTTACCTGTTATCTTTCTAAGCCAGGGGTAGGCAACATTTATTGGCCAGAGTGCTGAAAAAACCCCAATGTCTACCTTAGAAGGTGCTGTAGTGCCGGTATGCCAGAAAAACAAAACAAGGGCAGGACACACTGCATATTAGCATAGTTAATAATCATAAATGTTGCCCTTTTTTACGGTATATACCAGATTTTCTAAAAATTCTAAACCTGGTGAAAATAAATAAAACTTCTTATACTACCTTTGCTTAACAAACAAAAGAGCATGTTGTGATGAGAATGAAAAAGAGAAAGAGAAGAGAAAGGAGACAAAAAAGAGGGGAGAGAGATAAAAGAAAGAGAGAGAGAAGAGAAGAAAAAGAATAGAGAAAGAAAGAAAAAGAGGAGAGGCAAAGAAAAAGAAAGAGGGTGCAATCCTCACTGCCAGTGTCTCCCACCATTACCAGCGGTGGCACAGGCCCGCTGGCCCAGGGCAGCGTCCAGCATAGGGAGGCAGCAACACCCCAGCAGCAGTCACCAGAGCCAGGGCACTCAGGCCTCCCTGACAGCTCCAGAGTGGGGAAAGCCCGGGCCCAGAGCTGAGAGGAAGGGCCTAGCTGGGGCTCAGGCAAATGGATGCCTTGTCCTACCTGGGCAGGGGCAGCACCAGGGTGCTGAGTGCCAGGGCCAGGTGCTTGGGGCAGGGTCTGGGGCCACCCCCCAGGCAGGAAAGTCTGTTGGGGGGGAGGGGCAGGGACAGGGGAAAGGGCTATAGGGAGGAGTGGCCTTGCCCAGCACCGTGTCATGCCAGGCATATCCCGGCAGGCATGGCCCCAGCGGGCACTGCGCCAGCACCGGCTGCCTCCCCACCCCGGCCTCCCTGGCAGGCACGGCCCCAACACCAATGGGTGTAAATGGACTCTTCAGAGTATAGACAGGGGAGGCAAAAGTGGATAGGTAAGACACTAGCTGCATCACTCCTTCATGTTGCTACAGAAATGGATATGCCTTAACTGCACAAGCCTGGTGAACCATTATGTTCAGGCAGTTACCTGCCTCAGTGCTGCCTCCCATCACCCTCCCCCTGCTCCCACCCCTGGGACAAAGCAAAATCCTGGACATTTGGTCAGGGCAGGGCGGGGCAGGCAGGAGCTGGGGCTGTGATAGGGCAGTGTGCAGGGGTTTGGGGGGAGGTTGCCTGCCCCTCCAGTGGTGGAAAGGGACAGGGGCCCTCCGAGGGCAGTGGGGAACTCCATGGCTGGCCGGTAGCACAGGGGCCGGTGCCTGTGCTCGCAGGGGCTGCGCGGCCAGGAGATGCCTGGAGCATGCCTGGGGAGGAGGGAGAGGGGAGGGGATCTGTGGCCAGGCCTCCTGGTGCAGTGCTGCAGTCCCATCCCAGGGCTGGAGGGTGCCACAAGCCTCCTCTCCTCTCCCTCCAGCCTGCGCTGGAGTCCAACACACCCTGCTACTGCCTGTATGAACTGGAGCCACTGTGCTCCAGCCTGGTCAGGATGGGGACAGCTGGGGCCCCTCTAGCAGGCCTGGGGGTCAGGGGGCTGCAGGTCAGGACACTGGCAGGCTCGGGGCTGCAGGTCAAGAGTGAGGGGCACCAGCAGGGATGGGTGGGAGGAAGGGCAGGTCAGGAGTGAGGGGCACCATCATGGCCCAGGGGGGCAGGCTACTGTGGTTTGGGAGTGAGGGACACTAGCATGGCTGGGGTCAGTAGGTCAGGAGTGAGGGGCAGCACCAGGGCTGGGGGGAGGAGGGAGGGCTGTTGGGGCCAGGCATAGCTACAGCCACCTGAGCCCCACTGGGAAGGGAAGCCCTATAGCCCCAGTGAGTGGGGAGAAGATGTGCAGCCCTAGTAAGGGTAGGCCGCAGTGAAAGGGTAGAGATGTAGAGCCCCAGTGAAGGGGGAAACCAGAGGGCTAGGAGCCCGGTGTGTGTGTGAGTTTGTGTGGAGTTGCTCCAGGACAGGCCAAGGCAAGCTTGGCCCCGGTCGGGTAATTGGCTGGCCACTACCCTGGTGAAGGTCGTGGGAGAGGCCCAAAAGATGGTATGTCTGCCACCCAAGGTGTGCACTAGATAAAGCCTATAGCTGAAGGGGCCTGCTCAGAGAGGGCGCAAGGCAGTATAAGTTGTGGATGCATGAAAGAAACCCTGTAAGAGGGGGTGGAGCATGAGAGGCCCTAGTGAGAGGAGGGCGGTATGAACGTGTGTGGGGAGGGGCTGGGAATATTTGTGTCACCTGGATGCCATCTGCAAGGCTTGGGCTGCAGTGTAGGGGAGGATCGAAGCTGCAGAGAGCATCCCCTGGCATTGGGGCAAGAATAGGCAGCCTCCTGCCTATTGAGAACCAATTATGAAACAAGGCATGGCAGGAAAGTGTGTGTGTGTGTGTGTGTGTGTGTGTGTGTGTGTTGCGGGGGGGGAGGGGTTAGCCCAGAAACAGGTGGGTAGCCCAATGGTGGACTGGCCCCAAGAAAGCCCCCACTAGTGCCAATACCACTGTAACAGGGGCTTTATGGGGTCTCCCAGGGTCTACCCACCTGCATTCTGGGCAAGACCTGCAAAAATCCAACACTTCCTGGTGAATTCCTAGGCAGAAAACCTGGAGGAGAAGGCTCTCTCATGTCTTGTCACTCCCCAAGTGCCCCTTGCTCCATGGGAACTTCATGTGCCACCCTCAGGAAGGCTTTCCAATTATATCTTATGTATTAATAACTGGGTGATCTCCTCCCCCTGCTTGGGTCCTCTGTCCACCTGCTACAATAACACATTCCTTACCTTGAATTGTGGTTGTGTTTGTGTGAGTTCCAGTAGTAATATTTCATCATTCTGGACTATGTTCCCCTCCTCATAGATGTGTCTTCTCTGGTCTGCTCAACTCTAAGTCGACTGCCTTTGACAATCTTCTCACTGTCTGCTGCCATGCTCTTGGGCCCTGCTGTCTCCCTGGGGTTTCCCCCCACAAGGACTTTTGCTAGGATGGGGGAAGGTAGCCCCCCAGGTGGTAGAGCATAGTGCCTCCATGTTATCATCTCAGTCACTAGTTCATCAAACCATGGCCAAGGCCAGCCTAGCAGGGTAAGGTAGCTTACAGGCAGTGCACCCTAGCAAGATGAGGCATGGGTATGCCTGCTATAGTTATTAGCACATGGACCTTGTCATAGCTCTGGCTTTCTATGCAGGCACATCAATGTGTGTTAGTCTGTCACATATCTCAGAGTCCCTTTCAATAGACCTTGTCACACAGGGCATGCTTGCACTCTGAATCTAGGAAGGCCAGGACCCTCTTCCCCTCTATCCACACTTTTACTGTGAGGTGATCTCCATCGCAGACCTCACTCTCCCCCTTGGTCTCCAGGGAATGGCCCCTTAGCCACATTCCATTTCTTCTACTGCCAGAGACTCTATTTTACTCCCACATGCCCCGATGGATTTTGGTGGAGCTGACCTTTTCCTGCCCACCCCAGGGACAGCTCCTGGTGAAGTTCCCCACACAGCCACGTTGGAAGCTTGCCTGGCCATTGTTGCCCAGCATGAGCAACTTCTCCGCAGCATCCTTCCACTCTGTCCAAGGCATTTGCCTTGCCTGGCTACCTTGGCCCCTGCATTCTTGACACAGTTCTTTCTCAGCTGCCATGAAGTCTCCAGCCAATCTTACTGCTTCATTCAGGGTCTAGAGGTGGTGGCTCCTCACCTAGTTCCTGACCCCCACCTTCCAGATCCCATATAAATTGGTCCTGGGCTACTTGTCCTCATAGCTCCTCAGGTCACCTCTGTGGTGTGGAGCCATTTGGTAGCCTCATCCTGGAGGAGCTGGCCTAGTCTGCAAGAGCTGAGGGTACTACCCAGACATTTGCTGGGAGGAGCAGACAGCCAGGTCTGACTGCTCGCGTAGGTTCCTGGCTGTATTACAGGACCTTCACCTTATCCAGGAGGTGCACAGCCCCACTAGGGGTAATGCCTTGCTGGACCTGGTCCTGGCCATGGGGGATGACCTGGTGAGGGGACTGCAGGTTCTTGACCACCTGGCAATAGCGATCATCACCTGCTGGAATTCACTATCCAGCACAAGGTGTCAAGGGCTTACCTCAAGACTAAAGCCCTTGACTTCAGAAGAGCCAACTTCAATGAGATTCGGAGATTAGTGGGGGAGGCACTGAGGGCCCAGAAGATAAAGGAGATGGGAGTCCATGAGGGATGGTCATACCTTGAGGCAGGGGTGTCCAACCTTTTTGAATGTGGGACCGGATCATGAACTTTTTATCACCCTGTGGGCGGGCAAGCCATATTCAAAGATCTCACAGGAAGCAGTGAAATTATATGGCCTATGTTACACCAGATGTCAGACTGGATGAGACAGAATCTTACAAGGGTGGCACAAAACTTCCCGTCGCTTCCACCTTTAATGGGGTCCTTTTGAGTTATAAAAACAAAGCTTCTTATGGATGCACAAAGTTTCTAATGGATGCACAGGAGGAGCCGGGTGAGGGCCGTGATGCTGCAGCCCACATGTGCCGGGCTGTACAGGTGGAGCAGCCATGGGGCAGGGACCCAGGCCACCCAAGCCCCCCGCCCCAGGCCCCACTGTGCCTTGCAAGCCTGCCCGGCGGCTCCCAGCCTGGAGCCAGCAAAAAGAAAAGGGGCTTCCTCTGCCGGAGAGGGAGGAGGCGGCGGCGGAGGAAGCGGAGGCAGTGCAGCGAGCCCGGACCAGCACTATGGGAACCTGTGAGCCGGGCATGGGGCAGCACCCAGGCAGCCCCCGGCTGCAACTTCTCCACCCGCTGCAGGGAAGATGAACCACACAGGTGAGCGTGGAGCGGGCCAGGAGCGGAGGCCCCGGGGATGATGCCTCCTTCTCCCCAGCCACAGCCCTGAGGGGCAGAGCCAGGTGCAAGCGGCGATTTAGCATGGGGGAAGGTGACCGGGGAGGGTCTGGGGGGGTTTCATCCCTGCTCCCCTCGTCCCACTTGTGCCCGGCCAGGCTCCGCTTGCAGCCCATGGTGCTGGCCAGTGCAAGCTCTGCCCGGGACCGCCCCGTGCTGCACTAATGACCCGTGCTCTTGCTGCCGGCTACTCCTCTTCCCACACACACTGCATCAGCAACGTCAAGCTGACGCAGTGCGTGTGGGAACCTTGTCCCTTCCCCAGCCCTTCAGCAGCCATTAGGAAGCTGCTGAGGGGCTCGGGGAGGGACAAGGGGTAGGAACAAAAGAAAACAGCGTTTACTTTCATTTCCCGTTGCAGTACCGCGGGCCACAGAAAATGGATTGGCGGGCCACATAGCAGCTCGCAGGCCATATGTTGGACAAGCCTGCCTTAAGGGGATGATCCTCCGGGTCTAAAGGGTAACAGTCCCTGAGAGAAGCAAGGTGGGTAAGAGTGTTCAGAAACCCCCTTGGCTCAGCAAGGGCATTCAGGAATGCCTGAGGACTAAAAGGGTGGCATACAGCCAGTGGAAGGGAGGAACTATCACCAAGGAGAAGTACTCCTCCTCGGCCCGGGAGCGTAGGAGGGCCATTAGGAAGGCCAAGGTAAAGATGGAACTCAGGCTAGCGTCCAGGATTAAGGACAACAAAAAGTCCTTTTTCAAGTACATTGGGAGCACGAAGAGGGCACCAGGCAATGTAGGGCCCCTGCAAGACACAAACGGTAATCTTGTGGCTACGCCAGATGAGAAAGCTGATATTTTTAACAGTTTCTTTGCCTCTGTTTTCTTGAACGGGGACTGGGACATCCCTCCTACCAGAGGTAGTCTTGGGCATAGCTCTGTCAGGACTTCGGTCAGTGCAGATGTAGTTAGGGATCTTCTGGAAGGGCTGGACATTTTTAAATCTGCAGGTCCAAATGCCCTCCACCCAAGGGTGTTGAGGGAGCTGGCAGGGGTCATCGCGGAGCCCTTGGCCCAGCTGTATGAGCATTTGTGGTCATCTGGCCAGGTGCTAAAGGACTGGAAACTAGCTAATGTGGTCCCAATTTTTAAGAAAGGGAGGAAGGACGACCCAAGTAACTATAGGCCTGTAAGCCTCACCTCGGTGCTCGGGAAGATCTTGGAGAGAATTATCAAGGAGCATATCTGGTGGGGGGCTGCAGGGGAGATCATGCTCAGGGGCAATCAGCCTGGGTTCAAAGGCAGGTACTGCCTGACCAACCTGATTGCCTTTTATGACCAAGTAACTTGGATGATGGCGTCAGCATGGACGTAATCTTTCTAGACTTTAAGAAGGCCTTTGACACGGTCTCTCTCCCCATTCTCATCAATAAATTAGGCAACTGTGGCATTGATGCCTGCACAGTTGGATGGGTAAAAAAAAATTGGCTGATGGGGTGCACCCAGAGAGTAGTGGTGGATGGATTGTACTCAACCTGGCGAGATGTGAGCAGTGGAGTACCCCAGGGCTTGGTCCTCGGGTCCGCACTGTTTAACATCTTCATCAGTGACTTGGATGAGGGGGTTGAAAGCATGCTGTCCAAGTTTGCTGATGACACTAAGATGTGGGGCTAGGTGGACACACTTGAAGGGAGAGAGAGGCTGCAACTAGATTTAGACAGACTACAAAAGCGGGCAGACGAGAATAGGATAGGGTTCAACGTAGACAAATGCAGGGTGCTGCACCTTGGGAGAAGGAATCCACACCATACATACAAGCTGGGGAGTTCCCCTCTTGAAAGCACAGAGACAGAAAGGGATCTTGGAGTCATTACTGACTCTGAGATGAACATGAGCTGCCAATGCCAGACCACAGCCAGCAAGGCCAGCCATACCTTGTCACGCATCCAAAGGTGCATCTCAAGCCGGTCCAGAGAGGTGATACTCCCCCTCTATGTGACTTTGGTCAGACCGCAGTTGGAGTACTGCGTCCAGTACTGGGCGCTGCACTTCAAAAGGGATGTGGCCAGCCTGGAGAGGGTTCAGAAGAGGGCCACCCACTTGGTGAGAGGGCAGCAGGACAGGCCCTACCAGGAGAGACTGAAGGACCTGAACCTGTTCAGCCTCAGCAAGAGGAGGTTGACGGGGGCCCTGGTGGCTGCCTACAAACTCAAACTCATCAGGGGAGATCAACAGCAAATAGGCAGAGCCCTTTTCTCCCCAGCACCACCTGGGATGGTGAGGAACAATGGTCATAAGCTGATGGAGAATAGGTTTAGGTTGGAGATCAGAAGGCAATATTTTAAAGTTAGGGTGGCCAGAATCTGGAACCAACTTCCCAGGGAAGTGGTCCTCGCCCCTACCTTGGGCAAATTCAAGAGGAGGTTGGATGATCACCTGTCTGGGGTCTTGTGAACCCAGCATTCATTCCTGCCTGTGGCAGGGGGTCAGACTAGATGATCTGATCAGGTCCCTCCTGACCCTAGCTACTATGAAACTACCTGCCCCTTCCTTTGCCTGCAGCTGTTGCCTATGGGTCTCCTCAGAAACTTCCAAGTTTTTTAGCACAGTCTCCTTTACCTTGTCATAGTCTCATGGCTTTTGCCCTAGGTAAAGCTGAATATGTGGCTTGGGTTTCCCCTACTAGTAACATTCCCCATCATGGGGCCCCTGTTTGCTTCCCCACTGGATGGCTGTGGCAAATCTCTCAAATGCTTCCAAGAACGTATCCCCCAGTGCAAGTGACCAAGGAGGCAGACAGCCCAGACTTCTTGTATTGCAGGTGAACATTGTTGCTACTACTTTCTGGTTTTCTATGACCAGTGTTTGAAGGGTTTCAGCCTATCAAAAATGCACATGCATCAGGTCTTCGATCCTGGCTGAGGAGGTGTTCAATTATTCATGTTAAAATATACAAGAGTCTATTTTCAAATGTGGGATCTGAATAAGATGTTTTGCTGGCTGGGAAAACCTGCACTTAATAGTATTGGCCATGCAAGTCTGGAACCTGGGAAATGTTAAGCATCTGAAGTTTAATTTGGCTTTGTCAACCATTGTGTCTCCATGTTTCTCATGGTCAGGCTCAGTGTGGACATGTCTGCATCTTGAGCATGATAGCATGAGAGGGAGAGAAAACCATATCTGTAAAATCATTTAAAACCAGTTTGGTACATCAAATACTAACATGCTTTTATTATGATAATCTATTTGTTGTATATCACAACAAGACACAGTAAGGTTTGGCAAGTTTTTTTGCGGGGTTTTGTTTTTTTTAACTGAATCTTAACTGTGGATTTCCTGGGCTTGGGTTTAGGTTCCCGTAACTTTTAGTATAGATGGCTAATGCACATTATCCATTTTAACTAGTTTGTCTGGGACCAATTAATAATCCATACTGATAAATAAATACCAGACAAGCTTCACAAAGCCCTTCTTAAGAATCAGAAAAGCCTTTTCAATGATTAACAGATAATGTGCCCAATCAACTAAACTTTACAAAGGCTGAACCATTAGATTCAACAACATAACTTGAATGGGTAAGCCTTTACTCTCTGAAGCATGAATACTCAACTATTTCTCAGAAAGTTGCCACTATAGCTGATGGGGGTATTATCCCCATCGTACAGAATAATTTAAAAATTTTGCTTTTCATAGTTGCCGTGGCACAAAGTACAATAAAGCAGCCATTTTTAAATGTATTGAGCTAGCATGTCTGCTAACATTTAAAAATTAATGTATGCATCTTCAGTCATGCTGAACTCTGCTTCCACATTCCCCCTGCACATCATTTAGTATTTTAGATTAAGAAAAGTTTGATATTAATTGCATGAAAACAGTTGGCAATATGATATAGTCTAATAGCATTCATCTGTAACGGTTTCAGATGCGAAGAACTGTCTAATAGTTGCTTTAGATTTGCTGTGGTATTCGCTTCTTTATTCCACTTCGAATTTGGAATATTGAACATCAAATTAGTTCTCTTTTCCTTTATGCTTTTTCCTGGTTCACCAACTACATTATTTGTATTCACTATTTGGCAATTGTTAGGTTCTAATAATGGTTACTTAGACAAATGGGCAGGGGAAAAATAAAAAGGGAGAAATCTTCAAAGAAACACTGGAAGCGCTCTTGCTTGCACCATTCTAATGTCACCTGGACTAAGCCATAGAAGATATAGCAGGGAACAGTTTGTCTTCAGGAAGACATACTGTATGATCTCATAGTTCCATCTCCAATTCCCATGTTTGTAAGAAAGTGCATATGTCCTTTTCTAATACGTAGTATTTGAATCCATTGTTTGAAAAGGCCATCACTAACTGAAGTAAAACAGCCTCCATCAGTGCTTAGTAATCTGGCATTGTTTTTTTTCACCGTTTTCTCTTATGCTGTCTAGAGTCAGTCATGCTGACACCCAGTACTGAGATTCTCCAATAGGGCTAACCAAGGAGCGTAATCATACGGAGCTGAAAATAGCAGGAAGATGTCACCTAGCAACTTGTCACTATTTCAGAAGCCTTTGTTGGAGTGGATGAAAGTGACATTTAGCTGCTATTTTCAGATCCCCATTTCCTGCTGGTGAAGTCTGTTGCTGTATCATTAGTGCGATTTTTCTTCCTCTTTGCTGAAATCAGACATTAGACATGGAGAAGACTTGTTAGGTCATTGGAGTCCATCCCCCTAGAGACAAGTCCAGGGTTGTTCCTTACAATTTATTCTACTATAATTTTTCCAGTTGTGCATGACACAGACATTCATCTATCAAGCTGGGTGGGTATAGTGTAATAACCTGAACAGAGCAGAGCATGAAGAGGGCCACTTCTGCTTCCTTAAGGTGGCTGCTCTACTGTCAATAACTGATCTTCCTGTTAGGAATTTTTCCCTGCCATTTATTCTACAGTACTCCTGGTTATAGAATTGCTTGAACAGTTCCATGCACAATTCAAATCTGCCCTGGTTGTTTATGGTCTTCAGTTACTTATAGAACGGTTCTGAGAAGTTTAAATTAACTTTACCAACCTACATACATATTACTTCCACAAAGTGACGTTAAAAGCATGTAGGAAAGTTACAGTCAAGTAATCAGAAGTGGTTAGAAATGCCACAATTAAAATGGCCTACGCAACCTTAATTTGGTCCATTTTTGTACATTCATTATGATACAGTCCTTAATTACATGATCACGAGCTCTTTTTTCACAGGATCCCTGCCTCATTCAATGCACAGGATTGATAGTACTCACTATATAATTAGCAGTTTAACTTCTATTTTTATCCTTCCCATTCATTGTGTGGTCTATGCATTGTTCACTGCATACCCTCCGAATTGCAGGGGGGGTTTGTGCACTCTAGGGAGCTCTCTAGGGAGCATCTTAGTTCTTTACAAATATTAATACTGGTATATTTTTCTTTACAATACCCGTGCGCTAATGTGCTGTTATTATCCATCTTACACTCAGGGAGTGGGCAGCAATGTTGTAAAAAGTCTCTGCTAATTTAGCGTGCCCAGTTTGAGATGCCTAAGCCCTGGTCTTGCAGAGTGCTTTACAACTTTGTATTTGTTCAGCTAGATCGTAGTGATTTGGGTTGCAGTTGTGACTGCTCAGCACTTCTGTAGAGCAGGCCCAATAGTATCAAGCTGGAATACCCCCAAAAAAGTGAAGAGCTTGTGGCAGCAAAATGGTCAAGCCCAAACCATCTCACTATGGCTCCAGGCATATCAGTTTGAGTAGGATACCACACAATTTTAGCACTGTTTAGCATGCGAATACCTATGCACGATTCACAAGAAAAACCCCAGAAATTTCAAATAGAAATCCAAAGCATCAAAAACATTCTGACCTACTCTGACCTTACTGAGTTCTTTACAACAGGAGAATCGCTCTATTATTTTACTGTAGTAAAAAAATCCAAAAACACACACACACAAAAACTTAGAGCTGACATTTTCCAGAGGGTGCCTTGAGTCTAAAAAGTCAAGAACCATTGGTATAATGGGTCCAGTCCCACTTTTTGTAGGGAGATGTTGCTTAGTGGTTATAGACCAGGGGTAGGCAACCCTTGGCACATGTGCCAGGGTGTGGCACATGAAGACATTTTGCTTGGCATGTGTGCCTTGGGGTGGATGGCAGAGAAGCGTCTAAGGCTGAACTGCCACAACAAAGCTTGGGCCCCTTGCAGCTCCCCCACCACCTGCCCCTGGCACGTCAACATCTTACAAGTTGAGGCTTTGGGGTTTTTTTTGGCACTCTGCCCAAAAATGTTGCTGACCCCTGTTTTAGACCATTCTATGTCCAACTTTATAGCTGGAGCCGTCCCTAGGGTATGACAAATTGGGGCAACTGGCATGGGCCCCATGCTTTGGGGGCCCCCCCTGCAGAGCTGGGCAGAGTGGCTGTAGCCCCTCCCATGGGGCCCACCTGGAGCTGGTGGCTCAGTGCCATACCACAGAAAAAGCATGGGGACACCCCCCACCCTTTGCAGGGGTACTGCAGCCCCACATAGTGTTAAGGGACCCCCACACAGGCAGATTTGCCCTGGACCCTGCAAGGGTCAGCTCCGCCCCTAGCTATTCTGTTGTCTTCTGTCCCTTTCCCATCTCCTTGCCTGCTGTCCCATTCCCATTCCTCAGACCTTCGTCATAGCCCCAAACTTTTTCCATGTACGTCCTCCCCTGCCTTTGCTTTTACTCACCCTTCTCCTATGGGGTGGGGAGAAAAGCAGGAGCCATTCTTCCCAATCCTGATTCTTGTCCCTTCCCTCATGTTACTCTGCTCCTTTCCCTCTCTTATACCTATTCTCTGCCCCCATATCTTTTTGTCTCCCATTCTTGTTCTTTGCTTCTGGCTTCTACATCCAACTTCCTTAATCTCCATGCTCTTACTGCCGCAGCTTCTTTTGCTCCTCGCTCTGCATCTCTTTCTCTGGCCAGGTCCAGTGGTGGCAGTAATATTAGTAGTGGCAAGGGCTGCCAGGAAGCCACCCCAGCCCCACTGTGTACCTGGGGATGGCAAGACCAGCCACACGTTACAGCCCAAACTGCTCCCTGTACCTGGGCCAGGTGGGGTCAAGGGATGCACTGCTGGCTGGATAAAGTTTCTTGGTGGGCTGTATCAGGCCCCCAGGCCATAGTTTTGCCCACCCCTGCATTCTTACCAGGACTTTGTCTTGTTCTGCCTTACTAGTGCAGAAATCATTTAGCCCTTACCATAGGTCTATACAGATATTAATTAATGAAGCCTCACAAGCCCCATCAGGTGGGGATAAAACATGCATCTATTTTACAGATGTGCAAACAGATGTAAATACACTTTAAGTGCTTTACACAACATTGTACAACTCTTCAGCAGCAGATCTAAGATCATTTTCCAGCTCGGTATAATCCCTCTGACCAAAGTCCTTGTCCCAGGGGGTAGCTGCAACACACCCTGCTGGTTGCTCAGCCCTAGTTTGGCCCACCCTTCTGGGGAAACTTTCCCATTTGCTCACCAACTACATCTTGATGTTCTAGTCCTGAAGGAAGGGAGGCTGCCCCAGTGCATTTCCAAGCCTGGTCTTGCCCACTGGTTTGTAGGCTAATTATGTGTCTCGGTACCAGTGTGTGCTTGCTGGGATTCTGTCTTTCCAGCCTCAGTCCCTTTTTTCCCCCCACTTGGCTGGTTCCCGCAGCCTAGGTCCACTGCACCAGACCTGGCTTCTGGGGCCCAGCTTGGTCTTAGCTCTCCTTGGCCCCACACTCTGCCCTGCCCTGGGCCCCAGGCTCTTCAGAATGCCTTGAGCCTTCCCCCAACAAGGATCTAGATGAGCATGTGCCCCTAGGCCAATAATGGGACTACACTCTTAAGTCCCAAATCCAAGCCACCAGTGCAAACTCTAACTAAAAGATAAGCCCTCAGCCTATAACAAAAATCAGCATAACTGGGTTCAAACCTGAGCCTAACTCATGGGCTGTATTGCCCTGTAAGCAAGCAGCACCTTGCCCACTGTTCCCCAGGGAGCTCTACTGTCAGCCAAGCTCACCTCTACAACATCTAGGTCAGACACTCTTCCCTCCACAACCCCCAAAACCAAACTACCCTGCTCTGCCTCAGGAGCAATTTCCTTGTTTATATAGCTCCTGGCACCACTCCCTGCTGGTCACCTGCTTCCCAGAGCTGCAGCAGGTGGTTTCTGATTTGGCTTGGAGAAGCAGTCTCAGGAAGGTCCTTTGCTGCTGGGACCAGCAGTGTTTCTATGCAAGCCCTCAACCCCTGATGTTGCTATCGCTGCTGGCTCTGTTGTAAGTATTTGAGTCTCTTCCACCTTTAAGTCTACACTTGGGGGCTTGTCTGGTGGCAGGCTCCCCCTGAGCTTGCTCCTCCTTCTCAATAATGCAGTAGGGGTCTGGTTACAGAAGGCAACATGTGTCTTTATTTACGTGAAGGTCTGTTGTCAGGGGATCTCTTCAGTATTACAGTTTTCCTCTAGTTTATATATTTTTGTGTTGCATTCTACTTTATTTTCAGACAAGGATCTTTAGGTAAATCTGATATCTTTTATTAGACCAACTCAAATAGTTGGAAAATTCTTCTTTGCAAGTTTTTGGGTATAAATACACTTTGTCAGGCTGAGGAAGCATCTGCAGTTGGTGTGTGCTCTTCGTGGATGGAATGAATAGTAAAGGAGCCAGAGGTTGGCATGCATGCAAGAAAGCCAGTCAGTGAAGATGTAAATTGAGCAGTCAGCAGGTCAGACTGGTTGGTGGGGAGAGGGGGAATGATTATAGCTAGTAATTTATTTTCAATAATTCATCCATTTTAGGGTATGGGCACGTAAATAAGTTACCTTGTGGTGGTAAGTTTGGGCATGAACTTAGAACACTTCAGCCACTCCGTGATAACTGCCTATGTGCACATTCTACAGTCAGTGTGAGGTAGTTTAGCCCTTGATGAAAAC
This sequence comes from Alligator mississippiensis, assembly GCF_030867095.1. NCBI lineage: Eukaryota > Metazoa > Chordata > Crocodylia > Alligatoridae > Alligator > Alligator mississippiensis. Next base: position 27,541,595 of record NC_081836.1, on the reverse strand, counting down.
AGGGTAAACTACCTCACATTTATTGCAGGGTAAAAGCATACTTATGGGCTGTTACAGCAAGAACAGCTGACACGCTAAGTTTATGCCCTTGCTTTGCTCATAATAGTTTGTTCTTATGCTCATACTTTTGGAATTATCTTGGATTTCATCTGCTTCTCATTTATGAACAGGCCTATTTCCACTCTGTCTATTTATCTTCCTATCATACAAGGCCTTCTTTACCCTTGAAACCCTTTGTTTTGCATTAACCCATTCCAACCTGTTCCTATGCAACCCAGAGTACTCTGCACATCCTTTTTGGACTCCTCCTTGCTTCCTTTTCTAGGTCAGGTGTTCCTTCCTTGAGATTTTTATTCCACTTCTCATACAGCACACTGGCTGCTTTCTCTTCTTGGATTCTGCTTCCAGAAAAATACATTCGCTGGAATATAGGTTACTCTGTGGATGAACCAAGGAACATCCTCAGGGAGTTTAAACAATAATTTTAATCAAGGAAAGTGCAGCACAAAGGAAATAGCTAGTGGCAGTGAGTGTCAGCCTTGTCATCCCAGGCTTGCCCCACCCTGAACAATCCTCCCTTCTCCCCACTGGTCTCCATTACTAGAACCTACTGCAGCCTGTATCTGCTTGCACTGTACATGCTTCTCTGAGAACTGTTCTGCAACTGTGCTTTCATCTTGACATCTCTGTGGGTGGAAAATTAAGTCTCAAGGGCTGTCAGTGTATGTGTGTGTAGAGCAGGTTTGGGAAAATAGGGTCCACAGGCCAAATCCAGCCTGCTAAGGGATTTTATCTGACCTGTGGTGGGTCCCTAGATCTACCTGGCCCAAACACAGGGAGTAGTCCAGGCTGTGGTATGTGTGGCTGGCCCCACTTCCCCTGGGTGCACAACAGGGCTGGGACAGTGTGGCAGCAGGACTCAGCTTCTCAGTGGTGGTGGCTCCTTCTGGCTGCCACTGGTAGTGCCACTGCTGCCACTGGACTCGACCCCACTGCCTGGGCCCCGTGAGCTATCCGGCCTGCACCTACCATGGGGGCGCTGGACCAAGCGAGTGGATGGATGGCCTGGGACCCCCTGGGCAGATGGGCTGCAGGTGCGTGGGGAGCAGTGTCTGGGAGTGGGACAGGTGAGCCAGGACCACAGGCTGGTGACACTGTGGGGCTGGGGCCCCAGACAGAGCCACAATGTGGGGAGCAGATGGAGCAGGCAGGTGTCACTGCCCCACGATTCTGGACCTGCTCCCAGCCCTGCGCCCTGCCTCCAGGGGTGCCAGACTGGTCTCCATGGAGACCCTGCCTGCCCACCTGTCCATCCAGTGCCCCCAGAGGGTATGGGGCAGATGGACCTGGGCTGGATAGGATCAATTTCCAGCGCCCCCCACCGGGCCAGATCAGAACCCCCTGCCCCTGAACGGCTCATCAAAACTTCCTAAGCGACCCTCCAGCCCAAATAATTGCCCACCCCGGTATATACTGTTAGAGTAGCAGGGGGAGCAGATCTGATGTGCAGTGTTCCAAGTCTTCTTGCTACAGGACCTGTTGACTTATCCTCTTTTTGCCAAGAAGTCAGAATAATCTCTTTTCCCACTCCTAAGTGGCTAGATTCCTCTCTAATCTGTATTGTTTTCATGCTATAGTACCTCTACTGGCTTACAGGAACGCACTCCTCATTTAGACTAGTGGATAGGGGATGGGAATTGGGACCATTGTTACAGTAACTTAATCTGAAATAGGGAATAATGTAAAGGCAGTGCTAATAAAATATTCATTCACATTGGAAATTAAAAGGAATGCAGTATCAAGCTTTCTCCGTTAGAGAGCACTGCAGCCCAGTTGTATTCCCTGTCCCTGATGCCTGTTCTCCTTCAGCATCCTCAGTGTGTGGGTGTGAAAGGAGTTGTCCAGCTGGGCCATCTATCAGGGCAGCAGTTACAGATGGGTCAGCAGAGTCAGCAGGGGGCGAAGGGGGGTGTTGTCTCTCTCAGCTTCTGCAGTGTGAGTCACAGTTCCAGCTGCATTTTTCTCTTTGGGAAGAGGGAAAGAGATATAGGAGAATATCACTTTGTGTGCTGCTAAAATTACAGCCCTATATTAGTCACAGGATGAAAGAGGCATGGGGGAGATGATCTGAGCACCCATGTGGAGGAGCCTAACAACACAGCCCCATAGTCTTGTGCCTGCTCCGTAGCATGAGGATGATGCTCAGGTGTTTTTTTGTCAGTGCGGTAGGAACGGGCTCATTTCATCAGGCTAGATCCCAAAGGCCTGCCTCATTTCCTTTTTACTCAGTACAGACATTGGCAAGACTCCCTTTTGTGTCTGTGGATTTAGCTTATTAAGACCGAGATGGAAAATGTGGAGTGGGTGTGTGCAAACTTGCTGTATCCATCAGCAGGATGGCTCAGACTCCATGAGTCGTTTCACAACACCTGATGAAATAAGCCCTCTGCTTATGAAAGATCATGCTTTACAATTCTGATGTATTTCATAGACAGTCCTAATGTCTATGAAATCATAGACATTGGGGCTGGAAGGGACCTTGAAGATCATCAAGTCCAGCCCCCTGTCCCAGGGGCAGGAAGTCAGCTAGGGTCAAAGGATCTCAGCAAGATAAGCGTCCAAACATTTCTTGAATGAGTCCAGACTAGGTGCCTGCACCCTGTCTGGAGGAAGTCTATTACTTGCCTTGGGGGTTTGGACAATAAAGAAGTTTTTCCTTATGTCCAGCCTAAAACGGTCATGGAGGAGTTTATGACCATTGTAGTTTGTCTCAAGATGCAAATCTACCCTGGTTTCTACCTGGCTTCAGCTAACACAACTAATCACCTCTTTTGGACTCCAAAAAATATCTTCATCCCAGACCTGCCAAGCGTCCACTGTGATGTTCTAGTTCTGTCACTGTTTTCCCCACACAGTGTCCTAGCAGAGCTAACCCATTTCCTGTTTCTTTGAGTGGAGCCTTCCTGTCTGTAGGCCTGTCATTCCCTGTCCTAAATTTGTTGATCCACATCCAGAGCTCTCAGTTTAGGCCCTGTGTTATTCCAGCTCTGAGAGCTGCCAGTTATATGCATACACATGCACTGCATTTGCTACTTTCCAGGATAGGACCCCTGCTGGGTGCTGGCCTTTAAATTCTGGAAATAGCCAGCCAAACTACATCATCTTGCAAAGAACAATAGAACAAGGGCAAGGCCTCTTCCACTTGCCCATCAGGAACAGTGCACTGCTATTTTCCAGCTGGCTTTCTCTCCTAGATCTCCCACTTTTGAGATCTGGTCTGATGGGACATACACTTTCATCACAGTACCACAATTCAATGTTCCTGCATACTAAAACCACTGCTTTGAAAAGCAATGCAGCACCGTGTTGTTACTACAAAGCTTCACATCACTTTAATGTTTTATTTCAGGGTCTGTTAGCATTGAGAAAGCCTGACTTATCAATAGTGGACTCATCTCAACAAAATATGAACAGATGACAATCAAGCTTCTACCCCCAGCTCTGGGGGATTCTATCCACAGCTTCCTTCTTCCAAGCTCCCAGGAAGAAAGAAAAGAAAAATGTCATTTTCCTCTGCAATATTATTTTAGGTGTAAGAATCTAAGAGAAACTAGCTTTTTGACACGTGGATTTGTGAAGTGTTGTTGCAGCTTCATTTGTCTCTGGTTTTTACTCTAGTGTTAAGAGCACAGCACTGATAATCCAGAGACTGGAGTCTAGTCAAGTGGTGCCACTTACTTATTGAATGACACTAGACTAGTCATCCTTTAACCTCCTAATGCCTTGTTTTCCTTGCCTATAAATCAAGAATACCCAGTGTATCCATGACTTGCTATCTCTTAGAGGTGTCATTTGATTCACATTTGTAAAGCACTTGGAGATCCTTAAATTAATAGTGCCATAGACATGTGAGTTCTCATCATTAAGTATCAGGAGCATATACATTTTGAGTTGATTATGTGGTTTAGTCATTTCCAACTCATTCCCTCCAAGTCCTAGAAGCAGGTCTATAGGGATCAATGGGTGGAAAAAAATCCTTGACTGCCATGAGGGAGTGGGGGGCAGCTTGGAATGTACATTCTATGGCAAGTATGAAGGCTTCTGTAAGAAAATCATCAGGTATGTCCCTGCTGAGACCAGGATTCAAACACAGGACCATTTGAAAGGTGCTGAGAGTGGTGAGATTCAAGAGTATAGATTTAGAGCTATGCCACCAGCTCTTTCGCTTCCTCCCCTGCTCTTGCGTTTTAATATAGGGTTCAAGGAAAATCCCACTAGAGTTAAGACTCCTGTTGATTTCTATATACTTGGGATTGGGCCTTTATAGAGAAAGGGAAGTTAGCACTCCATGTGACTAACTGTGCCTTGTCTTGTCCCCTTACAATAGACAGGCACTATAGATAGGTCTCAGTGCAGAATTCAATTGAAAGTGTTGTTTGGAGAGCAACTTCCCCACAGTTGCTGTAACACAGGGACTGTGTTGGTTTAACGTGAATACTTATTGGGAGAAACCCAACTCCTTGAAGAATGCATTGTCCCTGCAGTGAGCCTCATACTTTCCCAGTTTGCATTCTGCACAGGGAAATATAGCTCTTATGCTTTCCCTCCCTCCTTGAATAGATCCAATTAAGTCTGTGAGCTCCCTTTGTGGCGTCAGAGATATTGACTGTTTTAGCAGGCCTGTTCCTGGCACACTGCCTCTCTACAGAGTTAGTTGAAGTGGGTGTCGTTCCTAGAAAGAGAAATCACTGTCAAGGGGGCGGGCGGGCAGGGTTAACCTAACCAGTACTTGCCCCAGTGCTAGAATCCAAGATGCTGAGGGGCCCTGAGCAGAGCATCATACCATTTCCAAAGAAGAATTTAAATAAGTGTGTGTGGACTGTGCTTTTGATAAGCAAAAGCAGCAGCCATTGTGTGCTCTGGAACAGCTTATATGCAGCAGGGACAACAGAGTCCTGGAGAGGGAATTATATTTTCTACAGGAATGGAGTGCTGCTAGTGCAGAGGTAGGCAATTATTTCGGGCAGAGGGCTGCTTACTGAGTTTTGGCAAGCCATCGAGGGCCACGTGACAGGCAGCCAGGAGCAAATATAATTTTCTTAATTTTTTAGGGGACCCGCGGGCCGGATAGAATGTCCTGGTGGGCCGCATCCAGCCCGCAGGCTGCATTTTGCTCACTACCTGTGCTAGTGGAAGGTGACAGCGGCAACTTGGCAGCCTCAGAGGCAGAAGGCCTAATTTTCTTCACAGAACCATCATGGAAAGGACATGACTAGTGATTAGTTTCCTCCACACTGCCCCCAAGAAGGTCTCAGCACTAGTTTGGAAGGATTATTCTCCATGTTGGTTCAATCCTTCATTTTCTCTGCTAAGTCAGCTAGTAAGTGCCATTTGTAAGTAGACACCTGTCCCTGAAACACTGGATTGAGACATACCTACCCACTTCACACAGGCCATCAAATTGCTTTTATGTCTAGTATAGTAACTTATAGAATCATAGAAAATTAGGGTTGGAAGGGAACTCAGGAGGCCAACTAGTCCAACCCCCTGCTCAAAGCAGGACTGTCCCCAACTAGATCATCCCAGCCAAGGCTTTGTCTAGCTGGGTCTTAAAAACCTCCCAGGATGGAGCTTCCACCACCAATCTGAGTAACCTGTTCCAGTGTTTTACTACCCTCCTAGCGAGGAAGTTCTTTCTAATATCTAACTAAACTTCCCGTGCTGCAACTTGAGACCATTGCTCCTTGTTCTGTCATCTGCCACCACTGAGACCAGTCCAGCTCCATCCTCTTTCGAACCCCTCCATCAGGTAGTTGAAGGTTGCAATTAAATCTCCTCTCAATCTTCTCTTCTCCACACTAAATAAGCCCAGCTCCCTCAGACTCTACTCATAAGTCACATGCCCCAGCTTCCTAACCATTTTCATTGCCTCTTAATCAAGACCAGTCTGGACCAGAATCAAACTGATGCCCTGTGGAAGAGAGCTCTGTATCCCATTTCCAGTTGAATGCTTTGAAGCAAGCAGTCCTGGCAAAAGAGGAAATATTGCCCAAGGTGCTAAGGTTGTCCATTCCTCTTTTGAAAACGTGCCAGGTGAGCTATATACAGCATTTTTTTTTTAGCTTCTGTAATTTTAAACAGCTGTTAACACAGTAGCTGGTTGACTCTTACACAATAACAGGATGTTTATGGAGGTTGCTACAACAAACCCACATGATCTTATCAGCATTGCCACCCCCAGGCATTCATAATTCATGAGTCTGGCCTCAAAAATCATGAGAATGGTGTAAGAAAATCAGGAGATTTAAGATACCTGGGGCTTGTTTTATTCATCTATTGGTTCCTGAGATGTTAGAATACACTTTCTCAGCCATCATGAGTCCCAGGAACTGCTTTAATTTTAAATATAAAGCCAAGAGTCTCACTTAATTACAAACCTCCAGAAGCAGGAGCTTTTGAGAAAACATCACCTATTGTTAGACTAGTAGTAAAAGTACAATAATTGTCAAAACTGTCAGATTAGTGTGTTGGGGAGGTTATTTAGATGCCTGGTTTCTTGGATTGGGCTTCAAAGGTCTTTGTCATCTAGTGGGCCAAATTCTGCTCTCAGCTGCGCTCCTTATTTCTCTGCTGGCTACAGGAGCTTTGCAGCATGTACCTGAGAGCAAAATATGGCCCATTGTATCTCTGCACCTGCTGTATTATGTTTCAGTTTCATCTTTTTTTCGACATGGCTGACCCATTCTCTGACCCAAGCTATTCAAAGATGGGGGCAGGGACATACAGGCAGGTTCATGATGGTGATAGCATTTACAAAGGAGAAGGCTTTTGGCCCAGTGGTGCTTCTTGGGCCTGCCAAATAAAGCTGATGCTGGATGAGGAGGGGAGCAGTGAGGCATGACCCATGCACCAGGGTGGAGAAGAACTCCCCATTTCCCTGATCTGCTCTCAGTCCCAGTCTCTTCTCCTCTGTCTAGGCTCCCAGTCCCAACATCTCCAACTGCCTATTCTCTACCTTCCCAGGTTCCAGGCCCAGTGTGCTTCCCCAGTCCTTCCCCAGAGGACTTTCCTTGGACTCTCTCCCCCGTCAGGTCCCAGTCTTGTCCAAATTTCTGTTTGTTTCTTCTTCTCCTTTTGGACCAGCTTTTGTCCCTTTTTGTTTTTAAATTGGGCTGCTTCCTCCTCCACACAGTCATGGTGGGGCAGCAGGCAGGTCAGTGAGAGCATAAGAGGGATAGTGCTCTACCTTTTCCCAGCTTGGAGTAGTCAGAGGCAGCTCTTACTGGGAAAGTCTGGCTTCCCTCCTGTAGCTCTTGGCAAGAAGGAAGATGCTGCTTAGTCACTCTGGGGGTGGTATGCAAAAGCAGTGGGGTTGCAGACAGGAGTTGCAAGGGGAGGGCATATGCTCTCCTGCTGTGTGGGGATTGTGCATGCACATTCTGATCTACACAAGCGGCTGTGAGAAGATGAAATGTCCTCAGTAAAGAGGGAATCATTGGAGATTTTAGGGATTGAAGTCAAAGAAGTTTCTACTGCGCTTATGCAACCGGTGATTGTTCAAGGGTTGTACAAAATTTGGACACAGTTTCCCAAGAATGGAAAAAGGCAAATGCTTGAACAAATGCCACTTTTTAGCTAATAGATCATCTTATTGCTAGAAGTATTCAATGAAGGGCTTGCCATAAATTCTAACATGGGCTAAACAATGTCTTTTTCCCTAGCCAAGTTCTAAGAAATAGCTGAACTATTTTGGCTGAAATTTTCCTAGACAGTTTAAGTTTGGGAAAATTATAATCAGTTGAAGATAGGGTCTTATAATGGGAAGTTTAAGTCACCCTTCCCAGTAAATGGTTCTACCAGGCCCACCTGTAATAAAAGCTCATTTACTCATCTGTATTTGTTGCCTTTTCTCTCACAGAGAGCTAATGCAAAGAAATGAAAACAGGTCTATGGGTGCTCAGAACTCAGAATATACAAAATATTTCCTGTCTTACCAGTCTGCCATACTTCTCCACTCCCCTTGTTTCACAGTACAAACTATAGGACCTGGAAGGATCAGGGGTTTGTTAAGAGGCTAATCAAGTCTTCCCCTCCAGGGTTCTGGGTTTGAGTCTTGAGCAGAGTGGTAGCGATCCATCTGATAGCTGTCTGGGGTGTTATAAGGCATACTTACCTCTTCTGGATTTAGTCTTGTCAGACAGAGATGCTAGGAACTACAGCAGTGATTCTCAGCTAGGGTGTCTCAGCACCTTGGGGTGCCATAAAATCCTTTTAAGGGTTCCATAGTGTGCTACACAATATTAAGCATGGTTAGGTGTCCAAGCCCCTACACGATTCATAATTCACTGATTCACAAAATAAACCCAGATATTTCAAATAGGAATCCATAGAGTCAGAAACAGTCCAACCTGTTGTGGTCCTTCTGAGTTCCCTGCAACAGAAAAATTGCTCTGTTGTTTTTCTGTAGTCGAGAAAAAAGTGAAAGCTCAGAGCTGTCATTTTCCAAGTGGCTTCTTGAATCTAAAAAGATTGAGAAACACTGAACTAGAGATATCGCAGAGACTGCATTTCCTTTTCATTCCATAGTAAGTCCCCTCAGGTTACATTGAGGCCCCTTGACCTGGGACAGCATGGAGCTGGCAGCATCTACACCAAGTACAGTACTGTCCAGTTACCTAGATGCAGCATGTCTCCATCTCATGATGTCATGTGTCACCTGCTTGGAGGCAGTCTGGAGGTGCCAGCTGAGCAAGACTCATTGTTCACAGACCTGGGAGGAATCCCATCAAACCACCTCTGGCTTGAAATCAAAATGCAGCTATTTGAGGAGCTGAAAGTCATATGTATATCCAAGTGTCTCACAACCCACAATGTATTTTTCCCCCAACGCCCCTGCAGGCTAAGGAACCACTGTTACCTCCATGTCACAGCAAGGTAGCTGAAGCACAGACAGATAAGGAACTTGTCCAAGGTCATGCACAAAGTCTGTGGCAGAGCAAGGGACTAAACCCAAATTTCCACACTTGAAGGGGATGTGTGTATAGCCTCTGACTGCTTGATTCTTGGAGTGCAGCTGAGTCCGCCATCAACTCAGGGACCTTTTGACCTGGAACTGGATTTGAATATCTGAGCTCACTACTGTCTCTGATTCTCCTCCTTTCCTCTTAAATGAAAACCCAATCAAAGCAGCTGCTTAGGAGAAACAGATGAGAGAAGACATAGCAGGCTTTTCTCTGCTCATCCCAGCTCCAGTCCCAAAGCATCTCTGATCCATTCAGAAAAAATACTCTGTGGAGGGAATACCTTGCCTGTGGAAGCAGCACTACCCCTGCCAATCTGATCAGAAAGGGCTTGTGAAAGAGCGTAGGTGGCCTCTGTTCTGAAGTGATTTCACCCCCTCCCTGCACAGGGCTCAGAGGCAGAATCATTGAAGTATGGCTGGAATACAAAGGTGTTTAAGGAAGCTCTGTGCTTGAAGCATGCTCCCCAGAGCTGCAGTCCTTAGGCTCAGCTGGGTGCAAAGTCCTGTTTCCCACCATCTCATGCTTTACTTGAAATTCTCCCCTACCTCCCCACTCATTCTCCACTTTCTTCTCTTCCAGTGCATCTCTGTTCTTGCCACCTGCATCCCCTGCTTTTCCAGTCCTGATTTCTCTTCATGCAGCTCTCCCAGCCCTCATCCTGCTAAGCTATCTCAGTTCTGGGCCTTCTTTTCTTGGGCCACCCCAGTCCCAGGGCATGGTGCTAAACTTGTGATGCTGGCAGACATCCCTTGGGGATTGGCTGAGATTAGTCCTGCCAGGTACTTTGGTCTTAACCTGCAGACTTGCTTAGTTGAAACAATGCCAGCATCAGTGCCAACTGGCTGTATGCTGCTACCCTGGCTCAAGGGCATGGGGCTACTGATTTTGAAAGGGGATGGATTTAAGACTGATGGTGAACACTAGTTCCCACATTGAAGGCTGGGCTGGCTGTACTAGTCCTCAAACTCCTCAAGTGTGGAGTAGCTTCCTGTTAACACCCAGCAGGAAGAATCCCACACTCCCCTCTTGCATGTTTAAAACAGCAGGCACTGATCCCTTCCTGTTCCCTTGCTAGAAGGGGCTGTTGCCCTTTGCTAACTAAGCATTAGAGAGGTGAAATTAGAACAGAACAGTGAAAACTCACTTGCAGAGCCTTTCCTGCAGGGGCTCCAGGCAAGTGCCTGGCCAGGACCTCTGAAAGAGTTAACAGGCTTGGAGCCTGCAGTGGCTCCCTCCCACAGGCATGATATCACTTCTCCCACCAGCCAATCCCCACTCAGTGCAACAGCAAAAGAGTCAGCAAGCCCAAGCAGAGAGCAGAAAGCAAGAGGCAGCCAGCTGTCGGAGGAGCAGAAGCACCAACCTGCAAGACAAAGCCACATCATGTAGGACCTCTTCTGCCTCATACTCACAGCGAAGACAGTAGTGCATGACGTGAAGGCTGTCCACGGCCCAGCCTCCCTAGTGTTGTTTGGATTGTTTTTGCTTTTCTTGCCAGTATGATGGGCTGCAAGTCCAACTCACTCACTTGCCTCCAAGGAGGAAAACCAGGGCTGCCTCTGACCGCAACCACGGACTCCACAGCTACCCTTAACAAGCTGGCACTGGCCACAGGAGGGACTGAGAAATCCTGGTACCGATGCATCTTTCCTTTTGGCATCGTCTCCCTGGTCATTGGCATAGCAGCAACCTGCATCACCTTCACCATTAATGGGCCACAGATGGACATTGCCAAGGTGGTCTCAGTGGCCACCTTGATCTTTGGCGTGGGCCTACTAGTGGCTGCCTACGTCTGCTGGCGGGCCAAGCGAGAGAGGCAGAGGAAAAGGAAGCGAGAGGAGCCTGCATCCTTAGAGCAGGGAGCACTATGATATGGGCCTTATGGCAGTCAGAACTCCAATGGGCAGACCTATGCTTATGACTTTCCCCTTTGTCCTGTGCCACATGGTGGACGGGGAGTGCTTTGTGGGCAACACCAGCACTGAAGACCAGAGGATGCCTGGATCACACCTGGGGTCAGCTTGCCCTTGTTCTACCACCTTGCTGAGCCATGACTGAGCCAGCAACAAGCACATCTCTGCTCACTATAAAGGGGTAAAAGTCAACTGTATGAGCAGGGGGGAAGTACAGCTCACCATGCAGCAGACTCACGACTCCCCAAGGATTTCTCCATAGTGAGATTTCTAAGCTCACTTTCAGCAATCATCCATCCCTGTGGAAGAGTGTTACAGCTGGCTGTAAGAAGGCACCAGAGAAAATGAAGGGAGACAGATGTTTTTTTCTCTGCATCACCCTCCACCCTGGCTCCAGGTCCATACACAACACTTCTAGAGTTCAGCTTTATCACAAGTTGAGAATCGTGGCGTGGCCCCAGAGAGCTGACACTTGCAGGAAAACTTGCCTCCATTCATCTGAAACTTCAGAAGATGCTGAGCCTGGGCTAAGTTTCTGAACTAATGAACAATGTTTCTCTGTCTGCCTTTGTGTCTGGGGGAGGGGGAATTTCTGAGAGCAGCTCAGAAAGGGCCTGGAAATATCCTAAATAGCTTCAGAAGAAATTGCCAGTTCCCTCAGCCCCTTTTTTCAAGAGGGCCACTGCATCACAGGAAAAAGGTCCTAGCTGGTAATTTCAAAGCAAATGTTTTCAGTGTGAGGAGTTCACAAGAAAATCTGATACTTCCCCCTCCCCCTGCCTTTAGCAGAGGCAAGGAGGAGGAAAGCATTCACTCAGCGAAGGGCAGAGGCCTTCTGTGGGATAAAGAGCTGGTGCAAAACAGGAGCATTTCTGACTTGGCTCAATGGGAAGGTGGAAAACGAGTTGAAACTTACGGTATCAGTGGGAAGTGCTACTTCCGAAGCTGAGCCTGGCTTGGCACAGAGAAGAGAGGAAGGTGCTAGGCTGATGCGCCTTTCTGGAAAAGAGCATAGTGTGGCATACAGGTGGCATTAGAAAGTCTCAGGATAGGACGCCTTCCCATCAGACCTGCAGCTTGGCACAGAGAAGGCAGGAAAAGGTATTAAGCTGGCCTGCTGTTTAGTGCAGAGCACAGCTCAGCAGGCAGAGGCGGCTTAAAAGCACTCCATCTCCTGCCATGGGTTAATGGGTCTGTACTTTGCACCAGGTGTCTCCAGATGGGTTTTTGTTGAGCTGAGCAAGCTGCAGGCAGAGTACACTAACTCTTTGATAGCTGCATGGATAAACAAGTCCAGGAGAGCTGAGATGGCCCTGGATAGAAACCCAGGAGACAGGGCGGTGGGGACGGGACTCTGACTGATTTCATGAGCTAAAAATATGAGAATACGCAGGAAGAAGGGGGCATCTGCTAGTGTGTTCAGAAGTAGGCCCTCAGAAAGCAGAAAAGCAAGTGTACATGTGATGCTGGCCCCACTGGTGCAGGATAACAGCTGGGCTGGGGCTGCACTTGCAGCCAAAACCTTGTTTAAGTGAAAGTAACAGCAGCCAGGTCCCAGCTTTATACCTTGAGCTTAGGCCTCAGCTCTGTAAAACCAGCTTGATACAAGAGTGCCTTGAGCAGGCCAGGAGGGGCACCTTCTGCCCCATGCCAGTATCCTTACCTCCCTCTCAAGCAACGTCTTTGAGGGAGGGTCCCACCAGAGACTGTAACCAGACCCCAGCATTCACTGCTTTTCTGCTTCCCTTGTAGAGGGCATCCCCTCCCTGCCCCCCATCATCTCTCACCAGCCCCAGAGAAGAGCCTTTCACAAACAGCTCTCTTCTGGACTCCCTCACTACAGAGATATGCCAGGAGCTACAGAAGGCAGCAGCTCTCCTGGCTTCTCGGGAGCTGGAGCCTTTCCACCCACAACAAAAAGGAGGATAAATCAAACAAATCAGGAGAAGAAGTTGGAAAAGTGACAGCCATGGCTCAGGAAAGACTGAGCTGAGTGGAGAGTTGGAGGAGAGGACTCATGGCCTCCCCTGCCTTCTTACAAGTCTTCAGCCAAGTTCTGGTGCTTTGTTATCTAACTAGCATGCGCTCCTGGCAGCCCCTATGCAGAGCTGTCACCTATGGTCATGCAGTGGGGGCAAGGGGATAAGGTTGGGAATGGGAGGAAAGCAGACCTCTTCTGCAAGAGTAGGGAGGGAGATTGTGGATTTTAGGAAGTCAATTGTGTGTGGAAAGGGAGGGGGCAATCATCTGGGTTAACCCCTTCCAGCTTGGTTACCTCCAGTAGCTAATGAACAGTAGTACCTGGCTTTCTGTAATTAAGCTTGTAGGGGTACATCTGGTTTCTTTCTATTTTTGAGCACTGTAATCAAATAGCCCTCATGAGATCCCCGGCATTTCCTGGGCTTGCAGGTATATGCATAAACCCAGTCTGGTCTGCTGATATTCCTGGATCTCATAGGCCATATCCTAGAGATGGGAGTGAGCAGCAGCATGTATATCTGGATCTGGGCTTTCTCTGTTTGAGGGCATTTCTATCTGCGGGCCCAGTCTGAGCCCTGTCCTGGAGAACAGCCTAAGCTGCACAGCTTGGGTCCACAAGCCCACTGCGTTTGGGCCACCCAGATGCTGGTTCAGGCCTGTCCCTGATTGTGCTTCATTCCCATGAGCTAACAGGCAAGCAGGTAACATGGTACAGGCCAGATCAAGCTTTATCAGGGGAATGATCTGCTGAAATTGCCCAGACATCAGTGCCTCAAGGATTCTTACCAGGCACGTTTCTGGCCTCCAGCCCCGTGTGTAGTTTCCAATTGTCTGAAGCAACTGCACCAGTTTCACAGAATTAAGGTCTTGTCTGTACCTTCCAGTGCCTGCTGCCTCCACTTCATTGGTGTGTAGTGCTCTAACTCTTACTGGAGCTTGCGAGACAAGATTTTGAAGCAGCTTCCTTACAAACTGGAACATTGTGCAAGGCTGGCACTCTTGTGCTCAGGTGCCTGGGAGGTATTTAGGCTGTGTGGCTAAAGGTCCTGCTAGAATGACGTTCAAATTAAAGCTAGATAGAAAGCAGCTAGAGTTGATACACATGTTTAAGCACTAACTTTATAACTGGTTGCTGTTTTTATAGCTGGCTAGTCAATTTTATCATGTGCTACTTACTTTGGTTTAAATTTATTGCACAGTTAACCAGCTAATTGTGTGATAATTACTTTGTACTTGTGGTCAGTCTTACTTTGTATGTGTGGCCCGTCTACATTTATTGCACGATTAGCCCATTAATTGCATAATACATGTAATGTATAGCAGGGGCCTTAATGCTAACACAGAAATTTTCTCCCCTTCTCACCATACTTTGAATGGAGGGGAAGAGAACAGTGATGCTCCATGTGTGCATCAGCTCTCTCTGTTCCCTCCAGTTTAGGAAGATCCCAAATCATGCAGCTTCAGTAATATCCCGTCCCGGATGTATTCCAGCTGGGATTCCAGCTATTTAAGCCAACCTAAAAGAAACACAAAAAAATGTTTGATAGCAAAACCAAGGATCTTCTGCCATAAGCTAATGCAAGGTAAGGGATAGCAAAGTTGATACTCAGCCTTTCTTTTGCCTAGGTAATGCAGCAGCTGGGGTGTGTAACACCAGGCATCAAGTTTGTCCACCTCTGTAAGGGACACCTGCCAGAGCACTCTTTTCTCCACACCTCTGTGCACGCGTGCCTATGCACAGGGGATGAAGTGTCAGCCCCAAAGGGCTTCTGGTACCCCTGGAGAAAAGTTCCAAAGAAGCATTTTGTTAAATGAGGAAGTCAGTTGAGTGGCAGCCACTTGACATATTATGTTTAGATGCATTTCTATTTCTGTATCAGGCATTTTTTCACATGCTAGTAGGCTACAATTAGTACTATGAGAATGGAAAGTTCTAGGGACATGCTCAGTATTATTATTATTTTCACTTACTCTTTATAGCAAAAGATATTTCAGTAAATAGCATCACTGGTGTTCACAAGTTCATCTGCTCTTGCCCTTTATCCCCCTTGCTCAAAGTCATCTGTCATGTTTTGATTTTCTGTCACCAGCCATATGAAACCCTTCCTTGGACTGAACCAGTCCCATCCAGTGTTTCAAATCCTGCCAAAGTGGAGCTTTCTTTTAAAAAAGTTCAGTCTCCTTACTTTTCTTGCTGCAGAGAAAACCCTCTGAATACAATCCAGCCAAGGGCTGTATGAGCGACAATAACTGCTCCCATTTGTCTTACTTGGCATTAATACCAGAGCCTCAGGATGGCAATTTAAATGGAAACATTACTCATTATTTTGCTGATGATCATTTCCGGAGAAACATCCAGATCCTCCTGGGATTTGAGGAGGAGCATGAGCTTGTTTACTGGCCTGACTGCATGTTGAATAAACTGTATAGTAGCAAATGAACTTGTAAGCATTGAAAGATCCATTTTGCCTGGAGTGTCTTTGGGAATTTAAAAGGGATATAGAAAGTGCAGAGAGGGGAGGCTCTGTGAGCAGAACTGTTTCTAAATGGAATTTGTTTTGAAAGATTCCATGCACTCAGAGACTGGTTGAGTGTGAAATTGCTGGCTTTGGTCCTTTTTACGTCACTCCCTTTATGATTTTAAAATATGGCTCCCTAGAGCTGAATTTCCTTTCTCTTTCCACTAAGGAAAACAGATTGTCTTGGAAAATCTAAGTAAGGTATCATTTACCTGGTGAAGTGGAACGGTTCCTGCAGAGAAAGAACAAGCCTTGACCCATACCAGCCTCTGGTATCTACATACCATACATATTTATATATTCTGTTGTTTTTTCAGAAAAGTGTCACTGGAATTTAATTTCAGTATAAAGACGAATATTTCCTCTCTGGTGTCTGCAGTGGTTTTATTCACCTGAACTCTGGCAGCTATTTCACAGGTTTTGACTAGTGGGATACGCTGGCAGGGAAGACGTTTAGAAAATACTGTAGAGAAACGTTACCCCTTCTCTCATGCACTGATTTATTTCCTGGCTGCAGTAGTATCATAGAAAGTATGTGACTAGGGACAGTAAGTTCTTATGTCTTTCAGTGTTCAGGAGAGAAATTGACCTGGACAGGTCTTTCTTTCAATTCTGGACCTGGACAGTGAGTAATGTCATAGCTGCCCCTTGCTCAGAGTGGGACTGGTCTGCATGAGCCAGCCTAAATGATCTAGCCTGTTGTCACACATGCTCTAGAGATGCTTTGCTTGGGAAATAGGAAAGGATGGAGCCAGATGGTTCGCATTTGGCTGACCGAAAAGAACTCTATGCTCGGTGCATACTTGCCTGTCATCCCCAATCCCTGCCAGTCACAGCACAGATGCCTGGATGGCCAGAGTCCATGGTAGTCTCAGTCTGCTCCTCTGTGTGATTTGGGGGAAATCTTTCTGAAGCCTCCCATGCCTGTCCTTTTACAGGATTGGCCCTGCAGCCTTCAGTCTGTGTGAATCCCTTCCCTTTTCCTACATCTTGGCTGTAAGCATGTGCGCGCACACACACATGCACACACGCATGCACAAACACACACACACACACACACACCAGGAATAATGTCACCAGCTGCTGTCAGATGCATAGCTAGGGGCCAGCTTTTCCAATATAGATTGATATTTGTTACTAAGACTGCTGGGGGATGAGCTGGTACGTTTTGTCACCTTTGTTGGTGAAAATGTGGAATTTTACCCCTCCATCTAGAAGCCTTATACAGCTAAAACAGTTAGTCAGCCTCGTTTTGTGAGCCATAAGTGGCTGCCTGGGCAGAGATTATAAAGGATTATAATCCATGTGTTTTATCGCATTAATTCCAGGTGGATTATAATCCATGTGTTTTATCGCATTAATTCCAGGTGTCTTATCACAGCCTGGGATAATAAGCATTTCTAGATAAACAGAACTTAAATAGATATTTTAAAAATTTAAAACATTAAGATCATGATAAGGCTGTTTCCTTTCTGCTTTGTCCCTTCCACCCATCCTGCGCAACACAGGGACTTTGAACATGCCCTACCAATGTGCAATGTGGTGAGAATCAAGGCGCCGAGATCTCATGCATCCTGTTCTCCTCCTTGCTGACTAGCAGGCACTCAAATTGCTCAGTTCACCCTAAACACTTGATAATTATTTAGTGCAGAAAGGTGCTTTTGTGGCTAAGGTGATTTGCTTGAACCACCTTGAAGAGAACTGGTTCAGGTCCCTGTTCCATCACGGAGTTCCCATGTGACGCTGGACAACTAGTATAGCTCCCCTATCCCTCTTTTCCCCAACAGGAATAATGCTTTTTTAAGGTTTTGTGAGGACATCTATATTAAAGAGTGTGAGATGCTCAGACACAGAGTTGGAAATCATATAAATACCTGAGACATGGACCATTATCTTTTGAATTTAAACCAAGATCTGATGAAGTCTTAAGTGAACTCTGCCCATAGCGGGAGGAAACAGACTGATGGAATAATAATACAAGCTTCTTGATAGTATAATGGATAATAGCAGTCTCCAGTTTAATACAGAAACAGCTGGGCTGCATATTCTGTAATGTACCCCACGTGGGGAGACTGAGCCCATTGTCCACGTGCCACTCAGTGCAAGCATTCTGTGCCGGTGTTCTTAAATGACCTTGGTGGCTGTTCTTACCTTGAGAGAGTGAGCAACACACAGAACCTTGTTTCTCACATATCACAGGTAGCTCTGACCTCCTAACTTTTGCCTTTCCTTGCTAAGGAGTTTCTGTGGGATGGCAGCAGCCATCCTTCTCCCAAGGTGCTACATCTGCCCTCTGATAAGGAAGCAAATTGAATTAAAGCTACTTAGGAAGATCTGAGGTCTGGTTGTTTGGAAGTACAGCCTAGGACACCAGGCTTTGACCCTGTCTGCCATACATATACTGTATGATTTACTTGTCTCCATATGCCTCAGATTCCTTACCTGCACAATGGGCATAAACACACTGCCCTACACCCGTCCTACAATTCGGCTCACTAATGAGGGTGATACATTGCGGTAGAGAAGGCTGGGTTTAGCCTCTCCCCAATTAAAGAGCACTGTCAGATCTTTCAGGGCCTCCCACACATTTTTAGCACTCCTCTAATTCAACCTTATCATAATCTATGAAGCATCAGCCTGAACCCCATCAGAGCATTTCTGCATTCAGCTGTCTCCTTAACATCTCCTTTATTCTGAGCTCGACAAGTTTATTTCACACCTGCCAGCTCTGTGCTTGCTGAACACATCTCTTGTCTGAGCAAGAGATATTTTACAGCTCCAGCATGCCTCAGAGATACCAGCAGGTGGGTCCTGCTTTTTCTCCAGGGAATGTGCAGCTGTGGTGCAGCACAGGTCCTGCACATATGCTGGGGCATGCATGTACATTCATACACATTCACATGTACGGGTTCAGGTCCAAACACTGGCCTGCCATACAAGTGTAGCTTTCCAAAAGTGGGAAGAATATCCTTGTGGAAGGAGATATCAGAGATGCAAGGCCTTGGGGCTCCATTTGCTGCTCAGGAAAGAGGCACTGTTCTCTTCTGTCTCAAGTTGCACACAGCCACTGCCTATATGGCAACATGTTAACCACACAGTGGTAGGGCTCCAAGCCTCTGGCTTTCCATGTTCCCACGACAGGGACACAAATAACATCACTGCCTCTAGGTCCTTTGACAGGGCAAAGGGTCACTGGGGGCTGGTAGTCTCTCTTCTGAAAGGAAGTGAAAATCCTTCCATGAAGCATTCCCTGGTGATCTCGTCCGTGTTGCCAGATGAGAGCAGTATTTGGGCTGGCTGTGTGTGGGATGGGATGGAAGGTGGGCAAGCCAGCTCAGAAAGTGCCTTTTTAAAGCCTTCACCTCAACCTTGAGTTGAACTAGAGCAGGCTCTGATGTGGTAAGAGAAGACTGGTTCTGCCCTCAGCTCTCTCCAGGCAGAACTCTGTTTGGCTTACCATTGAGAGCTGTGTGTAGCTCCTCTGATTGCTCGGTCAAATCACCCAGATTCTCATGGAGCCAGTGGCTCCAGTGCTGGCAGCTATGTTTGCTTGTAGGCTGGCACAGCAACTCTGGAGAGGCTACATGAGAAAAGCTTGGCCTTGCCCACAGTTTGATGAACTGAATTTTTTCTCCTTCACTCATTAATCTCCCTCCTGAAGGCTGCTGTATACAGAAAAGAGTAGATTTCAGCCCAAAGCTTTTGCTCGGATGAATGATTGGGTGGGGAGGGTGTAAGGGGGAGAGAGCTTTGCTGTGCAGGACATTTCCAGTTATTTCTATACCTGCCACTGCAGACAGCACATTTTCAAACTCCCCAAACAGGACGACACAGTTTTAAAAATACATTTTTGCTGCATCTGTTCATCTCCAGGTGTCAGCTGGGCCTGGAAATGCCAAAACACCATGAGCAAAGGTATTAGAAATCCATTGTCTTGCAGAATTTATAGTCCAGATTGTCACAGTCAGGCTCTTCAAAGAATCTAAATTAAAATCTGAGCAGTGTCTATTGCCTATCACCATTTCTGCTGAGCTTCACCCATCACTGCTTTTTACATTCTAATGAAAGGATCATTGCTTGTCCATGCTGAGGGTAGGGAAATTAACTGACTGGCTAATTTAAAAACACTTCCAAGAATAAAAGAAGAGTAGTTCCTAGGCTGTTAGGCTGCACTGCTTATTACCTGCTCTCCATATTCTGTTTCCACTTAGACCATCACTGCTGGTAGCCAAAAGTTATGTCAAGTCTCTGACCTCCTCCTTTGTGCCAAATGTGGGGCCTGTAAAAAGAGAATGTCCCATTTTCACAGTGTGAAGAAAACTCTCTGCTGAATGGAAAAGTGTTGGGAGTAATTGGAGTGGAAGGGTTTGAATGGCTGACATTGAGATGAAATGTCACTAAGTGGACACTGGGGGCACAGCAATAGAAATACAGGAATTTTCCCCTGAGGTTAAGAGCAATGGATGAGCTAGCCTGGTGTCCCCAAGTTTGGGGATATGTCAGAAGCTTCAAGGAAACCCCATCATGAGCAGTTCCAGAAGAAGCTTCTCCTACAGAAAGATTCTTCCTAAACTCATGCAATTAGAGGATATGCCTACCTGAAGCTTTTAGAGCAGGACACATTCTTACAGGGATATCAGTAGACATAGGCAGAGATAGCCCCTAGCAAGCTCTGACCATCCCTGTAGGATGTTCTGAGTCTGGATCCAGATTCCATGACTCAGGTCTCTCTCTAAAGGAACAACATGTCTTATGTTTAACTAGGTAACATGTTGATGAATAGAGTTCCCCTTCAAACAGCACAATGCATCAGCTTTCCTTATGTGGAGTTCTACTCCCACATCTCTGACTAAGGAACCCAGTCATAAGGGAGCCCGCTTCATCTAGAAGGGAGGGGGTTTCTGATCTAATGCACTGGCTAGAAGTACATTACAGTATGGTCTACTGCAGGGGTGGCCAACCTGCAGCATGGGTGTCCATGTGCCATGGGCAGCCTCTGTGTGTGGCACATGGCAGATCAGGGAGGGGACAGGCAGCACAATGGCAGATAGGGCAGGAAGCAGAAAGCAAAGCAGCAGATTGGGCAGGGAGCACAAGGACAGACACAGAAAGCAGAGCAGCAGATCAGATAGGGGAAGGGGATCAGAGTGCACTTGGGGAAGAGTGCAAGACTAATTTGTCACATGCTTGGAGGTTTCCAAAACCCAGCTAGACAAAACTTTGGCTGGGATGATCTAGTTGGGGATGGTCCTGCTTTGAGCAGGGGGTTGGACTAGATTGACCTCCTGAGGTCCCTTCCAACCCTAACTTTCTATGATTCTGTGCTGCCATAAAAGGTTGGTCTACTGCAGCAGTTTTCAGTGTTTTTTAAGGAGTGTACCCCTTCTAGTGGCAGCAGCCGGACACAGAGCGGGGGGGGAGGGGAGTGGCGGAGGCTGGACGTGGGGGGGGGGGGGGCTTGCATGTGGTGGTGGTGCCACGGGGTGATGGATGGTGGTGGTGGCCACTGTGTGCGAGCTCCCCTTCCCCACCCCCTGCATCCAGCTGGCCGGGCAGTGCCTGTGAAGCCCACAGAGGGGAGCCACTGCCCTTGCCCCCGCCCCCAGCCCTGTTCCTGGGAGGCGGTGGCGCGGGGTGGTGGTGCTCCATTCCCACCTACCCTCATGTACCCCCTAGCACCTTTCTAAGGATCTCCACGGGTATGCATACCCCCAAGAGACAACCCCAATCTACTGGATAGAGCAGGCCTTTATGTTACTGGATTGTCACTGATCTTAACAAGTACCTTCACATCTGTTCATGTCAGTTTTCCTGGGTGTAGAAACGGGTGAATAACATGCCTTACACTGAGTTCTGTGAAGATGACTTCACTAAAGAAGGTAATGTTTAGAAAGTTCACTGAGATACGTATGTTAAAATCCTCCAGGAAATCAGAAGGTTACTAGAAAGGAAGAGCCAGCTGTATGTGCTGGGTAGCATGAGTTTATTGAAAGGCTTGCTAAAATAGGAATTTACTTAGTCCAGAAACCTGGACTCTGTGCAGCTTCCTGTCTGTGCGAGTGTCCTGGTATCCACCTGATCAAAATCCTCAGCCCATGTCTTCTACCATCAGTCTCAGTCTACCCAGCTTCATCTGCAATATCCAGCCTGGTAGAGCAGCAGCAGGAATGTTCTGTCCTAGCATCAGGTTAGCACAGGGCTGTATTGAGTTTTAATTAAACCGATGCCTTAGTTATATAATCCAGTCTTGCACACAATCCTCTGTGCATGTCACCCTGCACCCTACCCCCAGTTCTGAGGTGGAGTGAATGCTCACTGTTCCACCCCTTGTACTCAAGCATGGATAGCACACCTGAGAATCAGTGTGAGCATGGGGAGGTCTACAGGAGATGCCACAGCTATTTGGTTTTCCAGCCATGGATCATTGCTCTTCCCATGCAATTTCTGAAGTCCTCCCTCACTACAGGGCCCACCAGTAAACATGCATGCTGCTTATATCAATGGGTATAGCAGATTCCCATCTGAAATACAATAGGTGCTTGCTGGCAGGGAAAGGGTTACCCCAAGTTCTCTTGGTCTGAATACAAATGGGGCTTGCAAATGGATGTGTGTCCTGCGGCCTGGTTGGCAGCTGCGCTTCCTGTTTACCCACCCAAGAGCTAATGTACTTAATAACATTTCCAGACATGTGCCACAGAGCTGACTTCATGCCTGCTTGTGTTGTTTATTTTCCTGTTTCTTTGTGTACAGAACACATCAGCAAGCATCCAACTTGTGTCTTGTCACCTGTGCCCCCTTAAGGTTAGGACTCCCCACCCCCCAAACACTCCTCTGATCCCTCTGTCTTGGTTTCTTGTCTGTATCCTGACTAGGGAGCAGTACCCTATCCTGCCTTCTGCTTTAGCCTGACTGGGGATTCAGTTCCTGGTCATGGCATAACAAAATCTCCCCAGTCTTTTAGAGAGGGGCAGCCAGGCAGACCATGTGAGGGAGATGATAAAAGGCACTGTGTCCCCCAGGAGTATCCTTTGCCAGCAGTCACCAGCACTGACCAGCAGAACGGGGAGGTAAGCCCCATCCTGTTATAACAGTGCTACCAGGGAAATGAACTGTGCTTGTTTTGTGGTCTTTTCGATTCTAGGCTGGAGAGTATAAGCTTGCAGCTGACTACCTTGTTCCCCATTGCTCATCTCCCATCCTCTACCTCTACCCTCCCTTGTCCTTTCCAGCTCAACCCATCTCCCCTCTATTTTTCACCTTTCCCATTTTACCCCATTTGCCAATAGTTAGAAAACAGGAAGCTATCACATGGAGAAATTTCAAAGCATCCATTCTGAAGATGTGCACAGCATCAGTGAAAGCAGGATCAGGGACAGACAGCCAAGCAGTTATCCCATGGTAGATGCACAGAATAGGTACTAAATCTTATCTCACATCATGTACCTAAGTGGCACTTAGGGAGCCACATACCTACAGCTTTTAGCACTTAGAGATGCTTTGGATTCCAGGTAGTTATGCTTGCCCTACACTTCTCTTCTGAGCATGCTCAGGAGGCTGCACTCTGCTTGTATAACACCAGTGTAGAATAGGATTGTCCAGACATGCGTGTTAGGGCTGTGTGAAATTTTGATGGGTGTTTCATTTCGAAGCTGTTTCAATGCATTTCGAGCTCGAAACAGCAAAATTGAAATGAAACAAAAGGCTTCGAAACAGCTTCGAAACAAAATGAGGACACTCGAAACATTTAAAAAGTTTCTAAATGTTTCAAGATTCAAAGCTGGGCGTGCTTGCAACTAACAGAAACCAGGGAGAGGAAGAGGGAAGAGTGAGGAAGGACTGCTCTGATATTAGCATCTAGCTCCCAGTTCAATTCACCAGCTCTCTGATCACTTCCCCCAGCTCTTCCTGGGGGGTGTGGGCCCCTGATCCGCGCAAGGGGTTTCAGCAGGCTGCTGCTCCAGGATGGGGCCAGTGGCAGCTGCTCAGCACACCCTGCACCAAGCACCAGGAAGACTGGGGTGCAGCCACTGGCTTCAGCCTGCAGCAGCAGCTTGCTGAAACTCAGCATGCAGATCCAGGGGCTCGCGTCCTCCAGGAAGAGCTAGAGGAATGATCAGAGAACTGGGGGAAGCGATCAGAGAGCTGGGGAATTGAACCAGGAGGTGGGGGCACCACTTCATTCTGGCTGGCAGTCGCAGTGGGGGCACTGGTGCTCCTGCCTGCATCCCCAACCCATCACCTAAGTGGGGAGTGTGGCCTGACAGGGCATGCATTGGTACTCTCACGGGGTGCATGTGCACCCCCTACGCGTTGCCACTGCCCCCAGCTCCATAATCGCTTCCCCCAGCTCTTCCCAGGGGGTGCAGGCTATTTTCTGAGCTGGCAGCAGCAGCCCACTGAAAACCCGTGCACAGATTCAGGGGTCTGTGCCCCCCCCCGGAAGAGCTGGGGGAATGATCAGAGAGCTGGGGAATCGAACCGGGAGCTCCAGGTGACAGGTGGATCCGCCCCAGCTCATGGACAATGCACAGCACTGTGCCAAGCTGCGCTGCGCCCACACCATGGCGGGAGCAATCCCTGCTGCCACACACTGCACAGGGGCGCTCTGCCACGAGCCCTCAGAAGCACCAATCATCACTGCCAGAGCCAGTAAGTGCAGGGCTTTTTTTTTTTTTAAAGTTCTGCACTCACTGGCTGTGGAGCATGCAGATGATAGCATGCAGCTGCTGCCGGTGGACGCCAGTGCCTGCACCCAATTCTGCCTAATGCAGCCTGTGCCGAGCGCTGGGAAAAACCCAGTGCTTGTGCTGGCCCCAGCTGGCAGCAGCAGCTTGCTGTCATTCTGCATGCAGATCTGGGGCTTGCACCCCCTGGGAGGGCTGCAGGGCTCTGCCGGACTCCGCCTGCGGGGAGCAGGCCCCCAGATCAGCATGTGGGGTGACACCATGCTGCCGCAGCCAGCAAGTGATACTAGTTTTGCTTTGAACAGTTTGAGGTGCAGTTTCACAAAAACTCCTGCATCTATCTCCTTGAACCTTGGCAGGCTTCATGCCCCCAGAAGTGGCTGCCATCCTTGCAATTTTCATCTGAAGCAGGCAAGAAATGACAAAGTTATAGGCATTTTTGTGATTCGCCATTATAGCCTACGTGCAAAACGTCAAAACAGTGTTGAAACAGCAAAACAGTTTCGACTAAATGAAATGGGACAGTGCTTCAAAACAGCAAAACTGTCCCTTTGAAACGGCAAAACAGAAGTCAAAATGAAACGGTGCTGTTTTGCACAGCCCTAATGCGTATCATAGGCATCAGAAGGAAGAGAAGAAGCTAGACGAGGCGCAGGCAATTATTCCAGGCAGAGGGCTGCTTGCTTGCCAAGTTTCGGCAAGCTGTCAAGGGCCTCATGGGTAACCCGCCCCATGATAGGTGCCCCACCCCCTGGTGACTGGAAGTCCCGTCCTCTAACCCCTGGCCTTTGCCACCCAAAGTCCGTCCCCTTGCCCCCAGAAGTACTCCTTTCAGGAAGGGGTTTTGCCATCTTGGAACCAACCCCCCCCCCCACCCCAAATTATATTCTGAGAAGCAAACAGCATTCATTAATTTGATTTAAAAATAATTTTTTGTTCTGATTTACATGTGTTTGTGTAGTATATATAGAGGTGATTGCACAACAGCTTAAAATTAGGTCTTCCTCTTGTCTTTCATGGGGGGGTGCATATAGGTTTGTGGGATGTGGGTGGGTAATGGGGTTTGTGGAGGGGACGTTTGTGGGGGGAGGGTGGCTGGGATGTATGAGGGGGTGTGGGGGTCTGCATGTATGGCAGTGCGAGGGGGGTGTGGGTGCATGTGTGTGGTGGAGTATGCATGTGTAACTCACCCTATGAACACACACACATACATACACACTGCCCCTGCCTGCGCGCGCACACGCACACACTGCCTTTGTCTACACACCCACATACTGCCCCTACCTGCACACCTACACAGACTCACAGATTTCCTCTGCCTGCACGCACACATGTACCAGCAGGGCCCTGTGCTCCCTGGTCCGGCAATGCAATTGGGTGCCTCGTGGTGCTGGAGCAGGGCTGGGTCAGGAAGAGAGTGAAATGGCTGGGGTTGGGGTGGGGCTGGGCTGCTCAGTTCTGCTGAGGGCTCCCCCTGGGTCCTACTGCCCCAGGTTCCTGTCAGCTTTGACAGGCAGCCAGGAGCAAATTAATATTAATTTACTATTTTTTTAGGGGCCCCATGGCCTGGATAGAATAGCCTGGTGGGCTGGATCTGGCCTGTGGGCCATATTTTGCCCACCCCTGTGCTAGAGACAGCTTGGTGAGATAGTTGCTGCCTTGGAACGAAGAGGCCCTGGATCTTAGCCTGGGCCTCTGCTGGCAATGGGCAGAAACTATATGCGGTGGACTAGAGAGTGGTTGGGTCAATCTCTAGGCTGTGGGCTGGTGTTTTCCTAGGAAGCAGTAAGCATATGTTCAGACCTTTCTTGGTGAGAGGGCCAAAAACCCTTGTCTCCTGCTCCCTACATCAGGTATCTTAGCCATTAAAGATGGGACGGCCCTTATTCCCCATTTTTTACTCAATTTTTTTTACTTCCACCTTCAATGGGAACACCAGAAATGGGAATCCCAAACACTATGAAATAAAAGTGAAATTGGTGAAATAGGATTTAGTCCTAGGTGTCCATAATTATACCTTCCAGTTAGTTGGTGGGAAGCAGGTAATAGCCTGGCTGCCTTTAGAAAAAGACTATCCTGATGTGAATCTGGACAGACAACATCTAAACTGTGTGCACTGGTTACTTGGTGTAACTTACATTGGTGCAGTTTAACTACAGCTTCTTTCAGGGGAAATTCTTGACCAGACTGAATAAAGTTATCCTGAGTCAGGGGGTTGTATCTTCTGCCCGCTAATTTTTTATTTTGGTGTAATGGAAATTGTGCTAGTGTAAACATGTTATCTGTTCAGGCCCTAAAACAGGATGGAATAGGAGTGGATGAAAAAGTCAGCGTGAGGCCAAGGAGACCAAGGAAGTGTTTCATTCTTGAAGATCTCAGATAACGCCAGAGTTTTCGTGTCTGCCTGACATCCTAGCTACCCTGTTGAGAGGAGATTCTATGACAGTTTGTTTCAGATTCCAAGATAGTACAACAGATTTTATGTAGCTTGAATTTAATTCTAGATGGTTCTTTTGTCTTAGTGACTCATACCTTTAGATTGCTCCATCCAGATGAATCAGGTGGAGGATTGAAATGCAAAGACTCTTGCCCTGAGATCACTTTTTTCAGTTTCCTGGTGGGAAGGTGCGTGACAGGGGGAGTTGTTTTTCCAGGCTTGGGCCAGGACAGACAAACTGAAATATGAACTGCCTGTGCTTTTGGCACAACTTACCAACAAATACCTACTAGAAAGCACCTTCAAAGTTGTTTTTTTGCAATAAAATGCTTGAATTGGGTCACATTGCCCTCTCCCCATGACAGAATAATGAACATGCTTTGATAAAGTAAGCCTGTTCTTTTTCCTGCATTTCAGCTATTGGAACCTCGAGCACTATCCCCTCTTCATTTCCCTTTCCAGCTCTGCATTGTACCAAACAGCCTGGGGTGGGGCGGGGGGGGGGGGGGGGGGGGGGGGGCGTGAAGGAGCCTGTACAGGTAGCTCAGGAAATCCACAGCCTCCACTCTGCACAACTCCCTCTCTCCACATCCTGTATGGCAGTGCAGGACATGGACAGCTCAACCAGTGGAGCAAACTGAAATGCATCCCATAGGCGACAAGTAGTGGCACTGGGAGGGCTCATGCTCCCCCTAAGATTGGCTGCTGTCGACGCTGCTGCCAGCATCTGTGGGCAATTCACTGCTCGCCTCCCCCCCGCCGCTCACCACCCCCAGTTGCTGCTGACACCGCCGCAGCTGCCTGTGGGCGGGCCTCACTCAGCCCACCCTTGCCGCTGACGTCACCAGGGCCACCTGTGGGTGGTTCCCTCTTGGCCTGCCCTCACTATCGATGTCACTGCAGCAGCCTGCAGGCAGTCCCCACTTGCCATCACAATGTTCCCACCGCCACCACCGCCTGCGGGTGGTCGCCGTGTCCCCCCCAGCCTCAGGAGGCACGAGTCATTCATGATGCATCCTGTACCAGACTGTGTTCTTGCATGTACCAATCCCCTCCCTCACAGCTATGCATGTCTGGTACCTGTGCCAAATGGAGGTGCACCTCTACAGCCACTCAGCTGAATGGGGGAGAGCCCACAATAAAAGCATAAGGGAGCTCAGTGTAGCTGCAGGTTGAGGGAATCCCCAAAACCTCAGGTACAAATACAGGGATGTATATTAGCAGTTGGGAATCCTTGCTGTGACCTACCAGACTGGTGAGACTGGGAGCGACTCATTTGTGAAGTGCATGAAGATGGGAAGTCTTGAAGGGGCATAGGATGTTTTCCAAGATCACCCTTGTTAGTGCTCCTTCCCCAGCTAGAAAGCTGTGGGCAGCTGTATGAATCGCAGCAGCAAGCATAGCAGTCTCATTTCTCAGGGAGGTTTTGGACACAGCCCTGCACAACTCTGCTCATCCAAGTTCCAGTTTGAGTGATGCCTAGGTTACGACATGTCCATGCTACCATTAAAAATTGCTCAGCCGGTGCTAATCCTCCCTTGAAGTAACATTGGGAAAAGTCAACTCACCCTATCGCTACACAAAAACCAACTTCAGAGAGCATGCCAGAAACTCAGAGCTCCCAGCTGTTGATACAGCTTGCAAACACCTCCTTTATGGGGTTATAGCTCGAATACCTTGTTCGTCACCATGGAATCTGAGCACATCTTAATAGACTGGCTCATCATTCTTGCAGTAATAGCATCATTAAAATGCATTACATTTCTAATCTTCGTCGGCTCTTGGAAACCAACCCAATGGATGTCAGCAGAATATTCTCTCTTAAAGAGTTTGCAGCCTTAACTACACAAAGGAAATATTCTTATCTCCATTTGAGTGATGGGGAGCTGAAGCACTAATCATTAAGAGATTTGCTTAAGATCACCTACAAAACCAAGAACCAAATCCAGATCTCCTGAGTTCAAGCATAGCACTGTAGATCCTTGTTGCCCTCTGAGGGATCACAGCACAATAGGGTTGGAAGGAACTGACTGTGGTCATCTAGCCCAACACCCTAGTGGAGTGGAAATGCATGGTCCCTTCAGTTCTTAGACCAATGGTTCTCAACCTTTTTATGTTCAAGGCACCCCTCATTAGATTCAAGGTATTCCTTTTTAAATTTTAGGCACCCCTCAGAAAATGCTAGCTCTTAGTTTTCATTTGTTTTTTGACTGTGGAAAGATATTAGAGCAGTTTTTCACTATGGATTCCTATTTGAAATCTCTGGGTTTATCTTGTGAATCATGTTTGCACACCTAACAAACTAGCATTGTTTAGCTCCATGAGCCACTCTTGAAAGGATATCAGGCACCCTGGTAGAGAATTGCTGCCTTAGACCTTCTATAATGGTGAGACATGAGTAGCAGGTCACTTTTCTGGTACCTGCTAATACCATCAGTATTATCTGAGCTGAGTGCTGACATCCTCTTCATCACCAATGCAGAAGCCAGGAGGCAAACAGGAGAAGAGTGTCTTGGTCATAGTCACAAATCTAATCTATTGATGAGTCACGTGAAAATTCAGATCTGACTGCTGAGTCTGGCCTAGGCATGTGATATGACGAGTCCCTGGTGAAAGGTGTGATGGAAGAGGATTGTGGCTGAGCTCTCACCATGGTGCATTCCTGATGGTTCCAGCCCCCACATCAAATACCTTGTAAGTATCGCTGATGAGGGCCTTCCTGAGAAGTGAGCAGTGTTGCTCACTGCTTTGGAGCAGGAACAGATGGGCATCAGCAGTTATTCTAGTCATAGGCTGGCAGGAGGTCCTTGCATCAGAGACGCATGGTTTTTTCTCAGTGTTTTTGCTTTGATTTGTGGGGATTGTGAACACTATGGGTACAGAGGATGTGCTGCTGAGAGGGGCTTGTAGCTTCTCGAGAGAGCTCCTGCCAGGAGCTGGTGACGATGTATGGCCTCAACAGGGGAAATGGAGCTGACAGAAGGGACCTTACAGCGTAGGGACACCATCAATGCTGATGGCAGTTCTGCAAGGATGGCAATATGCCCACTCCATACTCATTGCCAGCTTTATTGGCACATGCCTGAGAAGATCAGATTACCAGCCCATCTTGGCTGGTATCTCTACACAGTAGCCATGAACTGATGCTTTAGAGGAATCAGTGCTTCCACGAATTGATGCTTTAGTGTACCTCCCCAATCATTCCCCTCCTTGGGCCATGTTTCAGTGCTGTTTTCTAAACTAACATATTTACAGCTGGATAGTTCATCAACTTCGAAGAGAAATACTGCTATTGTGAGCATAGATGTGTGGGTCTCCCTACCAGCTCCCATCCTGGGTCATCTGAAATGCAGAGTAAATCAGGGAATAGGGAGCTCAACCAGTGTGCAAATTCAAAGGCCTTTCTCTGTCCTGTAGAGCATATCTTTAGAATGCACTGGGTACATTCACACAAGATACTACTGTACAGTCATTAGTGCACATTTATTTAGTACTTGTATTAGCAAGTACTAAATAAATGTGAAGTAACTGGGGTTACTGCACAGTAGTGCTGGCAAACATCTTTTAGGTGATGCTACTCTGCAGTAGCCTAATAACACTGTACAGTAGTGTATTAGCACTGTCCATGCTGTGACATGCTACCGCACAGTATTTTTCAGCTGCTACGCAGTCAGTGTCTTGTGCAGACACCCAGTGAGCGTTGTCGTGGAAACACACGCAGCATACTTTTGGGTCAGGTCAGCAGAAGCTTTTATTTAAAAGAAACTACAGCTGTAGGGAGGATTCCAAAGTGACATGGATTTCCCAAGCACTTGGAAGGGGTCCCCCCCCAAGAGCAAAATCAGGAGGCTTATATACTTTTTAACAGTTGCTTATAACTCACGTGATCATATAGTGAAATTAGCATGAAAAGCGGCTATAATATTACTTCATTATTTTTTTGCTGTAATCAGGATGGGAACTAATGGGGGAGGTAAGGTTAGTTCACAAACCTCCTTCTTGCACCTGGAAATCAGAGTTGTACATACTTTTTTGCTATCTTTAAGGCCGCGGTGAGTGAAGCAGTTGCAGAGGAGTTACAAAGAACAAACACTTTCTCTTATCTGTTCTACTATACAGAGCCAGCAATTCTCTACAAAGCGGTTATGTCATCTTATAACTAAAATAATCAAAGTTTAAGGCATTTATTTTTTTTGATTCCACAGTCCCCCCTTTGAGACTATTTAGTCTCACTTTAGCCTTAAACTTTCATTCTCATGAGCCCCTCTATTTTATCATGCAGCCTTTTATGTTTTTTTTTAATCTGCTTATACTTTTGTAACACCATTATTTTAGACTCTGCTGTGGGTTTTTTTGTCTTGCTAAAGTGTCTCCTGCTGGCTTTCACGCAGCAGAGGATCAGTTGTACTAAGACATAAAACATTATCAGAACTATCAAGACAAACAATATTTTACACAGGATTTTTTTGCCAAGGGCCCCGAAATCTGGGAGCCAGGAGGTTAGCCAAGACCACATTTTTTTTAGACCCCAGTCAGTATTTTTTGAGGCCACTTGATGTAAGACCCTTAACTGATTTCGGATTTTGCAAATGTCAGTTTTGATTCGCATGTCCTGATTGACATAGACACAACAGGTGGAGTTTATTAAGGCACATATTCCTCCCTGGGATATCAATAGGTAATCTAGGGCTATGCGGTGTTGTATAGTTATTTGTGAGATCTGGGAGATCTTTTCTTGTAGAGCCTGAATTGCATCTGCAGTGGCATTTTTTATAGCTTCCATTGTGGGTGAAATGTTAATTATGGCTAGTTCCAATTCTCTTATTCCAAGCCACGGTATGAAGGTTCTCACAAATTGATGGAAACCTGTGTTTCTGGTAGCTAAGGGGTTAACCGCCCTTTTCATGTGATGGTTGAAATTTTTTATTTGTTTTAGATATATTGTACTATGCATTTCAAAACCAGGGATAACACGTCCAAGAGTGTATGCCCCCACCCAATTCCAGGGCAAGATTTTATGAGCCCTGTTTCTGCAGAGCCAGTAAAGGCCTAGGGCAGAAAGGGTACTCAAATCTCGACAGGTGTTGTGCCATATCCGGCACTTTTGATTGATATGCATCATATAGGACGGACCACGTTCAGCTGTTATCCTGCTGGACTGAGATATATTATAAGAAGTAAAATTGGAGTTAATGTAAAATTTCGATCTGTTTGCAATGACAGCAACATAAGGTTCCTTAGAAAAGTTGTAGACCATGAATCCTGTACAATTGAGAGAGGGTACATTATCCAACAGGATTCCACTGGTGCTAGTAGGGCTATAATCTAGAGTAGTTAGGCAATGAGGGTAGTGTCCTACAGGTGTGGGTTTATTATAAGCTCCGGTGTTGTTGGATCTGTAACAGAAAGGCGCCTCTATTCTTGGGGAGATTATCCAGTTAGCAGGGGCGGCCCTTCATTCTTTAGGAGCGGACCGATGGGCAGCTAACGAGTAGTGTCTAACGAAGCCGCCGTTTATTGTTCCCTATTGCTGGAGGGATATTGGTACTCCAATCATTGGGATTCCTTGGTGTAGGTGCGCTGGGCTGTGAGAGCATATCCAGCAGTCACTTTTATTTCCAGCTTGAGCCACCGTATGGGAGATCTCCTTGCAGACCAAGCCCTATGAGGAGAGACTAGAGAAACTGGACCTTTTCAGCCTCCGCAAGAGAAGGTTGAGAGGCGACCTTGTGGCTGCCTTTAAGTTCATCACGGGGGCACAGAAGGGAATTGGTGAGTATTTATTCACCAAGGCGCCCCCGGGGGTTACAAGAAACAATGGCCACAAGCTAGCAGAGAGCAGATTTAGATTGGACATTAGGAAGAACTTCTTCACAGTTCGAGTGGCCAAGGTCTGGAACGGGCTCCCAAGGGAGGTGATGCTCTCCCCTACCCTGGGGGTCTTCAAGAGGAGGTTAGATGAGCATCTAGCTGGGGTCATTTAGACCCAGCACTCTTTCCTGCTTATGCAGGGGGTCGGACTCGATGATCTATTGTGGTCCCTTCCGACCCTAACATCTATGGATCTATGAATCTGCAAGTATAAATTTTTTTCCCACCCCCCTTGGGTGATACTGAGATACCCAAGTGTGATATATAAGGATATCAGTGTCATTTTTAGATACAGGAGGGACAAAGAATCTTAACAACAAACATAACCAGCACCAGTAAGAAAAAGAACACTACCAGCCAAACCCAGGACGGCAGCCAAAGTCTTTCTTTGTCCTCTGGGCTCAAGTTATCTAAAGGACTGATAATGTCGGCTCTTGGTCTTGATCGAGGTGGTGATCTTCCGAATGGGAGCATTCACTTTCTTCGAGGCCGAAGATGATATCTTCATTCTTTAACTGATGAATCCGGCTGGGCTGAGGTGTTGGGTTCAGGGGAGAGGTTATTAGCACTTGCACCCTGATGCTCCTCACTTGCCTGAGTGAGGTCCTGAGGGTCTTTGTCCTTGGCCTCAGGGAAAGATCCCAACCTTGGTTGGAATATAGCTGCTTCGGGGTCCAATGGAGGTGATACCTTTTTGCAGCATGAGGCATGAGTCCACGTTTGGTGACCTTGGCAACGAACAGCAGAATTAGTGGTCAGAAGTATCTGGAAAGGTCCTTTCCATCTGGGTTGAAGTGCGTTTTTTCGTTGATAGACCTTTACGTAGATCCAATCCCCTGGTTCGAGGTTGTGACAGGGAACATCCGGTGGTTGAGGTAAGGCTTCTTGGACCTGTGAATGAACAGACCTGGCATATTTTATTAATGCCTTGTAATAATTTAGTACAGTTTCATCAGTTAATTGTAGGTCTGTTTGGTGTGGGGCAACAGGTGGTGTAGCTGGTATCCTCATGGGTCGTGCCATGAGTATTTCATAAGGGGTTAGGCCATGTTTTCTGTTAACAGTGTTTTTAATGTGCATAAGAGTAATGGGCAGCGCATCAGGCCATTTGAGGCCTGTTTTAGCACAAATCTTTGAAATGCTCGTTTTTAAATCAGAGTTTTTATGTTTTACAGCACCACTTGATTGTGGATGATAACTATAGCATAGGTGTTGCTGTATGTTGAGTGCTTGGCAGATGTTTTTTATTATATGTCCTGTGAAATGGTTGTCGCGGTCACTATCTATTGTGAGGGGCAATCCAAATCTAGGGATGAATTCTTTGAGCAATTTTTTTGTTATAGTGATGGAATCAGCACGTACGCATGGGTAGGCTTCCACCCATCTAGAGAACACATCAATAATAACAAGAATGTACTCATAAGAACAGCACTTAGGTAGCTGCACAAAATCAATTTGCAGATTTATAAACGGTCCCCATGGAGGGGGATGGGCTGCGGGTGTCATTTTTACCCGTTGTCCAATGTTGTGAGCTAAGCAGATGGGACAGGAGCTACAGTACTGTTGTGCCATGGAAGGAAAATTTGGGGCAAACCAATTTCTTTGTACTGTAGCAATCATCCCCCCTTTGCTCGTATGGGCCACAGAGTGAGTTAAATGAGCAAGATGTGGCAAAAGCTCTCTAGGCGCCACCAGGTGGCCGTCCGGGGAGCGCCAGAGAGAGTCGGGGTGCAGTGAACATCCTGCACACAGCCAGTCATTTATTTTTTGGGGGGGGGCCTGATTTTGAAGAAGGGCCAGACTTGAAAGGCTAGCCAAAGGAGACTGGTCTGCTGAAAAACAAACAAAAACAGAGTTAGGAGCCTGTGGGCCAGAAAGGGCTGCATTTCTGGCAGAACGGTCTGCCAGATCATTTCCTCGTGTGACATCATCAAAGGGTTTTTCATGAGCTTTATATTTAACAATAGCAATAGCAAGAGGCAATTGAACAGCTTCTAAGAGCACTTTTATATAACAACCATGACTGATTTGGGTCCCTGATGAAGTGAGGAACCCTCTTTGTTTTCAGATTTGTCCAAAATCATGAACAACACCAAAAGCATACTTAGAGTCAGTATAAATGGTTGTGGTTTGATTTTTTGTAAGAATGCAAGCACGTGTTAAAGCAATGAGTTCAGCAACTTGAGCAGAACGAGCTTGGGGTAAAGAATAGGCTTCCAAAACAGCATACTGAGTGCATACTGCATATCCCGCAACTAATTTGCCTGCATCATTTCAAAGATAGAAACCATCAACAAACAAAACAAGGTCAGAGTTCGGGATAGGAATGTCCTTGAGGTCAGTTTGAGGGGTTAACAATTGAGTTGTGATAGACAGGCAATCATGAGGCTCACCATCAGAGGCAATAGGCAGAAGTGATGCAGGATTCAGAATTGAACAGCGATTTAAGGTTACATTTGCAGCTGACAGTAGAAGTTTTTCATATTTAGTAAGACGGGAATTGGAAATGTGCTGAGTTTTGCCCTTGAGGAGAAGGGCCATCACAGCATGTGGAACTGCAACGGTTAAAGAGCGTCCCAAAACTAGAGAATCTGCCTTTTTAACCAACAAGGCAGCAGCTGCAACTGAACGGAGGCGAGGAGGAAGTCCCACAGCTACGGGATCAAGGGCAGAGCTGTAATATGCAATTAGGCAATGCTTTTTATCATGTAGCTGAGTGAGTACTCCTAAAGCGATTTTTTTCCGTTCATGACAAAACAAGGTAAAGGGTTTCTTATAATTAGGAAGTCCAAGAGCGGGAGCAAGAGTGAGGGCTTGCTTAAGGGCCACAAATGTTTGTTTGGCTTCAGGAGTCCAAGGGAAGGGTTCTGGGGTGGTATCATGAGTGAATGCTTGCAAGGGTTTTGTAAAAGTAGCATAACCCTGGATCCACTGTCTACAATAACCCGTTGCACCTAAGAATCCCCTCATCTGTTTTTCAGTCATAGGTTTGGGAATGTTGAGGATAGCTTTAACTCTACTAGGGGAAAGGTGTCGTTCTCCTGCTGAGATATCATGCCCTAAATAATGTACCTTAGACTTGCAGAGCTGCAATTTAGATTTTGAGGCCTTGTGGCCTTTCTGAGCTAAAGCTGTGAGGAGTGTCAAAGTATCTTGTTTACAGGCCTCCAAAGTGGGTGAGGCTAACAATAGATCATTAATGTACTGAACAAGGGTGGACCCCCCTTTGAACATGATAGGATCCAAATCCTTTTTTAGGATCTGGGAAAACAGGGTTGGGGACTCTGTATATCCCTGAGGGAGTCTTGTCCAGGTATATTGAAATCCCTGATAAGTAAATGCAAACAGATACTGGCTATCCTTATGAACGGGGATAGAGAAAAAAGCAGAACAAAGATCCACTACTGTGAAATATGTAGCATCTGAAGGGATACAGGAAAGAATAGTGGCAGGGTTAGGGACCACGGGGAAAGCGGGTAAAACAACGGCATTTACAGCTCGAAGATCTTGCACAAAGCAATACGTATCTTTACCAGGTTTTTTGACAGATAGGATAGGTGTGTTGCAAGGGGAGCATATTGGGACAATAATCCCTTGCTCAAGGAGTGAGGAAACAACAGGCTTGATCCCTTCCTCAGCTTCCTTTGAGATGGGGTACTGTGGGACACGAGGAAGTGGCTTGGCAGGGTTCAGGATGATACGCACTGGTTCAGCACTCAGCATGTGCCCCACTTCATTCGCATGGGTGGACCACAGCTGTGGAGGTACTCGTGCCAACAGTTCCTCTTGCAAGTAGGAAGTGTCAGGATCAGAGTACTCCTGGGTTAGCAAAGCCACAAGCTCGGTTTCCCTATGTTTCGGTACCTCAAGGTAAACACCATCTGGGCTACAATAAATCACGCATCCCAGTTTACACAGCAAATCCTTACCAAGAAGGTTGACAGGTGCACAGGGGCTAAGAAGAAAGGCATGACTTTTAGACAAAGGGCCAATAGAGATGGAGACAGGTTCAGAGGCAGGATGTGGGATAGGTTGTCCGCATATACTGACAGTATTTACAGTTTTAGGAGAATAAGGTAGAAAAGGAAACTCAGCAGCCTTTAGCATGGAGCGGGACGCTCCGGTGTTGACAAGACAGGAGACAGGTTTACCAGAAATAAGGCATTTAACAAACGGACCAGATTGGTTAGTAGCAAGCAAAGGAGCGATGATGTCACTGTCCCTCAAGCTGTCCTATTCAACACTGGGAAAATTGACAGGAAGTGGAGGTGGGGGCTGGGGTCTGGGTCCTTGGCCGGGGCGGTTGGGGCATTCTGATTTTTAATGTCCTTCTTGCTTGCAATAATGACATTGGTTCCCATAGCCTGGGTTTTGTGGGCTCAAGGATCTATCTCTTCCCCTGAATCTACTCGGGCCTCCCCTTTCCTGTCCTCGTCCCCTTCCTCTACCTGGACCCTGCAACTGAGAAATCTGTAAGGCCATTAACTTAAACTCGGCATTGTCTTTAGACCGTTTCAATTTGTTATGAAAATGGTTAGCCGCAGCAAGGACTTCGGTCAAATCTTTAGTTTTTCAGCCAATAATTACTGTTTGAATTTTCTCAGCAATTTTAGGGTTAAGTCCCTGGACGAATGTTGCCATTATTGCTTGTTTAGCATTTCCGACTGGGTTATCCATTCCTGAATATCGTTCAAATGCCTGTTTGAGGCATTTTAAATAGTCACTGGGGTGTTCATTTTTGTTTTGTTTACAGGTATTTATTTTGGTCCAGTCTGCCTTTTTTGGGCAAATTGTGAGAACTGTCTGAACCAAAGCATTTCTCTTGTCAATAAAGTCTTGGCCAATCCCTGGGTTTTGATCTGGCCAAGTACAGGCAGCGTACAGACGTAGCATATTTTTCTTGGGCAAAATCGATCGCATGAGCTGATTAATGTCAGCCCATGTTGGATTATAACAATTTATAACAGTCTATAATTTTTCCTGAAATTTTTCTGGGTCTTCCCTGATTTTGGGGAATTTTTGAGTTAAATTGTAGAGATCACCTGGAGTCCAGGGTGCATGCACAGTTACTATATTTTGTCCATCGGTGCCAATGCCTGGCATTTGTCTTAGGGGGTAAACTTGTGCAGCTCGGGATCTAAGATTGATGGGAGATCTTTCCATGCCTATTCCCATTCTTCTAGATACACCTGTGGTGGGTTATGACCCAGGAGTAAATTGCCACACTGGTGATGATTGAGTGGCAGATATGGTGGATGAGTCCGGACTATTAAGCTCCGTGGATGGATTTACTGAAGGAGCTTCAGCTAATGGGTTACTAGCCTGGGCTGCAGCCTGATGTTGAACTGGTTGTTGCTGATGTGGGAGTCCCAGGAGAGCAGGGTTCGAACAAAGGTCAAGGATATCCTCTGCTGGCTCCGGTGGTGGGGGTGCCCCGGGCAATGCTGGACACATTGGAGCGGTGGCCGGCGTGTAATTTGGGGGAGCAGCCAATTTCTACCGAACAGCTTTTAACTGCTGTTTTAATTTTTCTTGAGAGTCTTTTAGGCTCCTAGTTTGAGATTCTGTCCGCCTTTTGGACATTTCATCATACCAATAAAAGAACGCGTCCCACTGGTTTTGTGGTGTTTTGGATCCACGGGACTCTAAAGCCCCTCTTAAGTGCACTATTTTATCCTGATCAAATGTTTCTTTCTGTGGAAAATGCTTCACAGGATCATCCCTAGTATACCAGTTCCACTTATCCAGGTACTTGCAAGCCTCGGGAGAATAGTGTGTGTACATGAAGTACGCCGGAGTCCCCTTAGGGGGGACGGGAACTTGTTTAGACTGACTTGTTCCCATTTTCAGTCACACAGGGAGACATAGGAGAGGCTTATTTAGGATGTCCGGGCTGCTCAGTGCCTTGCCCCGCACAAAAGGCTTCTGACCTGACACCGGCTCATAAAATGGAAATGGAGAGGGAAACACAAGAGGGATCCTTTCACTCCTGCTCTCGGCAGAAGCTACTGGGACAAGGGGTTTGGAAAAGACAAAATCACTCAGACACCTTGTCCACTGGGTCATGAGGTTTCAGCTGGGCCCCCTTGCTTTCGATGCTACCTTTTTAGGCAGAATCGGGGCGGCTAGACCCAGCCTTAGTCCCAGACCTGGTCAGTGGCTCATTTTGTTAAATGCACACACACACATTTATTCAATAGCCAGATAGAAAAAGACAAAATCACTCGGAAGCCCTGTCCACTGGGTCACGAGGTTCCAGTTGGGCCCCCTTGCTTTCAAAACTGCCCTGTCAGGCAGAATTGGGGCGGCTGAACCCAACCGTAGTCTCAGACCTGGTCAGTGGCTCCTATTTCTAAATACACACACACGCACATTCATTCAGTCAGCCAGACCTCCTCCCCCACGCCGCCTTAGTTAATTAACTACAAGCCCAATGTGCTGTTGGATGAAGGTGTCTCAAACAGTTTCTCCCTAAATAAAACGTACGTTACCAGACACAAAATGGGATCCTTTACCAGACAGAAAATTTTAGCCGGCAGTAAGGTTCAGACTGACCTGTTTTAACAAGGTTTAGATCCAGTTACCATGGCCAAGTTGGGAGCCTACAGGCAGTCCTCCTCTGAAACCCCAATAGAGATTTTGAATTAGGTCTCTTACCTCTCAAGTTTGGTGTCTCGGGGTTCGGGGGGGGGGGGGGCAGTCTGCGGTCCTCCTTCCTCAGCCTGTGTTCTGGATCTGAGTCACGGCACCAGGAATTGTCATGGAAACACACGCAGCATACTTTTGGGTCAGGTCAGCAGAAGCTTTTATTCAAAAGAAACTACAGCTGTAGGGGGGATTCCAAAGTGACATGGATTTCCCAAGCACTTGGAAGGGGTCCCCCCCCAAGAGCAAAATCAGGAGGCTTATATACTTTTTAACAGTTGCTTACAACTCACGTGATCATATAGTGAAATTAGCATGAAAAGCGGCTATAATATTACTTCATTATTTTTTTGCTGTAATCAGGATGGGAACTAATGGGGGAGGTGAGGTTAGTTCACAAACCTCCTTCTTGCACCTGGAAATCAGATTTGTACATACTTTTTTGCTATCTTTAAGGCCACGGTGAGCAAAGCAGTTGCAGAGGAGTTACAAAGAACAAACACTTTCTCTTATCTGTTCTACTATACAGAGCCAGCAATTCTCTACAAAGCGGTTATGTCATCTTATAACTAAAATAATCAAAGTTTAAGGCATATATTTTTTTTTTGATTCCACAGCGTCTGGTATCTGGGAATTGTCTGCGTAGACCCCATCATGGTCTCGTTGTAGTACTGGTCCCTGTGAGTGCTGATGATGGTCTCGAGAGAGTGTATCCATTATAAAGGTTCATATTTCTATCAGGAGAGCCCACTGCACTCTGCAAGACAATGCCTGTACTCTGTTTCCTATAAACATTTGTCTGGGTTCTGGGGTTTTCCCATTCTGTGCCTAGGGTCTGCCTACAACCTGGCTAAAGTAGGGAGACGCTACTTCACTGACCTCACCCAGTTTACAACTGCAGATGGACTGTATTGTGCAGGAACTAGAATGCTAAGTGAAAGAGGGACGTTCAGCAGGTCCCAGATACAGTTGCAATGTCCATGTGATTCCTTACTCTACCTTTCATACACAAATGTTGCTTTCTTCTGACTCTAAAGAAAAAAATCAAACCCGGTGCCAAGAATGCAGTGCTAACACACAAGCTTTCAATAAGAAGTTAATAAGTTATATTCAGTGAAAGAAAACAAATTATAGGTAAGAGAAAATGCTGAGATTCAAGCAACTAGGTGACAACAAATTGACTATTCTCTGGGGCCACAGGGGACAGGACAAGGAATAATTGTCTTAATTGCAGCAAGGGAAATTTGGATTGGATATTAGAAAGAAATTTCTCATTATGAGGCTGGTTGAGCACTGGAACAAATTACCTAGAGAAGTTGTGCAATCTCCATCCTCGGAAGATTTTAAGAGCAAACATTTGTGCACAGGGATGTTCCTGGCTTGAGCAGAGGACTGGACTAGCTGACCTCCAGAGGTCCCTTCCAGCCCTACTTTTCTGTTTCTGTAGGTGTGTCTGCCCATGCAATTAATTCGAAACAACAATCTCCAGTGCATATTGCACTGGAATTTATTGCTCTCGAGCATGCCGTTTGAATATGCGCCTGAAACCACAGCATGTTGAGCTGGGTCAGAACAGCCCTGGCTGGCAGAGGGCCTGAAGGGTTCAGCCTGCTTCCTCAGGGCTACTTCAACCCGGCTCAATGTGCTGTGGAGGGGCTGGCTGGAACATGAGGGTGCTACATTATGGAGCTATCCGGCAGGTAACCCCCACACTGAAGCACCCTTGTGCCCAATCCTGCTGCTGAGTGTATTAGTTTCCTCTGGCCTAATAGGGCTGCACATGTAGACACCGAGACCTTTACTGCAGAGCTAATTAGTCAATTCCACAGTAAACATCTCGTGTGGACGTGCCCTGTGGACAGTAAAATAAACACATTCACCTCTGCCTTCTGCGGATTAGACACAGAACTGTTCAATTGGATTTCATAGAGCTCATACTTCGCACCAACTAGAGTCTCCTGAACTGAAGAGAAGGCAGCCTAAGCTTTTGGAACAAGACTCTACAATTTCTGTTTCCTTTGTCACAATGCAGTTTTGATTGACTGGCTGGCACAGCATAATGTCAGTTGTGAAGTACTAGATGGCCAGCAGTATGTAACCATATAAAACATTCATTCTCGGAGCAGCAGTTAAACCCCAGGGACTTTCTGTATGCTCTACACAGTGGAATTTTCTCAGAGTCAAGGCATAAGGAATTGATGGTGTAGAAAGACAATTGAGTCTCTGCATTGATCCACAGAATAACAAAAAAAAACAACCTCTGATGAAGTCCAGGTAGAAATAGCATTGCAGGGCATACAGATTTATAAAACAGTAATAAATATCTTTAAAATACAGGTTTCCCTCGATTTATGCGGGTTCTTTACATGCAAATTCGCTCTTATACAATGCGTATGTTTAGACCCATAATTCGTTATATGCGAGGTAAACTTGCTCTTATGCAATCAGCATAGATGCCCCCCCTGCCCAAGCAGGTAAGTCTGGAGGTGTGGGGGCGGGCCATGGCCCCACTCATCCCTTCCTATGCTGGAGCGGCCCCTGGCACAGCCGACACCAGCTGCCTGCAACTGCTGGGCTGCACCGTGCCCTTAGCTGACATCAGCTGCTCCTGAGGCCACTCCAGCACAGGAAGGGGTGAGTGGGGACCAGCAGAGCCCCAGGGGGGTTGGAGCTGGTTTTGGCTGCTCCTGGGACTGGGGTGAATGCCTTACTCCCTCCCTCCCTCACCGCTATGGGAACCTGTCGCTATCTGTTACCTTATAAAGTGGGTTCACTTTTATGCAAATTCAATTTACGCGCCATTCTCTGGGAACGCACATATCACGTAAATCGAGGGAAACCCGTAAATGAAATCTTCATAATTTTACAAGGAGGAAACAAATTTGACCACCTGAAACCTGAGACCCTGTTCCTGCCTTTGTTCAAGGTAACTTGCATCATCGTCACAGAGCTCAGAGACACCTTACCACATAAGAAATGTCTGCCCAGAAGAGTATTCCATCTTTTTACTCCTCTGTGAAATATGAAACACCATAACCAGAAGGAAATATGACCAGATTCTGCTTACTACCTAACAACTTTGTGGTAAACAGACTATTCCAACTTTTCTCTGAGCCTAATTGGCATATAAAATTAACTGTTCCAAACAGTTTTCATTCCATCCAGGAAGAGCACGCACCAACTGCTGAAACTTCCTTAGCCTGATGAAGGGTTTTTGAACCTGAAAGCTTGCTTACTAACTTTTCTTCAACTATTTGGGTTGGTCTAATAAAAGATATCAAATTCACCCAGGGAACCTTGTCTGCCTGTTCCAAACAGGAGATTTTACCACACCTTCAGCTCTCCTATGAAATATAGGCTTTCATATCTACCCAGGAGAACTTTGATAATCTTTTCTTCTATGCCTGAAGAAGGGTGCTTGTGCCTGAAAGCTTGCAATTAAAGAAATTTTATTGCAAAACTCTAGTTGGTCTAATAAAAGATATCATCTCTACCACGAGTTCTGATAATATATACCTTGACATTTTTCATGCAAAATGCCAGAGACCATTAAGTGATTATGATTTTCCTGTTGGAGAGACTCCTAGAAAGTAAGCCAGAGAAATTTGGGGAACTTTTTAGGTGATTTTTAGAAGGTTCACCAGTTCTCCATAATAGTTTAATAACTGGATTGCACAGTTATTGATTTTTAGAGGCTAAAACAGGTTTTCATTAGAACTCTGGATGGATGGAGAGTGCATTTCTGTTCCTCCCAGGCCTTGAACATTTATTGATAGCTATTCTTAAACTTCAAGATACAGAGACAAACACTGAGTTTGACTTCACATTACAGATTTCAAGGAAATAGTAGAGAAGGCTAAAAGTTTGATTCGTCTCAAAAGCGTCATCTTATAGTATGCAATGTTCTGGAGGCTCTTAGTATTATAAAAAAATCCAAACAAAACCACAGCTACTTTATTAGTAAATACAGTGAAAATGGTTATAGTTGGGCATACAATACACAAAGATAAGCAGCCCCGTAAGCAGCTTTTCTTAGAGCTCTGTACTTACCTGCTGACATCCTTCATGAACCTAGTGGGCAAATTAGCAATGAAATGTAAAGGATCCACAGGTGCTGCTTCAGGAAAGTGGTGTGGAGACCAGAAGAACAAATTAGCATGCTGCCAAGGGGAATACATCAAAATGGGTCCAGCTAAATGCAGGTCATTTTCAGGCTTCTGAGAGGGGCTAATAACAATAGAGAGTTAGGAGAAATCACTGCTTTTGAAAATGGAAAGAAATTGACAGTGGGCTTTTATTTGAACTGAAATAGAATTTGCTAACTGTAGGACTGTTCAGCTCTCCCTGGTACTTATAGCTGAGCAAATTTACTAACGCTGAATGAGATCAAGGCTGAATGACACTTACAAAAAGTACTTCTTAGATAATACTTATGGAGATGTGGTTTTTATTTTCCACTGTTAGCAGAAACTTGAAAATAAAACAGCTTCTCCAAATGACTTTGTCCTTTTCTGTTCGTTTAATACAAGGTTGTATAAACATCTCGTTTTCTCTGGGAGACAGCAACGTTAGTCTCTCTGTCATGTTCTGGGGGGGCCAAAATTCAGAAATACTAAATGTTCATTTGCAGCTCCCATTGCCTTGCAGGACCAGGCACTGTGTGCACTTCTGAAAATCAAGCCTGGAATATTTGAGCTGTGCTGTAGCATGCTGTTTTGGATTCATCCAGAGTCACTGCTGGACATTTTCAAGGCTTCCTGTCACAATTCCTTCTCAGTTTCACAGTGACAGCAATGCAGTATTTAAAATTTTACCTCCTAAGAACATTTTCTAGGAGTTCAGATCCGCTTAGCAGGCATTTCGC
The DNA here is from genome assembly GCF_030867095.1 of Alligator mississippiensis. Classification (NCBI taxonomy): domain Eukaryota; kingdom Metazoa; phylum Chordata; order Crocodylia; family Alligatoridae; genus Alligator; species Alligator mississippiensis. The sequence goes on along the minus strand of NC_081836.1, from coordinate 27,497,659 downwards.
AGGACTCAGTCAAGGCCATAAGACCTTTCATGCGGACTCCATCTAATGAATTCTCTGTTCCCGTTTTTTTTTTTTATAAAGAGTTTTTAATTTGACTCTTGGCAAAGCTTCCAGAAGTCCTTTTTGAGGAAGAAGATTGTTAGCCACAAAGAATATTTGCAAAATTCATCTCATTTAACTCCACCAATGTTCCAGTCATGTGGATCTTTTTGGCAGTCTGTTTGAATTCATGGTTTATGGTTGTTTTCATCATCTTATTGTTAGGCACAAATACATGATCTGTGCAAATCAAAAGTTTCAGCAAGTGTCAGGATGATGCAAAGACCTCAGCTCTATAAAGCACTTAAGCAAAGCTTTATTTTAATCACATGTTCAAGTTCGTGTGGTAAAATGTTTTGCTGTTTAAGAAACATGCGCTTAAAGCTAAGCACATCTTTACATGCTTTCCTCAATCAAGGCCTAAATGGATTCAGTCACTACTTTTCTGTATCTTAGAGCCTGCATTCAAATCTTTATCTGATCATAGAAGTAATATTTGGTTTTTCTGTTTGGAAAATGCATTCTTTTTCCAAGAAAGATAATTTGAAATAAAAAATCTTAGGACAGTTAAAGTTTAACCAATGCCTTTTTCTTAAAACCAAAATATTTAATTTGGACATGATACCGCCATACGTCCCAGGAGCTGTGTCCAAGTGTATCACACTCTCATTCTTGTCTGTTGGGTTGACTCCCTGGAGAGATTCCTTTGTACATGGAATCTCTTTCCTGCTGAGCTACTTTGGGGTATCCTGGGAATCCTGTCTGTAATGGAAAACACGGTTCCTAGTGGAGAATGAAGGAGCAAAGGCCCCAGACTACAGCTCCCATCAGAGCCGACCTTAGAGAAAATGGTGCCCTAGGCGAACATGTATTTTGCTTCCTGCCCCCCCGCCCCTGGTGCCCCCTCCCAAGTCAGCAGTGCTGCTGCAAGCAGAGGTAGGTGGGGAGGTAGCGTGGAGGGGCCAGGGCAGGGGTACTGTGGCTGCCTGGGCAGGTGGCCCCATCCCTGGCTCATCCCTGTCCCTAGCTGCTGCGCTGCAGCCACCCAGCAGCTATCTGCCCATACCACTGTGGCCTGAGTGCCTATGTGGAGCTGCCGCTGAGGCTAGAAGTGATCACAACTCCCTGGCACAGCTGTGTAGTGCAGCCACCTGCACTGCCTGGCCCGGCTCCTCCTAAGCAACAGCTAGAGGTGGGGTGGGGAGCGGGGTAGAGTACGGCTGCGTGTGTGTGGCACCTCCCTGGTGCCCCCTGACACCTTTCCATGGTGCCCTGGGCATCACCTACCCCTAAGGCTAGCTCTGGCTCCTATGTGGCCCTGCATTGGCATTTCCAAATCTATTTTTTTTCCATTTTCTACCAAAAACTGAATTTTGCAGCCTTGGCTCTTTGTTTTTTCAACAAAAAGCCATGTTTTCCATGTATATTTGTTGCAAAAAAAATTTAGTCAAAACCCCAATGTACTGTGAACAAACAAATATTTTGTGAGCTCTACTTAAAAGCCCTCAAGCTTTCTTCCCTGCCTTGCTGAAAGCATTCTGCATAACTGGTGATCCCTTTCTAAGAACAATGGGAAGCAATAGGCATTGCAGCTCAGGACCCAGGGCCCTGGAGGGCCAAAAACTAGACTGAAGAATGAATCAGAAACTTTGGCAGAATTCAGCCAGAACTGGAACAGCAGAGCTGGGTCACAAAACAGTGCTGCAGTGAACCACCAGAGCTGCTTGCTTCCATTTCCCTGCAGACATTCCAGGTGAAAACAGATCCTTAGTCACCACCAGCAGCAAAATTGCAGTGAAAGATTTGTGGATTCATACACATTGTATGATTCATTTTCAAGATACAAACCAAGTGATTGTATACAATTTCAATGAGAATGCCTGTGCATTGAGTGTGGTACAGCAGGGTGACCACTTTGCCTAGGTACAGATATTTGAAAGGCTCGGGGCAGATTTGAACTTATGTGATTTTATCTAAGTGGACTACATTAGTTTGGGAGCGAAGAGAACGTAAGATCACCTTTGGGGGTGGTGGGGCGGCACAAAAACTGCCTGTACTGGCTGGTGCCAGCAGCTTGGGGGTGCTCCTGCATGCTGCCCAGCATGCTGGAGACTGTAGCCGAGCAGTGGGCCACCCCGATTGGCTGCTGGGCACACACCTCCCCACTGCTGCTCTGTCATCCGTCATGCAGCTCCCTAGGACTGAAGCCCCGCCACTGCAGGGGAAGCAGCTTCAGTCGGAAACTTGGCGCTGGATCCTGGGGCGGGGGTGGGGGGAAGGATGGATGGAAATCATCTTACCAGAGTTGCTTCAGCACGTGATCCCAGGGCTCAGATGGAAACAGGACAGGAGAGGGACACTCTGTGCTCTGCCAACCCAGGCTGGAAATGCAGGGTGCACCGCTTCACCGCCTCCCCCCAACAGCTTATGAGCCCTGCTCCCCCCACCTCTGCTCTGCCTGCAGCTGACAGCTAGAAGGCTCAGGGCTGGGGCCCGATGGGCATGTGGAAGAAGCAGTGAATCTGAGCTGAGTTCCAGTATGCCTCCCTGCATAGCCAGCCATAGGGGGGTGCAGGGCCCAGGGCAAATCATCCCATGTGGGGCCCCACAAGGCCATGGTTCCCCCACAAAGTGTGTGGGGGGGGTCCTTCATGCTTCTTCTGTGGTGTGGGGCTGAGCCGCCAACTCCAGGCGGGCCCCGCGGGAGGGGCTGTGGCCACTCCGCCCAGCTCCATGGGGCCCCCACAAAGGGCAGGGTCTGGGGCAGTCGCCCCTATTCACCATACCCTAGGGGCGGCTCTACCTCCCTGAGAAGTAGGGCTGGTGGGGTGGAGCCCACAAAGCAGCTACCTTTCTGCCCTGGCCCTGGGTTTGGTCAGGTACAGCCTGCAGCATAGAACAGCCTCTGTGTTTCTCTGAGCCATGTAGGCTTACCCCCTGAGCTGTTAGGATGGCCAGGTATTGCTATAGTGCCCTGTGCTCCAGCCATGCCTATTCTCATTGTTCCATTGTCACGTGGGGATAACCCTACCCTGCCTCCCACCCACCATTCAGTGGAAATACAAGTGCAAACTTGGGATGATTTCCTGTATCCTAGTGGGTCCCTCTTGCATAAGGGACAGTGTAGCGTTAAACTTCAACATTTTGGCTTTCCTGACAGTACTGCTGCTTCTGTGTTCACTCCCATGCTTATCTAGAGAGAGAATTATCTGTACTGAATACATTACAGTCTGAGCAAGGGCTTCTGGGGACCAGAGAGAGAAGTAGCCCTGAGTACAAATCATTAAGCACAGGAGCTGAAAGGGCAGCCTGAGAGTGTGTGCTGAGAGCTTTGTAAAACTTCTTGGTTAAAAAAAGAACCTAACTAATCACTAAATATCACCTAAGCTGCTGTTCTCTGCTTCCTGCCTGTCCTAATGTGTTTATCCAGCTGACACCTTCTCTCTCCATCCTTCAGATAAAAGAAAACCTGAAAAATCTGCAAAATATTTTCTTGCAAAGAAAGAAATGAAAGTGCTTTAAAACTGCACTCTCTTCTCCCATCGGTGTTTATGGCTCATTATTGCGGTTAAATCCTGGCAATATATTCAGCACCATACAAAATGTAAAGGAAAATGAAGTCCAGGTTCCCAAGAGTTACGAAAGGAGAGCCCTGTCCTGTCACATGAAAGTTAGTCTAAGGGACATCTTGTCCACTTTTGTTCATCTCTTAATTATATTGACCTCAGTAGGATCAGGACTGAGTATTACAGGACTGAGCCTGCATCATGATGAATGCCTTGTGCAAAGTGTGGTATGTCCTCAGCTTCCGAGTAGAAGGCACTCAGCACCTTTCAAAAGCATCTTCACATCTTGCAGAACTGATCCCAGTTAGCACACCACAAACTTTCTTTTATTCCATCATAGTCAATGGGAGTTCTCATAATCACTACAGTGGGACCAGCAATGTGGTCATCTCAAGCATTCATAGAATTTACAAAGGCATAAGTTAAAGGCCCAACATTTATTCAGGTGTTAGCTTGTATTGTTACATACTACATTCTAAGTGTCATTTTTTCTCTTAAGAAGAACCATAAAAATCACTCACCTTACATGCAGTTCTGAGCTGCAATCAGATGCCTTAAATCTTAGTGTTTATACTTGTAGCATTTTTGTGCACTCGGTAAAAATACTAGTCCTGTGCAAATAGCGAAGTATTCAATTTGGATTCGGATTTGACCGATTCAGAGGACAGTGATTCAATTCAGAGATTTGGATCACTGTCCCAAATCAATTCGGCCGAATCGGCTTCGGAAGATTTGGTGCTGATTCAGCGAGATTCAGAGATTCGGCCATAGATTATAATGGGGAATCACTGAAATACCTATAACTTTGTTATTTTTGGCCGATTCAGATAAAAATTGCAGGTATGGTAGCCCCTTCTGATGGTATGAAGACTGCCAAGTTTCAAGGAGGTAAGTGCAGGGGTTTCTGGGAAACTGCACCTCAGGCTGCTGACAAGCAAACCTTGTGACATGTATGACTGTGTGTGTGTGTTAAGGTACAGCAAGGTGAAAACTGCAGGGATGGTAGTCCCTGTGAGGCCATGAAGCCTGCCAAATTTAAAAGAGATAGGTGTAGGCGTTTCTGGGAAACTGTACCTCAGGCTGCTGACAAGCAAAACTCATGACATGTGTGGCTTTGTATGTGTGTTAAGGCGCCTCCTCACTGGCGCTGAGGCCTCCACATGACACAGTAGAGTGCCCCAGTGAGGTCTCCTCCTCCCCTACAGCCTCAGTCTGATCCACCACTTTAAATAACAACAGGTAAGCACTGCAGTGCACTGCAGCACAGTAGCATTATCGGCATCTCAGGCAGCCAAACTATCATAGAACCTTTTTTTCCTTTCCTGCAGGAGCTGCTTCTCCAGCAGCTGCCAGAGAACTCTCCCTGCCAGCCCCAGCCCTGTGGCTTAGATGTGCCCAGAGCCCCGTGTCCTTCTGGTCAGCTGACTGGGGACAGGTGCTAGGGGTGTTCGTCTAAGGACATGGCACTGGCAGACAAGGTTCTTTGGATCAATCTAGTATCTTTTAGTAGACCAACTGAACAGTTAGATAAATATATCTTAGCAAGCCTTTGGGTTGAAAAACCCTTTGTCAGGCTGAGGAAGCACCTGCAGTTGGTGTGTGTGCTTTTCCTGGAAGGAAGGAATAGTAAAGAAGCCAGAGGCTGGCATGCAATGCAGGCAAGAAACCAGTCAGTGAAAACAGAAATGGAGGAGTCAGGGGGTGAGAGAGAGAGGCTGGGGTAGGGGGAAAGGGGGATGTAGCAGGTAAAAGTGGAGAGGTACCTGGGAAGTCAGATGTCCAGCAGGTTGTAGTGTGTCATAAATCCAATGTCTATATTGAGTCCATGAGTTTCTATATCTAGGAGGTTGATGAAGTGAAGTTCATAAGCCCATCTGTGAAAAGTGGTTTGTAAATTTCCTTTGAGGATTAGGCCTGTGAGAGTGGAGACAGAGTGGTCTTTTTGTGAGAAATGTGCCCCCACAGGTAGTTGTGTATTCTTGTCTTTCATAGATTCTAGTGCGCAGTTTGTGGGGGTACTGGAGTTATGTTGGCAGGTTTTGTGTTTTGGGCTGTAGGAAGTTGGCTTCTGGTGACGAGGTTAGTGATGTTCGGTGCTTGTTTGAATTTACAAACCACTTTTCACAGACAGGCCTATGAACTTAACTTCATCAACCTCCTAGATACAGAAACTCATGGACTCAATATAGACATTGGATTTTTGACACACTACAACCTGCAGGATATCTAACTCCCCAGGTAGCAGTAGGCACTTCTCCACTTTTACCTGCTTCACCTCTGTCCAGTGATCGAGGGTTTTGGTGCTGCCAGCGCACATGCTCCCCTGCACCCTCAGGTCACACATGCCCCCCTTCACCCTCGGGTCACACATGCCCAGCAGCATGTAGACCATACTGGACCACAACAGATCCATCCATTTCCTGATGCTCTCCTTCAGCTGCTTCACCAGTGCCTGCACATCAGGTGACAGCAACTTGCCCCAGCCAAGAACATTGATCCCCTGGAATTTCTCCATTTCATTCTCAAGCTCTTTCACTATGGGGATCACCTGGGTAAGGAGGGCATTGCCAGTGCTGATGGATGACCACCAAGCCAAGTGGTTCATTTGGCAGCCTTGAGGAATGGCCACCAATATCTGGGAGATGATATCCCACTCTGCTTAGTTAAGGGGCCGCTGATCTCAATCTCCCCAAGCAAGGCCATCTCATGGATGGCCTTCTGTTGCTCCACCAGCATTTCCAACATCAGGTATGTGGAGTTCCACTGAGTCTCTATATCCTGCATGATTTTGTGCTGCAGGATGCTCAGCTCTGCCTGTTTCTCCTGCAGCTTCTTGCCTCCCTTGATGCTGCAGTGGAAGTAATCCACCACCTTCCTGCATTTTGAAATCAGCTGGTTGGTAGTGATGGTGCCATCACTGGCAGCCCTGTCCCCCTCCAAGGCATCCCTGACTATGAGGTGCAGCTTGTGTGCCACACAGCGGATGCCAACAAAGTTGGCATCACGGACCGTTTTGACCATATTGGCCCTGTTGTCGGTGACCATGAACCCGCAGTTGAGCTTGCCCTGCCCAATGAGCCACCCCTGCACCATGCGGTTCATGGCCACCATGATCTCTCTTGCCATGTGGGACTCATCCATTACCTCTGCTTGATGGAGAGCCCGGCGACAACCTGACTGATCGCACCAGTGCCGTGTGAGGAAGAGGTAGATGTGTTGTTCACCCTGGCTGCTCCAGATGTTCAAGGTGAAGTGCAAGGCTACCTTTGGCCTTGCCTTATGCAGCTCCTCCCTCAAGTACTCCCTGCATGCCTCATATAGGGAGGGCACCACCTTCCTGCTAAAGGTGGTGCATGCGGGCACTTGGTAAGATGGGGTCACAAGCACCATGAGCCACCAGAACCCTGGCCGCTCAACTAAGGAGAAGGGCTGGCCATCCAAAGCAAGCATCTCCCCAGTGCTCTGGGTGACCTTGATCACCTTCAGAACATGCCCGGCTTTATCTGTGGCTTTCCCTCACTGCTCCAGGGTAGGCTGCCTCTGCTTTGTGGGGACGGGGACTTTGGAGCGAGAGGGGAACTTCCCTTTGGGCATGCTCCCACTGGTGCCAGGCTGAGGAAGAGCAAGGGCAAGGGGGTGCTGCCTCCTGAGATGCAGCATCATCGCCATGGTGGTGAAGTGTTTCACCTCCTTGCTTCAGCTGATCTGCCTTTGGCAGTGCTGGCAAATAGCATACTTGGGATCATCTGCCACCTTAAAATGATCCCACACTACACTACCCCTCTGCTTCTGGGTTGAGTGTGGAGATCCTGCCTTATCCCCCTCCTCAGCAGACAGAAACACAACAACAGGGGAAGCAGAGTCACCTGCCCTCACAACCTCCTCTGAGGTGCCTTCCAGAGAAGGAGACTTGGCTCTAGGGGAACTTTGAGGGGTGTGGAGTATGAACTCAGATTCCCCCTCCTTCCCCAGAATTTCTTTTGCTAGGGTGCTCAGGTCCTCTGTTTCCAGATCCAGTTCCTCCTCTGGCACTGGGAGGCTCACACTGGGAGATGAAATTGGGGTGGAGGAGACTGTTATTCTGCTGCTGGTTGCTATTTCTGTTAGGGGAGGTGGTGCAGGCGCAGGGATAGGTACTGCTCCCACCTCCTTGCTCCGACTGGCAGTAAAAGACTCATGGCTGCCCGGAAAGAGGATGCATGTATTTTTGGGGGGGAAACAGGGACTTGCAGCTCTAGCTCTCCCCCTGCCCCCTCTAGCCCTTCTCCCTCCCCTACCAGAAGACCTGGCAGCAGCTTTTCCAGCATGTTTCATATTCATAGATTCATAGATTCATAGATGTTAGGGTCGGAAGGGACCTCAATAGATCATCAAGTCCGACCCCCTGCATAGGCAGGAAAGAGTGCTGGGTCTAGGTGACCCCAGCTAGATGCATATCCAACCTCCTCTTGAAGTATTAATCTTTCCTGTGCTGGAAACTGTATATGTGTATGTGCAGCTGTAATATTTATTCTTTTTCTCTGCTGTATAACTGTGTCTGACTTCTTCTTCTGTGTTGTGTTTAGTCTGTATGTGTGTATAACTATATACTATCTCTTCTTCTTTGTCTGATGTAGGACTGTCTGACATCTTCTGGGTTGTGTTTAATAATATCTCTTCTTCTTCTATGATGTATGTGTCTGACTTCTTCTGTGTTGTGTTTAGTCTGTATGTGTGTGTAACTATATAATATGTATGTATAATGTATGTGCTTTCCTGCACAGTGATGGATCACACTGCCAGGGAAAACACGGCTTTCTTTTTTAAAAGTGTGGGGGAAAAAAAACAAAACAAGAACAAATAGGTTTTGGGGGAAGAATAAGTTGAAAGAAATGGATTGGATAGGGATTAGTAGAGGAATTCTAGTTAGTAAGCTGTATCCAATCCATTCCAAGAACAGAACTAGCAGGAGACTAACTAGGTAGGAAGCCAAGCCAGTGCAGTACCTTTCAGATGCTGTTGCTCAGGCAGAAACAGCTCACAAAAGGGACAGAAAGGCTGCACACAGAGGCTTATATGCTGTTTCTATATCCCTCCCCCAGAGCACTGTGATTGGAAGGGAACTCAGGGAGAGATCACAGTCACTGGTCAGCTACAGATGTCAGCCTTTCCCCCCCTGCTCCCCCTCCCTCTTCTCAGTTTCTGTTCCCCTGAAAGACTGCCCCCCTAATCTCTGAATCTTTTCCGAATTGATTTGGAGGCTCCGAATCAAATTGGAGATGGGTTTTTTTCTTCCAATTCTATTCAGATTTGGTGATTCGGCCTCTGAATCAGGCCGAATCTTCTCTGAACTGAATCGTAAATTGAAGCTTCGCACACCCCTAAAAAAATAACAAGTCTGCATTTTTTCCAATGCAGTTTTTATTTTAGCATTTTAGTGCTTTTAATATTCTGGATCTTTTCCTTAGTTATTATCTTTTCCAGTAGGCTTTTGGAAGGGCAGCAGCAGTTATCTATATGTAAGGGAGAAGCTGGTTTTCTTAAAACAATCTGAAAATGTAGGATTGACTTATAACAGTACAGTAGATGGACTGGGCCACCCTATTCTGAAAGACCAACAACCATGGTGAAAAACTGGGAGAGGGGCAGGAAGGAAAGACTCAGGATAATGTGAAATAAATAGGGGCAGAAAGGAATAGAGGAATATAAATATAGGTGTGTGTGCGCACAGAGACACATACATAATGTATGTGACTTGCTAGGTATAGTGTGCACAATGTAACAGCTTCACACAACTCTCCTTGCCTGGTTGCGTGACTATTTTATGATGACTTAGTGTAACATCATTCTCCTTTTCATTACTGTCATCATGGTATGAGTAAAACAGCAGACTTTGTGTCTGCTTTTGTAAATATTAATGATGGATTATTTTTTTCCCTGTAGCTAAATACAGTCCCATGCCCTATCCCAGAGAAGAACTTAAGGTTGAAAGTCCAGCTGTGGAGTGCTTGTTCTTGCTAAATTGTAGCTATAATAACCAGTCTCTCTTCTTGTTTGCATAGGCCTGCACACCACGGCTGGAAGGGCCTACAAAACTGAATCTCTGAATGGTGATCACAGATCATGTTCTACTGAGGCAGGCTGATCGTTTTCTATCATTTGGTCCTTCAGGTGAAAGGGAACAGCTTTGCCAGTACTCAATTCACTAAGAGTGCATTCACCCTGATATCAAGCCACAATTCAGTGGTGCTGGCAGTGAAAGAGTTAAGATAGGACTCCAGGAGCCTCCTTCATAGTCTGCTGAGGACAAAGCAGTTTAGCTAACTATAAGCAGGCAAGGAAGACATCAGCAGAAGGAGTTTATAGAATAGGGACCAAGGGAGAAGGATGAAACAATAAGCAACCTCAAACCTATAAATACAAGATAAAAATAGGGCAAAGAACATTGTAAATCTGAGTGCTTTCTGCAAAATGTTATATAGAACAGCCCAGCCAAAGAGCTGCAGTGAGTGAGAGGAGGCGATTCCCTGGGCAGCAGGCAAGAGGAGATAGGTTGGAGTAGTGTCCACAGATAGAGGGAGCTGCTCAGGCTGCTGATGTTCACCCCAGGGGATGTTCTCCTTTGTGTCTTGGGAGCAGCCTGGGGGAAGCCCCCTTCCTCTGCCAGGAGGAGAAGAGCCCAGAGCGAGCGGGGAGCTGTGGCGCTAATTGCTCTGTGAATCAGCAGGATTCCCTTGGTGCTCCTGGGAATTACATCAGATACTGAAGTTGTCACTTCTTCCACAGAGAAACATCATCACAGGCACTTGGGCAACATAATGCTGTGAAACAACGTTGGGCACAAGCACACACATGCCAGCAAAACAGCACCCAAGCTCTAGTGATGAGGTCTGAGGCAGGTAAGTGCTGATCCCTTACAGCAGCATCCATGATGGCAGTAGCTAATGCTTAGCACGTCTTAGGATCTGGTTGTTTATGAGCAAACATGCAGGTTCCCCTGCGCAAAGTGACAGGAAACCCAGGAAGCTCCTTAAACGGGATGGTTTTGCTCCACCAGGCAGACGGAGATCAGAAGCTACCCAGCACTTGGCTCTATGTATTGTCGAAGGGACTCGATCCCCTGTGAAAGGGACACTGTCAGATATTTTAAGTCTGATCCATTCCAAACCCAGAGAACAGAAATGCATTTTTAAACAAGCGCCTTCCCATTTTGTGGCTTGGGGGGAGTCCCCTGTAAACAGCCACAGCATGACTTCATGACTTGATTATCCCCCTTCACACCTAGCCCTAGAACTCCCCTATGCTGTCTGCAATGCCCACAAAAGCTGGCTGCCGGTGTGCTGAGACAAGTGACCAGGATGGCCTCATTGTCATCCTGTGCTCCGGTCTGTCTGGGCCCTTCTATCCTACTTATAGTTCTTTGAGGCAGGGACTGTCTCTGTGTTTGTACAGTGCCTGGTACAGCGAGGGCCATGCCTGCAGGTCCTGCATGCTATGATGATTCTCATAGTAACATCTATTCCTGGGGGTTTGTAAAGGGCTGCTGTTAAACAGCCCACAAGGCAAAGTCTCAAGAGCAGTCTCACTGGCCAGTCAATGTCTGGGTCTGGAGCATACCTGTGGGAGCAGTGGATGAGGCCCACTCTGGATGTGGTGCCACTGTAGAATAGATATGAGGATTGTCAGGACTAAGCTAAGTGAGGCTTATGCCCTGTAGCCATATTAACTGAGGGAGCTGAACCCAATGAACTAGCCAGGGCCATCTGAGCCCTGTTCTGCAGGGCAAGATGAAGTGAAGCTTCTGCTCTGCTGCAGCAGGAACAAACTAACCTGCGCCGGCTCTGCCCCAGCACCTTCCCTCTGACTGGTTCCAGGTCTGCTCTTAAGGATCCCCTCCAGCACCTGAGCCTTGTTTTACAGGTTACTGGTTTCCAGTCCTCACGTGGCTCCTGTCCTGGTAACTTCTCTGGCTCCCTGATTTCTGCTTAACCCTCTGGCTTGGTATTTGGACTTTGGTTTGATCTCAGCTTGTTTCCTGACCTCAGATCCCTGGTTAGTCACAGAATCATAGAAAATTAGGGTTGGAAGGGACCTCTGGATAGGGTTACCATGTATCTGTGTTTTTCCGAATGTCTTTTTTGGGGGGTCCTCTGATCTCTATCCGTGCAGTTTTCTGAAATCTAAACAAATGTCTGGGATGTTGCTCTGCACCGATGGTGGGAGCAGGAGGAGGGTGATTGGAGGCAGGGGCAACACGTGTGTCTGTATGCACACACACGTAGCCAGCATGCAGCCAGGCAGGGTGGTGGGAGCAGCCTCGGCATCTGGATGCAGGTAAATATATGAGGAGCAGGGGTTAGAAGCCTAGGGCTTGGAGACTGTTGGGTGGAGGAGGTGTGTCAGGGGTGTGTGGAAGGGACGGGTGTTTGAGGCTGGGGGTGGGGGCTGAGGTTGCGGCAGGGCAGGGGGGCAGTGGGGAAGGAGAAGTGCCTGCCCTTCTAGTGGGGGAAGGGTCGGGGGGACCCTTTGATGGCAGTGGGGAAGTCTGTGGTCAGACTGGCAGCACAGGGGCCGGTGCCCATGCTCGCAGGGGCGGAGAGGCCAGGAGACGCTACCCAGGAGGGGGTCATGGCCAGGCCACCTGACCCAGTGCTGGAGCCACAGCCCAGGGTGGGGAGTGTCACAGGCCTCCCCTCATCTTCCCTCCAGCCCACGTCAGGGGGCTGTGGGTCAGGAGTAAGGGGCACCAGCAGGGCTGGGGGCTATGGCATGGGTGTAAGGGCATGGGAGGCATGGTGGGGGCTTATAGGTTGGGAGTGTGGGGCACTGGCTGTGCCAAAGGGATGTGGGTCAGGAGTGAGGGACACCAGCAGGGACAGGGGGCTGTGGGTCAGAGTGAGGGGGCAACAGTATGGCTAGGGGCAGGGGCTGGGAAACTGCAGGTTGGGTGTGAGGGGCACTGGCAGGGCCAGGTGGCTGCAGGTTGGGACTGAGGGTCACCAGCATAACCCAGGGGGAGGGGCAGGGGTCTGTGGGTCAGGAGTGAGGGGCATTGGCAGGGCCAGGAGGCTGTGGGTGGGGAGTGAGATGTCCCCTGGGCAGGTGTCCTCTTTGGAAGTGGAAGTATGGTAACCCTACCTCTGGAGGTCATCTAGTCCACCCCCTTGCTCAAAGCAGGACCATTCCCAACTAAATCATCCCAGCCAAGGCTTTGTTTAGATGGGTCTCCAAAAGCTCCAAGGATGGAGAGTCCACAACCTCTCTGGATCCAGTGCTTTACTATCATCCAAGTGAGAAAGTGTTTTTTTTTTCTAATATCTAATGTCAGCTTCCCTTGCTACAACTTGAGACCATTGTTCCTTGTTCTGTCATCATCTGCCACCTAGATCTGCCATTCAACTAGAGAACAGTCTAGTTCCGTCCCCTTTGGTACACCCCTTCAGGTAGTTGAAGGCTGCTATAAAATCACCTCTGTCTTCTCTTCTGCAGACTAAATAAGCCCAGTTCTCTCAGCCTCTCTTCATAAGTCATGTGCCCCAACCCCCTAGCCGTTTTTCATTGCCCTCCACTGGACTTTCTCCAAGCTGTCAACATCCTTTCTGTAGTGGGGGGCCCCAAACTGGACATAGTATTCCAGATGTGGCTATACCATCACCAAATAGAGGGAAATAATCACTTCCCTCGATCTGCTGGCACTACTCCTACTAATGCAGCCCAGTATACTTGTAGCCTTCTTTGCAACAAGGCCACACTGTTGGCTCATATTCATCTTACTGTCCACCATAATCCACAGGCCTTTTCCTGCAGAGCTGCTGCTTAGCCAGTCTGTCCCAAGCTTGTAGTGGTGCCTGGGATTGTTCCATTCTCAGTGCAGGACTTTGCACTTGTCCTTATTGAACCTCATGAGATTTCTTTTGGCCCAATCTTCCAATTTGCCTAGGTCACTCTGAATCCTAGACCTACCCTCCAGTGTGTCTACTACTTCCCCTAGCTTGGTGTCATCCGCACACTTGCTGAGGGTGCAATCTATCCCATCTTCCAGGTCACTGATGAAAATAATGAACAAAACCAGCCCTAGAACCAACCAGAGGGGCACTCCACTACCGGCTGCCAACTAGACATCAAGCCATTCATTACTACCCTTTGAGCTTGACAAGCCAGCCAGTTTTCTATCCCCTTTACAGTCCATTCATCCAACCCATACTTCCTGAGCTTGCTTGCAAGAATGCTGTGGGAGACTGTATCAAAAGTCTTGCTAAATTCAAATTATAATTAACATACTTCAAGTGCTAATTCTCTGAAGCTATTATTAATGACACTGGTGAAGAATGTGGTTTTAAATATAATTTTAATATTGACAGGGTCTCTTTGAATAAAAGAGTTCAATATGATATGAATCAAAATAAGTATTGATTGGAAAAAAATGTGTGTGTGTAGAGCATGTATACATAAGTCCACTGGCCAGTGCAGAGTGGAGTTGCAGCCCTGGCTATCCCTCCTGTCTCCCCTTCAGGAGTAGCTTCTGGCCTGTGGGTGGCAGGGGACAGCAGTCCATGTGCCTGAGTAAAATGGCTGCTTAGGTGCCTGCCTGCTATTCCTGACACCCTCTCCAGCTACACAAGGCCCAGGCGCAATCTAGCCTCCCTCAGTGACAGTCATGCTTGTTATTCTTTAGCCAAAGACATGTAAGTCCTTCCTTGCCAGCTGTGGGTTTGGGGGCTGTAGAGATCAGATGGTGGATCCCCTCCATCGCTTCTCACACAAAGGCCAAGCCCACGGGCCTTCGTGGGGTGCTGGATTGTTTTTATTTAATAGCACTTTAACTATCCTTGACTCCAATCAGAGGCCTTTATGCCTCCAAAGAAAGCAGCAAGCAGAGAGAAAGCTCCCAGTAAGCTTTTAATTATGTATGTACTCTTGTTGTTGTGGCGTCTGTTGCTGTACTGGTAAATTATGTCCTTAACCCTGCAGTGGGGGTGGAAAGCAGGGTAAAAATCTCTCTGCAAACAAGCAGGGATTTTATTACAGCTTCTGTCACATCAGAGGGAAGTGGGAGCTGAGTCACTGCCAGGTACAGCCAGTGACTGTGAGTCACCAGCAGAACCAAGCCCATCAATAAATCCTAGTGCTCTGACTTCCAGTTTTGAGGGCAGCTTTCCCCTGCAGTGCCCATGCTCCAACTCTGATCCCCGCACAGATGTCCTCCCTCCTCGTGCAGCACCAGGCTTAGGCTGGGCATGTTTTCTCTTCTCTGCAGAGCCCTGCTGTTGCTCTCACTGACTCCTCACGTCTCATTTTCCTGCCCTCTTGTCTCTGACCGTCAGGTCATGGCACCTGTTCTGGCCATTGAGGAGGACTGGATGCCTCTCCCAATGCGGAGGAGCCCCTTACCCATCTAGATATAACTAGGTGGATCCATTAGGAAGACTATCTGACCCAACTCTGCAATCCTGCCCATGTGGGAAAAAGTGAACAGGAGTGGAGTCTAGCCATGCTCCTGTTGGGCTTTGTGATCACCCTGATCCACTCCCCTCCAAAGACTCTGCCAAGTTTTCCTTCAGATCTGGAGCTGATGTACTAAGGTGAGGGCTGCATTAGAATCACTTGAGAATATCTGTAGAGACACCTCTGTCTTTACCTCCCTGTGGCAAGGTCCAGTCTGGAGTAAGCGCAGCACAGAACAGAGGAAGATCATGTTCAAATGCAACAGACAGTCTGGGATGGGTTTGCAAGGGTGTGTGGAGACCAGAGCCTGGGTGTGTATTCACGGGTCCTGCCAAGGAGGCAAACACGTCATAGAGGGAGATCGATTCACATTAGTGCCAAGGGAGCAGACACAAGTATGCACAGAAGTCGGAGCAAATTAAATAAGCTACAAAGCACTCTATGCCCTGGTGACAACCTAAATGAGACTGTGCCTCTTCCCCTGATTTCCGCCTCCAGCAATCAGTTCTTCAACTAGTTCTTCCATGGTTTAATAGAGAGGAGAGTGGAAGCAGCATATGCAAGGTGTGGGGCCCTCAGCTTTGGAATCTGCTTCCCTCCAGATTTCCAGTCCAAAATAGCCCAGTGCTTGTAGTAAGCTCTGTCTAGCTGGAGCTTTAGAGAGGGAAGAGTGTGATGAGGCCAATGGTTGCATGGATAGTGTGCATGGTAGGATCCAGGATTTATGCCACTGATTTCAGGTTTGATGTGCTGTGTTTTAATCTGTGGCAAAGGCAGCTCTAGCAAAGCACTGGTATGTTTGTCATATACAAGTACATGGAAATAAAGACTGTCCCATAATGCTGCTTACTGCAGAAAGGAGAAGGGTTCCCAAACATCACCTCATGGCCAGTGTGCTGTGACTATTCATGCACAAAGCAGGGAGAAGCAAAACACATCTACACCAGTGCTTCTCAGCCCACTGTAGGATAATGGATGGTCTCCTCACCATGACTTCCTCAGTCCATCTATATTAGTCACTCAGCCCACATTCAGGGCTAAGAGCTTTCAGTGCTGCCTCTGGGCGCCCATCCATCTCTGCCTTCCTCTGCCTCCCATGCAGTGGAGGCCTCTGTAAACACAGCTTCTGTCATCTTCCACATCAGCCCAGTCCTGGGAAAGGCTGGGTATGCAGGTACACTGCTAGCCAGGCCCATCTTCCTACCGACTATATTGTCTAGGACAGGGATTCCCAAAGTTTTTATGCTGTGGCCCAGCAAACTGTGGCCCGGAAGTGGCTGTGGCTCGGAATTTCTGGCCAGAAGACAGGTAAGGATACCCCCACGCCCGGGGCGGGGGAATGGGCCAAACCCTGCGCTGCCATGGGCCCTGTGCTGCCGCAGCCTCTCCACCCAGCCTGGGGGGGAGGGGACCAGCAGCTGACCCGCCATGGCCCAGCACCAGGCCACAGCCCAGGGACTGAGAACCCCTGGTTTAGGATGAACCTGCCTTGAACTTCTGGTACCCCCTGGTATTTGCTCAAAGATTGGCTCACTGACAAACGGCAGGGAGGACTTCACAAGCTGTGAGGTAGTGTAATTCCCTTCCGAACAGTGCAGTGTAACACCCTGCAGGGATGAAGTCAACATGTACAGCCAACACCCTGTGCAGTATTTTGAAATGTTCATTAAGGCCATGAGAAAAATCCCAAAACAAACAGGAAAAGGGCCTGGCTGGCTCTGGGGATGGGTAATGAGACACAGAACTGTTCTTGGAGGCTGCTGCTAAGAACGCAGCTTAGACTGATAACAGCTTTGGATCGCGGCTAACTGGTGGCTGTTAGTTGACCACAGCAAAAGAATTTGGTGATCTGAGACCATCCCCTAATGGAGAAGTGTCCATAATAAAACTGGTATTTAGTATCACCACCACAAGCAGTCTGAGCAAAGCAGCCAGGGATTAAGGGTGGGCAGAAAGGGAACTGCATGTTTGTTTTAGGACCACATGCTCCCACCAGGGCAGGGTTGAGGCATACTGATGGTGTTGCCTATGTGCGTATGCATGTGTACACAGAAAAGCTTTTTCTGGTACTGCCTATCCTATACCAGTTCCGGGGACAGGCAGATGGCTTCCGTCTGCCCCTATTAAGAGGATTATTTTGACATCAGAATAATTTTCAAGATAAAACTGGAAAGATGAAGCAATAAAACTTTACAAAAGCAAAAGAAAAATTAGGGAGCTTAACACAAAACTAATAAAGACAATGAATAATCACCACAGAGCCTGGAGGGGGCTGACATGACAAGAAACAATTGGTCAAAACCTGATGTTCTTATTTTCTTTTCTAACTCCCTCCTTACTTAAGCAAAATTTCATTGGCTCCAGGCCTAGATCTATTGTTATTACCCTGAAGCCTTATGGCTTCTCCCAAGACAGTGTAAAACACCTCAGAGCTTGTAGATGCAGGGATCACTTTGCTACTTATTGCACTGTGCTGAGTATGAGTACACTTAGTACTCAGGTATAGTTGCATCTAGGGTTGGACATTGTGGCATACAGCCATGCTGCACAATAGTTTAGGACTGCAAGTACAGAATAATATGAGTTAGGATGAGAAATGTAATGGCTCATGTAGACAGGTAAAAAAAAAATCAAGCTGGAGTTTTGCCAGGATACTGGTATTAAAACACCCTCCTGTGAAAAGCACCTTAGAGTCTTGAGACTGATGTCCCCAAATAATCAGGACCTCCATTTTAGATCTTGTTGCCAGCCACTTAGCACCCTCAGCTGCTGTGTTATGCTCTGAGCTCAATATTAACTTAATGCCTCCAGCAGAGACACCTTCTCCAAAGCCTCACATTTCCAGGAAACCTTGGAAGGGGGCCCAGCTTGGCAGAAAGATTTGTATAAATTGGGATCCCAATTATGTTTTGAGAAAGTGATGGTGCTGACTCCTCTCAGACACAGTGAGTGAGTCAAGCCTAGCAACCAAAAGAGCTCCTTAAGTCAGGACAAACACAGCACTGAGCTTGGACAAGGAAAGGCTAGAGAGGTAGTACCATAATATTATACCATTTAGAAAGGTGGTGGACAGCAGCGATGCGTAGGGGGTGCACAAGGGTGCACATGCACTCCCTGAGAGTGCTGGTGCACCCCCTCACAGCCAGCATTCCCAGGCAGGGGGGCAGGCCAGAGCGCTGGTGCCCCCCCTGAGAGCACTGGCCGGGGAGTGGGGGAAAAAGGAGAAGTGGTCCCCCCACAGCCCATTGCACTTACCCAGAAGTGCCAGCGGCGCACCTGGAAGTGCCAGTGGTACACTGCAGGTGGGCAGGATTAGCTGCAGGAGGACACCCATTCCCGGTAGGCAGGATCAGCCATGAGGAAACAGCTTCCCCTACCCCCCGGTCGCTGACTGTCTGCTGGGGGGGCAAGTGCCCCCCCCCCCCCAACTTAGGAGGCACAGTCGCCCATCATGGTGGAATAAAATAGCCATAGCACAAGGAGAATCTCAAACCTCATAAGAATTGACGGTCAGCCTAAGCAATATATAGGAAGGGTCTGAACAGGGAGGCCACTGGACTACATACAGGTAAACAGTCCTCCTTCTAAGGGTATATTCTTTCTGTACAAGGTATACTCTGTTTTGGAAAATGTACGGGAAAGGTCATGGTTCCCTGGGTAACTACAATACAGGTACTCCTCCCTTAATGTCATCCCAGTTAACGTAGTTTTGTTATTATGTTGTTGATTTATTAGAGAACATACTTGTTTAAAGTCGCACAATGTTTGGTTATAACATTGTTTGGCTGCCGCCTATTAGTAGGTAACTACTGTGACATGATTGGATTAGCTTAACATCATTTCGCTTAAAGTCGCATTTTTCAAGAACGTAACTACAATGTTAAGTGAGGAGTAGCTGTATTAGTAGCCTACAAGTTCCCCATGACTTGTTATTGCTAAACTACTATGATGCTGCTAACTGGAGCAAAGTGTCTGGAATGTGGAAATCAGCTTCTGTATCACATTTAAGAAACCTTAGAGCTACTGTAACATCCCAACTCACTCCCTATATGACAGTCACATAAGGAACTAAGGCTGGAGGAGTCTAGACAATACCAAATCGGGATGCGGGAAGTGCCCATCTTCTGATTTCGCCCACAACATGACCCCTTGTAAATTCCTTCTTTCTTTCTGTATCATAGAGCCCATCCACAGTGAGGGGTGAAGTGGCTTGTGACTTCCTCATCCTGTTCAAAATCCAGTCAACAAGAGCAGCGATGGTGGTTTAAGCTGGCTCCTTGGAGATTGGGTTGTATTCACAAAAGGAACTCAAAATGTGGCTGAATGTTTCTTTGTATTATGATGGCACCAAGCAACATGGGACTCATTGAGCTTGATACCACACAAATACAGTGTAGGAGAAAAGAAAAACAGGTAAAGCAGACACAGGGATGCCACTTATATACAGAAACACCACAAAACTCACCCCATGCCTCTCCCCGGTCAGCTGCTCCTTCCCAAAGACTGCTTAGCCTGCTGATTATGTGCTCTGTCTTTCTAGGTCTGCAAAAGATGACTATGATCAATCAAAAGTATGTGAATACCCACACTTACAATTCAAAGGGGTCCACACCTCCATTCAAAATATTTTAGGCATCCACAAATGAAAAAAGGTTGAAAACCACTGTTCTAGAGACCACTCCCAAATGTGGCAGTGAGCCACCTGAGCAAGAAGTCAGCCAAATGCATTCCCACCAGGATCTTTGCATGCTAACATTGCAGGACTTCAGGCAAACACTGCCTACCTGCTACACTGTGGGCACATCTACACATCAACTGGAGTACCTTGAGTTCGTGCTTCCACTGTGCCTCTTGTTGCATGGCCTCGTGCCTGAGCTGTGCCTCTTTTTGCTCGGCCAGTTAGAGGGATTCCCTTCCTTTGTCCCCATAGCCAACTGGGCGACCTGGTTCGGGGAGGCTTCCCCACTTACCGCCTCCGCCTTCTTGCTCCGACTGCAAGTCACTGCATTAATGTGGAGGGGTTTTATAATATTCCCCCATGCTGCTCTCATATGCTCGGGTTCCATAATATCTAGCTGTGGAGCAGGAGCATCTCCCAGCGCTCCCATCTCCACTGCCATTGTCCAGCCCCTCCACTTGATGGGGATAGAGGCTACCTGCACCTTGAATGGCTGGTGCCGCACCCCTTCAATGATCAGGGTCTTTCCAGGTGCTATATCTGAGGGCAAAACAAGGTTGGCATTAATCAATGGCACACTGGCCCCTGAGCCCACTTCCCCAGTGATGGTTCTCCCGCATATGTTTACCTCCTCCCAGTGGGAGGCCATCACCTCCTCTGGGTTTGTAATCCTGAATATACAAGTGTGCCCCTCAGAGTGGCTCGGGGTTCCCTTCTCTTTGTGCACAACTGTTGCTCGGTTGACAGGCTTATTGGGACTGCTCGGCTTTGGGCAGTTGGACTTGAAGTGACCAGACTCCCTGCAGTTGAAGCTACCCTTCCTATCCAATCTGGGTGGATTGGCTGAATGTGGGGCCACCCTGCGCTCTGCAGGGGGGGGCCCAAACTCCCACTTTGGGACTGGCCCTCCCTTCTCCCCTTTTTGGACTCTTTTATGATCCTTCCCAAAGTGGGGAGGCCTTCTGTCCAGCCCCTCCCAATTTAGCAACAGCTGATCGGCAGTGTCAGCAGCCTCACTGGCTGATTTGGGCTCCTTATCCTTGACTGGTGTTTAATCTCTCATAGAATCATAGAAGTAGGGTTGGAAGGGACCTTGTAGATCTTCAAGTCTGACCCCCTACCTGGAACAACAGAGCATTTGTATTTTGAAATTACTCAGGAACACCTCTGGATCCTCTCCGTCTTTGTATGGGTTGAAGCCCTTGGGTGTCACCCTGGGTGGTGCAGCTGGGCCCACAAGGTGCTGAGCTTCCTTAGCTTCTCTTCTTCACTGCAACTAGAGTACCTCAAGTTCATGCTTGTGCTGTGCCTCTTGTTGCGTGGCCTCATGCCTGAGCTGTCTCTCTTTGGCTTCTAGCTCTCACAGGTATAGCTTGTACTTGCACTTGCATTGCTTGGCTTCCAGTTCCAGCTTGTGCTGTGCTGTCTGGGCTTCCAGCTCTACGGCCTGGAGGAGAGTCCACTCCTCAAGCAGTTCTAGCTTCATGGGGCTTCTTCCCTGAAGGCCAAAGGAAGGGGTTCCTTCGGCTCCACTCCCTCCTGGAACTGGAGCAGGAGATCCCTTGGCTCGGTCGTTGTCCCTCAGGGACTTAATCAGGTCCTTTTCCTTTTGCCCCACTGTGACTGGGAGGCCCCTTTCAGTTGGTTTCTCCAACAGTTCCTCCATGGTCACGTCGGCATAATTATCGGTCATTTTGGCTAAACCCTGTCCAGTTGACCCATTACCAAATCAAAGACTCATTTCCTCAAAGGTTTTCAGTAGGGCTGTGTGAAGCTTTGGTCACTGATTCAATTTGGTGGAGATTTGGCCTGATTCAGTGGCCAAATCTCTGAATCAAAATCAATTCAGGAGACCCTTTAATTTCTCTGAATTGAATCGGAAACCTCCAAATTGATTTGAAAAGATTCAACGATTCGGACATAGACACAGTTTTAAATGGTTTGTCTACATACCTCAAGGTACCAGGCGGCTCGTGAATGCTGAGATGCTGGGGCAGATGGAGCATCCCACAGAAGTGTGGAGGGCTCCCCAACGCGCTTAGCAGCAGACCTGGAAGTGGACCAGAAGCACTTCCAGTCCACTTCTAGGTCTGCCAGGGAGTGAGTGGGGGGGGCCCCACCCCATGCCCCCCTGATTCGGCAACTGGTGCCTCCTGGGTCGGGGGGGGGGGGGGCACCCAGGGTCCCCCCCCCCCGTGACCAATCGCTGGGAAACAACAGCCACAGCTGGACCCATGTCTTAGTGAGTGAAGGGGGCAAGGAGAGCTCTCATTCTCCATAATAGAAAACTCAAAATCAAAGGCTAAAATGTATAGGTACTTAGAATTTATTTTACTATAGTGAATGGGGTACTGCCAGGCTTCTATAGTGCTTTAAATTTGTAAATATAGCTGTCACGGCGGGGTCCTCGTGGAGGGCCGTGATCTCCTTGAGGCCCTCTCACTGCGCTACTCCGGCCCGAGGGCACCCTCCATTCTCGCCCGCCACGTCTTGATGGAATATGTAATAGGGAGGCTGCCTTGTGTTTCCTCGGGCCTGTCAGCTCCGGGACCCCTCGTGGGTCTCCCCGTACAATGGGCGCTACCCAAGCGCCCTAGCCTTATGGGCTATGCGTGGCTCCTACCTCCCCTGATACCACGCCCCAAGCCTCACAGATGTAAAGGACGTTGTTCGGTCTATACGCCCGCTTCCCGGGCCTCCTCTCTAATGTGGCCCACTCTGGGCTCCCTCTCTCGTGCCCAGCCTCTTGCTGGGACTCTCGTCTGGCCCACTCTGGGCCTCCCCTGCCAGGGTGGTTCCGCTTCAGGACTCTCTAGCGGTCCTCCGGTCCTATGGGCCAACCGCACAGATACCCTCCCTGACTCTGGCTCCCCGTGCTGCTACTCCCTGTCTTCTCAGGGGCAACCGCAGCGCCCTGCCTTGGTCTGAGGGGGATTGCCGCACTAGCCTGCGGCCAGGCTTGCTATGCCCGTGCGCCCACACTGGGCTACTCAATAATGTACAAGGGCGTTCCTCCTCTCTGGGGGCTCGCCGCGCCCACACTGGGCTACTCAATAACATACAATGGCGTTCCCCCTCTCTGGGGCTCGCCGTGCCCACACTGGGCTCCTCAGTAAGACCGCCCCTTTCCTGGGGGCGGGGGCTATGCTCCCCCACACGCAATCCAGGGTCTAGGTCCCCGTCCGCAACCTACGGGCTGCGCCCGCGACTCACTGGCTATGCTCCTCGCCGCCAGCTGCTCGCGCAGTGGCGTGCAAGCTGCGCCTTCCCTGGCGCTATACAGGGGCTATGTTCCCCCCCACACGCAATCCAGGGTCTAGGTCCCCGTCTGCAACCTACGGGTTGCGCCCGCGACCTACTGGCCGCGCTCCTCGCCGCCAG
Organism: Alligator mississippiensis; assembly: GCF_030867095.1. NCBI lineage: Eukaryota > Metazoa > Chordata > Crocodylia > Alligatoridae > Alligator > Alligator mississippiensis. Next base: position 27,474,571 of record NC_081836.1, on the reverse strand, counting down.
TTGCTCATACACTGGCGTGCGAGTAATTGAGGCCTCCTCCAACCCCTACAGCCTCGCCCAAGCCTCCGGGGCTATCACGAGCTGTACTTGCGACTTAGGCTCCTTCCCATATCTCAGCCGAGGGAGCTCCTGCCTCTCCGGCTGCTGGCAGAGAACTGCCAGCCTGGCCTCAGCCCTGAGCTTTATAAGGGCCAGGCCCTGCCTCCTACAGGCAGCTGGCTCCCCTTAGTTGCTCCGGCAACCCGCAGCTGCGCTCATTACCTGAGCAAGCCTCAGCTGGGCTCGTTATGTCAAGCCAGGGCGAGGTGGTGTTTCATTTTAATCGCAGATTTTGGGTTTTTTAATCAAAAAATTTGTGATTTTTAAACAGAAAACCAGGATCCCTGCTACTGACAGCCCTATTCTAAATCATTTCAACTGCAAGCCTCCTCTCTCCATAGAGACTCTGGAGATGAATGCTTTAGACTCATTAGCTGCAGCTGGAACTCATAATCACTTGGGGTTGTGCAGGAAAGGCTGAGTGCAAGAGGAACATATGTGCTTTCTAAAATGCCATGGACAGGCAGAAGCAAGAAAGAAATCCCATAGTTAAAGAGCATTAGCATGGCATAAAATCAGTAGCATAAAATCAGACCTGGTGTTCTGCATCTTCCCCTGGAGCTTCTGGGGCTGCCCTGGCATGAGGATTCTGCACTGGATGGACTATTGCCACAATTATGGTGTTATTACATTAAGACAACAAGAACCAAAAGGCAATACAGAACTAATATATGCAAGTTTGTGGTTAGCAGCCTGTCTGTGGTTTCAATCCCTCAGAGGCTGAGCCTCTTGTAGGTTAGGGGTCAGGTCCTGTTTCCAGGTCATGGACCCCTGCAGTTAAAACACAGGGCTCAGATTTCTGTTGTAGCTGGGAGGCCTAGATTTATTCGCTTGGTGCAGCGGTTCTCAAACTTTTTGAGCTGAGACCCCCCCCCACTTTGAGTTATAAGTTTGTTCGTGCCTCCGCCACCCCTCACCCCAGAGGAACAGTACAGCCAGGTATAGGATGCCCCTCGTCCTAGCAGCCACTGCAGCTCGGCTCAGCTCAGCGGGGAGGTTTCCACCCTCTGCAACTCCAGTGTCTCCTACCTTGGCTCCACCATAGCTCTAGGCTGCATGCCCACCGTGCTGGGCTCCTGGAGTAGCAGCCTGCTGGCAGAGCCTGCTCAGGGCTCCTTGCCCCTGCATCCCCCCACAAGGCTGCAGTGGCGCAGGCTCCTTTCAGACTTCTTGCCCACACTCTCCTGTGCTGTGCCCCCTGCAGTGTTTCTTCACGGCCCCTGGGTGGGGCAAGCCCCACAGTTTGAAAACCACTAGCCTGGTGGCAGGTAAAAATTGCTTTATTCCAACAAATAGAACACCTAAGAAATAGCCCACAGGCCTGGTGGGAGATTCATGAAAATGCATCTTTGTTTCTCCAGTTTTGCCCACTATCCCGCATAATCAGAATGTTAAATTGAAATATGAAGTGGCTGTTGGGTCTAGTACAGTGATTAGTGTGTGTGCCACCAGATCCTTTGAAGGGCACAAAGAGGCGTGAGCTAAACAGATAAACAGACTCAGGCTTTTCTCTGCCTGGATGATGCCCCACCACTACTGCCCAGGCCCTATGTAAGGAGGTAAGCTCTGTAATATGTAAATTAATTTTTGAAACTGGGTGCCATTCAATTCACAAAAGTTATGGAGGAGTGGCTTGAGTCCAATGCATGCATCCAGTCTGGTGAGGTGTGCCTTGAGTCCAAAAAGGTTGAGAAGCATTGGCCTGATAACTCCAGGCCTGTGGAAGCTTCATCAAAAGTTAGAGGAGAAACACTGCATTGGAAAGATGCAGACAGGACTGCAAAGCACCCCAGTAAGATGGGCCCAGTCTCCCAGAAAGCCACTGTGTACAGTTGCTGGCTCAGAACTTTTCTCTGAGTAAAGGCAACCAAACTGCATGCAACTCGCATTGGTGGCTCTCACTCCAGGAGGTAGGTGGGGCCCCAGCAAACAGCTCTAATTGCACACTGAACCAAGATTCTCTCCAACACCAACAATAGGTTGTTGCTGAATTTGCAAATAGCCCAATCTAGGCATTGTGCTCAGTCAGCCTGTCTCCAATGGGGTCTTCATTCAAGCCCCTTGCCATGACATTGCCCATCCTGCAGTGGGATGGACCTGGCATTGGTTGTTTCCCACTTGGTGTGAGAACAAAAACACAGGGTTCATTTGGATATTGTGATGGGGTTTTTTTCTGGGAGGCTGTTTGTTGCCCAAGGGCTGCAGTGGGAACACTGGAGAGTAATCGGAGAGGATGAGGGTGGTTTCTTTTTTGTTGTAAAAGGAGCAATGAGAAGGGGAAGGGAGACATTCTGGTAAATTACTATCAGGGCTGCTATAGTAACTGGTCTTTAATGACTCTCCCTGTTTATCTTTGGTGGGATATAGAAACCTCTCCAGATTGTGCTGTAATTTTCCACTTCCCCTGCTGCAGACAGACCATGTCTGCTTCATGCTCATTGATGATCTCACTTGTGACTCGCTAGATCATAGGAAAGTAGGTCTGGAAGGGACCTAGTCACAAGCTCCAGAATCTGGCAAGGACAAAATGGCCTGAACAGGCAGCTTGTTGCTGTAGGAAAGGTAGAGTGGAAGCAGGTAGATCAAAATCTGAATCACATTTACTAGGAAATTAGCAAGGAGGTTCCTGGTTCCAGAATCATCTCCTCCCTGTCCAGGCCTCAGGGAGGTTTGGAGAGATGTTCCCTTTCCTCTCCTAGTATATTTCTCTCAGTGTAACAGATAATAGCACTGGGGCTCACTCAGACCAAGTCTCCATCTATACTGGATGCTGCTGTCTCCTTGACCTTGGCAATGGGACTTGAAACCCAATCCATATCCAACAGGGAGTGGAAAGCAATTCCAGGTCATGTGCCTGCCCTGAGTGCCCTTACAAAAATGACTGTGGATTTTTCTGATTTTAAATGAGCATTTCTTTCCCTTTCTTGTGTGAAAGCCCCACTCAGATGTCTCTAGTGGGTTATGGAATAGAGAACATCCCACACAATTTACTGATTCGTTTGATGCACTGGCTGGGGAAATTTTTAGCTATTGCACGATTTCACAATGATTACACACTTAATTCATACAACACAATTTTATTTTAAAATTCTTTGCTACGCATATAACACTGCTTAGCTTTAAGAAATTCCACAAACATTAAGAACACAATAACTACATATATCAGAAACAATGCTCCAAATGCACTTCTTTAAAACAATTACAATTACAACTCAAAGTTAAATTTGAATCAATACTATTATTTTCATAATATACTTACAATCCTAGAATTCCGAGAAGCCAAACACCTAAATACGGTTTCATTCCTGAGTAGTACAATTTAATGGGTTGGCCTCAGTAGTACGGTTCAATGGGTTTGCCTCAATACTGATAGGACTAAGTCCCCTTCCTTCAGTCCCTTTCGGGCGCTCCGCAGCTTCAGCGTGAACTAAGAGATTCGTATTCATGGAGAGGATGGTTCAGGTGATCAGTCTGATCTGGCCTACACTTGCGATTCTTCCTTCGTTGTTCTGCAAATGAGGTTACCTCCAAATTGGGACAGTAGGTTACAGTTTTTATTGAGTGAGTTGCCGTCTTGGGCCCCTCCTACCCAAACCTGTCACTACTCCCAAATTTGGGCTCCGATCTTACTTTACAGATTCTTTTGCTTGGTAATCAGTTTCTTTGGTTGATTATTTAATTACTTTGGGGAATTTCCTTTCTTTCCAATCTTTTCAAAGGCCCTAGGGTTTGATTTCTCGGAATGTGGGATGTTTGCTTAAGGGTCATTTTTATGTTAACTTTGTTAAAGGCCTCTAAAGATAAAATTCAAGAGTTAAGACTTTGAGCAAAGCTAGGACCTTCCGCACGTAGGCCAAAACAGCGGCCTAGATAAGAAGATGAATCTTGTCTTCTTCCTAAACTGGCTAATGGGCAACTATTATAAGCATTCAAATATTACATTCAATATGACATCAGACAAGAGGGGAAGTGCCAAAACTGACCAGATGCAAAATGCTTTCAAGAGTACAGCTCAAGCTGACAATCTGGAGAAAAGCAGCTTCCTTCCAGCTTAATCAAACACTATTTGATCTTGCCCCTTATTCATGGATCATTCATATTTATATGCATTTTTACCATCAGTCACAGTGAAACAGTCTGCTCTTTTCCACACATGCAAGAGCAAACTTTGCTTATAACACAATCAAGTTATAGGTTAGAATCTGGTGCTTCAGTTCATTTCCTGAGTAAGCAGAGCTTAAGAGAATCTTAACGATTCAGGAGACATCAGAAAGCCCTTGTGACCTCACCCCTCACCTAGGTGTGTTTCAATCACTTGCACCTGCAGCTGAGCTTATGCAGAGGCACTTGTTGGTTTTTTTTTCTTTCACTTCCCCCAGAGTTCCCTGGAATGAAGACATGCTAATATTTAACCATCAGCAGGGGGAAGAATATGTATTTAAAAAGAGAAGTGAAAATTTAGTAGAAACAAAAAAGTCTCTAGATCCCACAATAAAAAATCTGAAATCCGCAGATATGCCCTCCTGCTGTTTAGAAATATAGATTTCATGCTAACCATTCTGAGCCTACTAAAAATAATCAACCATAGTGTTTTAGTTAAACAGCACCAAAGACATGGGAGGTACTTCATTTACAAATTAACAGATGTAGTCCCTTCCTAATAGAGCTTAAAATCTTGTTAACCTGATGAAGCAGGATGTAAAAGTAGCAAAAAGTGGGATAGAAATATAGGGAAAGGGAGAAAGGTTTACAATATACAAGGTTGCACAGATGTGCTGTGTCCACATCTTTGTGCTTCTCTATATATGTGTCCATACTAAGTACTGTCCTGCACTGTCAGGTGTGACTGTACAGTATTCCTGGCTGTGACTGAGCTTACAGCATTGTGCTTGGCCCCTAGGCAGTAGGCTTCCTAACTCTTTAATACCTTCCATTCTCCTAGCACAGGGGTTTTCAACTGTGGGGTATGCGTATCCCCAGGGGTACTTAGAAAGGTCATAGGGGGTACATGCGGGCAGGTGGGGATGGAGCATGCACTGGGGTGTGGTGGCGGTGTCTCCCCTGATGTGTTCATCTCTTACCCAGGGAAGGGGGAGGGGCATGCTGGGCACCACCAGCCCCACACGGCACATCACGGTGCCTCCCCACCCCCTACCCCAGCTCGCTTTCCTGATTGGCTGCTGCACCACTGCCCTCAGTCAATAGCCAGTGGCGGGTGGCAGTGGCGGCCACTGCATGTGAGCTCTCCCCCACCATTTGGCCCCCCTCCCAGTATTGCTGCTACATGCACCCAAGGAGGGCATGGTGGGGTGTGCACCCCTGGATCTGTGCACAGAGCGGGGCAGCGCAGGGCAGGCTGGGGCCAAGACTGTGTTGGGGTGTTCCTGGTGGGGCTGGTGCCCAACCCCATACTGGGAATAGCCTGGTGCTGCCTTGGCTCCAGCCCACCCCTCCCCTTCGCAGACCCAGGGGCATGCCCTCCCAAGATGCATGTGGCTCAGTCCTGGGCTCTGCCCAACTGCACAGCGCCTGCCCCTACCCCTGCCCCACTCCTTCCCTCACCACAGGGACCTACAGGAACAGAGCTATGGGGTGGGAGGCTTCTGCCACTCCAGAATTCGCCATAACCTTCCCAACTCCCCTCCCAGTGCTGCTGCCACCCACCCCGAGCACAGCCTGACCCAGCCCCTTCTGGGAAAATCCCGATGCCACCCTGGCCGCAGGTCGCAGCCTGCCCCACCTCACACAGATCCAGGGGTACATGCCCCCCAAACCCTCCCAGGGGTGTGCATAGTGGTGGGAGCTGCTCTCTCCCCCCGCCCCCCCCCCTCCCCCCACACGGCTCAATCCTGCCTTGGCTGGGCAGTCCCTGTCCCTGTCCCTGCCCCAGCCCCAGCCCCAGCCCCTCCCCCACCACATGCCCCCCATGCCCTCCTGAGGTGCATGCAGCAGCAGGAGCCACCCCCACTTCCCCGCATCCTCTGGACAAACCATTTGCGGCTTCATCCTGCACGCTGCCCCACTCTGCCCCAGCTGTGCAGTGCCTGTCCCAGCCCCTCCCACACCGCAGGGACCTCAATCTGCCCCTGCCCCTCCTTAAAAACAAGAACAAAATAGAAAGGGGTACAGAAGTTAAAACTTTGAGTCAGAAAAGGTACACTTATTAGAAAAGGTTGAAAACCCCTGTCCTAGCATATAAAGCCTAACACTGTTACTGCCTCACAGGGACATGAAAAGGCAATGGCAGCCCTTAGAGATTGGTATTATCATGAAAGAGTGCACCCTCACAGATTCACAGAAGTCACAGATTTCGCAGATGGCACTAAGATGTGGGGGGAAGTGGGCACGCTAGAAGGGAGCAATGGGCTACAATCAGACCTAAACAGGTTACAGGGGTGGGCAGATGAGAACAGGATGGGATTTAACACTGACAAGTGCAGGGTACTGCACCTGGGGAGGAAGAACCAGCAGCATGCCTACAGGCTGGGGAACTCCCTTCTCACCAGTGCAGAGGCGGAAAAGGATCTTGGAGTCATTATTGATGCCAAAATGAACATGTGCCAACAGTGTGGGGACACGGTTAGGAAGGCCAACCACACCTTGTCATGCATCCACAGATGCATCTCAAGCAGGTCCAAGGAGGTGATCCTCCCCCTCTATGTGACAATGGTCAGGCCACAGTTGGAGTACTGCATCCAGTTCTGGGCACTGCACTTCAAGAGGGATGTGGACAACATGGAGCAGGTCCAGAGGAGGGCCACTCGCATGATCGGGGGCAGCAGGGCAGGCCGTACGAGGAGAGGTTAAGGGACCTGAACCTGTTCAGCCTCCACAAGAGAAGGCTGAGGGGGGATCTAGTGGCCGTTTAAAAACTAGTCAGAGGGGACAAGCAGGCATTGGGGGAGTCCCTGTTCCCCCGAGCACTACCAGGAGTGACAAGAAATAACGGTCACAAGCTGGCAGAGGGTAAATTCAGGCTAGATATCAGGAGGCGCTACTTCACTGTAAGGGCGGCTAGGATCTGGAACCAACTTCCAAAAGAAGTGGTGCTGGCTCCTACCCTGGGGGTCTTTAAAAGGAGGCTGGATGAACACCTCGCTGGGGTCGTTTGACCCCAGTGCTCTTTCCTGCTATGGCCGGGAGTCGGACTTGATGATCTGCTCGGGTCCCTTCTGACCCTACCAACTATGAAACTATGAAACTAAGTTTAGGGATGGAAGGGACCTCATGAGATCATGAGGTCCAGTCCCCCTGCTCTGGGTAGGAAAGACTGCTGTGGTCAAATAACCCCAGCAAGGTATGCGTCCAGTCTCCTTTTGAAGATCTTCACAGTAGGTACCTGCACCACCCCTGCTGGGAGTCTGTTCCAGAGTCTGGTCACACAAACTGTGAAGTTTTTCCTCATATTCAGTCTGAAACCTTCTTCTAGGAGTTTATGACCATTGTTACCAGATTTGCCCATTACTTTGGGGTGTGCTCATTTATTAGGGATATGTTTCTAGGGTCTTGGTAATTCTGTCAATGTGCTGCTTGTGTTACTATATGGAGCTGTATCTCTCCCTTCTGCAAGTCCTCACCCCCAATGGAGCTATCTTGCAGGACTCAGTTTCAATGGGGCTGGGTTCCTCCAGTCACCAAATCAGTCATACACACAAACACACACAAATTAACGTGACACGCCTGACCCGGCCGGGCTGATCAGCATGGACAGGCTGACACCCTCATATGCCAAGAATCAGTTCATCAGAGCAACAATAAACTGCAGTCAGACACAAGCACACAGGTAAACAGAATCCCTCTGAATCCGGCTGGGTGTCCAGCTGACACCCTCATGGGCCAGCATTCAGTTCATAAGGGCACGTCCGAGTCAAACTGGGACAATCAGCCTGTACAAGCTGATCCCCTTATGTGTTTCAAACTCAGCTCATCCCAATCTTTGGCCTCTGGATGAGCAGACCCCACAGTATTTTTGGGCTTCACAGGGATCTTTAGCTTAGGTAAAAGAAGCGTTGCTGCAGAGCACGGGAGGAAAGAGAAGCAGAGAAGGAAAAATATACCCAGTTACTACCAGTTTGACTATAAAAGTTATTTATTGCTAAGCATATGAAATATATAATGGTACTAGTAGTAATAGACATGCAAAAGAAAAAAAACCCAAACACAAACAATTACTACCCTGGTTTCACTAAGTATTTGGGGAAACTTAGCTCAAGCTTAACTAATACAGTTCAGGTTCAGAAATTTATGCCTAGAGTGAAAAGAGAGAGAGAGAGCGCTGGGATCTCACCAGTCCAAGGTACTCGGGCTGCAAAGCTGACAGGCACAGTCCTTGAAGGGAGATGATCTGTTCTTCCAGCGTCCCAAGAACAACAGGGGATGGTGTCAGCACAGGAGTTTTCTTTTTCCTTGAAGCACCCACACTTTTTACAGATTTTTATACCCTCAGTTCAGCTGCTTCGAAGCATCCTCAATTGTGTAAATCATTGTCTTTTCTATTGACAAGGGGTTATCTGGTTTGGAACATCTCAAGAAACTGATTGCTAATCAGGAAACACATAAGATTAGGGAGTAACCAAATACTTGGGAGCCAGCTTGAAATTCTTATGGATAGCAGATATACTGATGGGATATCTCATGGTTTCTTCAGAAACAATAGATAGCTTGCAGCATCAGGATTTTGGATTTTCACTTGTGAACAAGCCTCAGCTTAGCATGACTTTTCCAGATCTTACTATAGTCTTTTAACAGACTTAAGATAATTATTGGGGTGCTCATAACCTTTTGTGGAGAGGACTTCGACCAGTCATCTCGGGAAAAGCATGACAACACCTGTGATTAGGCCTCCAACGGGCTGGACACTGAGATGAACCCTTAACCGTTGTTCAAAAGTTACCCATACCCCTCTGACTCAGTCTCTTACCTCAGCATTCCCTAACCTGGCAACCAAGCTTTAGTCAATCAAGTTTAAATAGGCCTCCCATAGTGGGACCGGGAATGTACGGCCCGAGATGCCTATTAAACTTAGAGATGTATGTGTGTCTGGGGGGGGAAAAGTCCTTAGTAAATCCAGATTAGAACTGGTCTGATAAATGCTGAGCTGGGTGTGTGTGAACAAGGGTTGATTAACATTTGGAGCACAGACTCCACATCGTGCAGTAATCCCCTGCTTCTCTGGTCCCAGAATTCACTGCAGTCTCTGCTTCAGGCTTTCTGTTCTCCATCTCTCATGTAAATGAATGGTCATCGGGTTCCATCTCAGATGCAAATGAGACCTAGGGCAGTTGGTTCACTCTTGTCACCCTTATCTGGAGGGTCTTAGGTGCGTCTCTCACTGCATCTTAATCAGTTTCATTTATGTAGAGAAGGGGAGGGAGGGGAGGGAGTCAGACAGACCGCATCCTGTGCCAGGGTTCCCAAGAACACACAGCTGAGACGTAACACCATTGCTCCTGGTTTTCCTTTAGGGCACTTTGGTGAACAGCGCCTAATGCTCACCCCCAATATATTTGTAAGCTGCCACCAAATCTCCCTGACGTCTTCTCTTTTTTAGGCTAAACAGTCCCATATCTGTCAGCCTTTCCTCATATAGCTTGCTCTTCAGGCCTCTAATCATATGAGTGGCTCTTCTCTGAACTCTCTCAAGTTTTTCCACATTCTTCTTGAAGTGCGGCGCCCAGAACTGGATGGAGTACTCCAACTGCAGCCTCACCAATGCCAAGTAGAGTGAGAGAATAACTTCCTTAGTTTTGCTTGAAATGCATTGGTTGATGCATGCCAGCATATTGTTTGCTCTGAAAACTGTAGCATCACACTGGTGGCTCATATTCATTTTATGGTTAATTATGACCCCCAGGTCCCTTTCAGACATGGTGCTAGCTAGCATAGCACCACTGAGCCTATAAGGTTGTTGTCGATATTTTCCTCCCCAGATGGAGCATTTTACACTTCTCAGTGTTGAACAGCATCTGGTTCTGGTCCGCAAATCTAACTTATCTGTCTAGGTCTACCTGGATCATCAGCCTACCCTGGTGTGTGGCCACACTTCCCCACAGCTTAGTGTCATTGGCAAACTTTGCCAGTGTGCTTTTCAACCCCACATCCAGATCATTGATAAAGATGTTGAAAAGCACTGGTACGAGTACCGAACCCTAGGGGACCCCACTGACTACCTTCTGTCAGGTTGACACAGATCTGTCTATTAGTACTCTCCGGGTCCAACCCCACAGCCAGTTTCCTACCCATCTGACCATTGAATTCATAGTTTCATAGTTTCATAGTTGGTAGGGTCGGAAGGGACCTGAGCAGATCATCAGTCCGACCCCCTGCCATGGCAGGAAAAAGTACTGGGGTCAAATGACCCCAGCAAGGTGTTCGTCTAACCTCCTCTTAAAGACCCCCAGGGTAGGAGCCAGCACCACTTTGCTTGGAAGTTGGTTCCAGGTCCTAGCCGCCCTGACTGTGAAGTAGCGCCTCCTGATGTCCAGTCTGAATTGTTGTAGCTGGGATCATGTGGCCTGGGCTGAGGGGGAAGCAGCCAGGGTGGATAAAAATCAATGATTTTTTAAAAATAACCTGGATATTTTTTTAATCAGATTTTTTTTATTTAATCAGATTTTTTTGTTAAGATGCTTTTTTAATAAAATAAACCCATATAGAGATAGTTTTAATTTAAGATATGTTAGAGCTCAAAAACATCACCATAGAATAGGGATTATAACTTCTAATTATATACTATTTGAGACAATATATTCATGTAACTTTTAAAGAAAAGTTTTATAAATAGGTCACAACAGTCCATGGACTATATTTGGCTGGAGCAGCAAGTCCAGCCTGGCCCTGTCCCCCTTCCAGCTCCCCGACACCACCCTGAGCCCCAACTGGAAGCCTCTGCCTAGCAGGGGCTGCTGGAGGCTTCTGGCCTGGGACTGTTCCTGCCTCCCTGTGCCAAGGGAAATACAGATAAGAAGGAGGGGGGAGGCAGGAGAGAACTGCAGGTGATCGCCCCAGTCCTCAGGGTCAGGCCGGGCTGGCTCCTGAGATCCTGGCACTGCAGCTGGGAACCACGTGATGCCAGCAGGTGGGTGGGGGGGAGAGCGGGGAAATGGCTGCAGCAGGAGTGGGGAAGGGACAGCAAGTGAGCGTGTGGAGATTAGTGACAGCTGGGTGGGAGCATGGGAGCACAAAGCCTGTGCTGGTGCTCTGGGGCCAGCACCAGCAGGGCCAAGAGCGGGGTGGCAGGAGCATGGGGCCAGGCTGCCAGGGGCTCTATGGAGCTGGGCTGCGCTGCTCAAGCAGGGAGAGGAAGGAGCCAGCCCGGCTCCATAGAGTCTCTGGCAGCCCCTGCCCTGTGGTCCTGCTGCCCCACCCTGGGCCCTGCCAGCACTGGTCCTGGTGCACCAGCACAGGACCCACGTTCCCACCCAGCTGTTGCTCCCCTCTGCACACCCACTCGCTGTCCCTTACCCCTGCCTGCCAGAGCCATTTCCCTGCTCCCCTTCCCTCCTCTCACCCCCCACCAGCTGCTCAGCACGTGGATCCCAGTTGCAGTGCCAGGACAGGAAGCTGAGACAGAGCAGGAGAGAGCAGCTGAGACAGAGCAGGAGAAGGGCAGTAGTTGCAGACAGGGGTAAGTGGCAGCAAGCTGCAGCACAGGGCCAGGGAAAGGACATGAAATGCTTCGTTGTCATGGCAATGCTGCTACATCTCAGGAGGCAGCACCCCTTTGCCCTTGTTCCTCCTCAGCCTGGCACCAGTGGGAATGTGCCCAAAAAGAAGTCCCCCGCTCATTCCAAAGCCCCCGTCCCCTAGAAGCAGAGGCAGGCCACCCTGGACCATTGGGAGAAAGGCAGAGACAAGTGGCGGGGGGGGCGCATTCCAAAGGCGAGCAAGGTCACCAAGAGCACTGAGGAGATGCCTACTCTGGATGGCTAGCCCTTCCCCTTTGTTGAGCGCCCAGGGTTCAGGCAGCTCATGGCGCTCGTGACCCCATCGTACCAAGTGCCTGCACACATCACCTTTAGCAGGACGGTGGTACCCTCCCTGTACGAGGCATGCAGGAAGTACTTGAGGGAGGAGCTGTGGAGGGCAGGTCACCTCAGACATCTGGAGCAGCCGGGGTGGAAATCATGCCTCTCTCCCTCAAGGGCACTGGTACGATCAGTCAGGCCATTGATGGGCTCTCCTTCAAGCGGAGGTGATGGATGAGTCCCATATGGCAAGGGAGATCATGGTGGCTATGAACCACATGGTGCAGGTGTGGCTCTTTGGGCAGGGTGAGTTCACCCACAGGTTCATGGTCACCAACTATGCGGTCAATACGGTCAAGGCGGTGTGTAATGCCAACTTTGTTGGCATCCGCTGTGTGGCACACAAGTTCCACCTCATAGTCAGGGATGCCTTAGAGGGCAACAGGGCTCCCAGTGATGCCGCCGTCACTACCAGCCAGCTCATTTCCAAATGCAGGAAGGTGGCAGGCTACTTCCACCTGAGCATCAAGGGGGGCAATATGCTGTGGGACAAACAGGCAGAGCTGAGCATCCCACAGCACAAAATCATGCAGGATGTGGAAACTTGGTGGAAATCCACATACTTGACACTGGAAAGGCTCGTCGAGCAACAGAAGGACATCCATGAGATGACCTTGGTCAGGGAGATTGGGATCAGCAGCCCCCTTAAGAAAATGGAGTGGGATACCATCTCCCAGATCTTGGTGGTCCTCAAACCATTCCTTGAGGCCACCAAGATCCTCAATGCTGGCAATGCCCTCCTTAGCCAGGTGATCCCCATAGTGCAGGAGCTTGAGAATGAAACAGAAGTTCCAGGGAATCAATGTTCCTGGCTGGGGCAAGCTGCTTTCACCAGAGGTGCAGGCACTGGTGAAGCAGCTGAAGGAGGGCATCAAAAAACAGCTGGATCTATTGCAGTCCAGTATGGTCCACATGTTAGTGGGCACGTGTGACCCGAGAGTGAAGGGGAGTGTCTGCAGCAGCAAAACCTTCAATCACTGTACAGAGGTGCTAGTGAACAGTCAGGGAAGCAGAAGGGCAGAGGTGGGGTGATGTGGAAGAGGGGGATCCACTTTTCCATGCCAGCACTCCAATCATGAGCCAATCTCCTCCACCAAAGCCACTTTCAATGTGGGCCAAGGGCATGGCTTCAATGTTAGGGTCCAGAGGCACCAGACCCCACCATCCAGCAAGTAGCTCAGAGGCCTCAGTGGCTACCTATCTTGCTGAGGACGTAGAGCCACTGCACTGCAACCCCTTGGCCTACTGGGAAACTTGCAGCCAGGTGTGGCAGGATCCTGTCCACCGAACAGTGTTTCAAGCAAGAGGGTGTTCAGCATTGCTGGTGATATTGTGAAACCCCACTGCACCTCCTTGGATCCTGGTTTGGTGGAGCAGCTGGTGTTCCTCAAGCTCCATGTGCAGATGGAGTGAGTGCCACCCTCCTCACTCTGCACCTATTTGCTTTTTTTATTTGCTTTCAGAACCTTGAGACGTACTTTCACAGAAACCTCTGCACCACTCTGCCTGAAACCTGGCAGGCCTCGTGCCCACACAAGGGGCTGCCATCCCTGCTGCATTCACCCCACTCTGCCTTAACGCACACAGATGATATGAGTTTTGCTTTCAACAGTTTGAGGTGCACTTTCACAGAAACCCCTGCACCTATCTCCTTGAAGCTTGGCAGGCTTCATGCCCTCAGAAGGGGTACCATCCCTGCTGTTTCCATCTGAATCTGCAAAAAAATGACAAAGTTATAGGTATTTTAGTGATTCCCCATTATAATCTATGGCCGAATCTCCAAATCAGCGCCAAATCTCTGAATCCGAATCGGCTGAATCTAATCACTGTTCCTTCAAATCAGCCAAAACCAGATCCGAAGCCAATACTTGCTGCTTTGCACAGACCTAGTGTGACTCATGCATTAGAGCTGCCAAATAGGGCTGTGCAAAGCTTTGGTCCCTGATTCACTTCGGCCTGATTTGGTGGCCAAATCTCCAAATCTGAATTGAATCAGAGGACCCTTTAATCTCTCTGAATCGAATCAGAACCCTCCAAATCGATTTGGAGAGATTTGGAAAGATTCGGAGATTTGGATATAGAGACAGATTTAAATGTTTTTTGTACGTAGCTGTAGGTAGCAGGAGCTTGTGATCGCTGCAATGCTGGGGCACATTGAGTCTCCCACAGAAGCATGGGGGGCCCCCCAGTGCACTCAGCAGCAGACCTGGAAGTGGAGCAGAAGCACTTCCAGTCCACTTCTGGATCTTCTGGGGAGCATGCTGGGGGGCCCCCCGGCGCCCCCCTGGCTGGTGCCTCCCAGGTCTGGGGGGGCACCCAGGGTCCCCCTGTGGATGATCGCCAAACTCAGGGGGTTCGGGGGGGGCCAGCATACTCCCTAGCAGACCTGGAAGTGGGCTGGAAGTACTTCCGGTCTACTTTCTGGTTTGCCACCAAATGCATGGAGGCCCCCCTATACACCTATGGGATGCTCTATGCGCCCCAGCATCGCAGCAATCTCAAGCTGCACCTGCTACCTCAAGGTATGTAGAAAAACATTTTAAAGCTTTGCCTTTGTCCGAATCGCTGATTCTCTGAATCAGCATCGAATCTTCAGATTCTGATTCGGACGCATTGAATCAGGCATGAACAGCGCATGCCCCTGGCAGCTGGGGTGGGCACAGCTGTGCTGGTGGCAGCAGGAACGTGGCAGCAGTGGCGGGAGCTCAGTGGCGGTAAACTGGGAGTTCCTGGGCTGGGGGGAGGGGGCAAGTGCCAACCAGGCGTCAGCGACCACCCGCAGGCGCTGCTGGAAGCGTTGGCAGCGGCCAGGGGCAATTGTGGACCGCCCGCAGATGCCGCCGGCGGTGTCGGCGGCAGGATGGCAAGGAGCAACCACCCACAGGCACCACCAACAGTGTTGGTGGCACTTTTTTGCAGGGGGTGCATTGCCACGCTCAAGAGGTGCACATGCACCCGCGTGCACCCCCTACACATCACCCCTGGAATCAGGGACAGTGATCCAAATCAACAAATTGAATCACTGTCCCTGATTCGGGCTGAATCTGAATCGAATATGGTCCACTTTGTACAGCCCTACTGCCAAATGAACAATGTTAGATAGAAATTTCTGTGTATACATATATACTGTATTCTTCTTCACTTCCTTTCCTAAAATGGTATGATGTTGCTGTATACTAATAAACAGCTTCTTTGTTTCACCCCAGAGGTTTCAGGTGTAAAATGCTCTGAAATCCTTTGAAATAAATGCTTGCACAGTTAGTCCATGCTACTGGACTATTTGGCTTCAAAAATACCTGATGGGGAAGAAAACAGCCTTAATTTTAATAAAATAAATGTTATTCTACCTGTGACTCCAATCTCATATTTCACATTTTAATAAAAGTGTATGGTGCCCACAGGCTTCCCATGTCTGTATTATAAAATGGCTTCATGCTTCATCAGGGACACAGCTATTCCTCTTTGCTTTCTAGCCCAATGGACCAAATTGGAAATTTTTATTAACATCTTTCAGATGCATAGGCTTCTATCTGGGGTCTTGTGGGTGTTTTATTATAAAGTATTGTGGTTTCAAGGGATGCTCCCATTCAATATGTCACTTGGTTTCACACTAGGGACAGGAATCTTTTCAATTTTCTGCTTTAGCATTATGCCATGTCACATGAAAAAGAGCCTTTGGCTCTGAGATGGAGCTCTGAGGAGTCTACACCAAAGGTTCCCAATTGCCAGCAAATGAGCATCTTTCCTAATAACTTCCAAATGGCACAATCTCCCCAGCACCATAAAGAGCTGGCTGGAGAACAGTGTGCTTCACTTACGTTTACACCAACGAAGTGCTTAATTGCAGGACGCTGCTCCCAGTTTGTTGTCTATTGCTTATACCATAATAAACACTAGTTACTTGCATCTCAGTTAAGTGCCTAAGCTGCTTAAGTGCATAATTGATAAAATGGACTAGAAGCCAACAATGTCAAGGTTTCTAAAGCAGCTCTCGACTAAGTCTTGTGAATTTCAAGGCTGCTTTTGAATGCACATAGGTCCTGAGAAGTAAGATAACCAGTCTTAAGGAGGTAGAAAAAGCTTAGCTCAGGATGTTCCTGTAAGTAATAAGTATTGTTTAAACCAAGTTCAGGGAAGCACATAGCCAGGGGACTGAAAAAGGCATACGGCCAGAGTACACAGTAAACCTTTCACCTTTAGCTTTTCAGCCAGAGAGAAAGTTCTGTGAGTAATGTGGTGGCTTCACACTTAGCACATCTGGGTTCAGCACCCTCCTCTGCTACTAATTTCCCATGTGAGCTAAACAAATCAGTGCCTCAATTTCCCATCTCTGAAGCCCTCTGTGGCCTATTTAGATTGTGAGCTGTTGAGGGGAGGGTCTGGCTTTTGTATAGCACTTAGCATAAATGAGCCTGATTTTCAGCTGGTCCCCCTAGGTACTACTATAACATATATTTAGTCATAACTATTCAGGTGTGGCCAGGCTGCATAGTTGTCTTAGAATGAACTACTGGGTTCAGAAGATTTCCCGTGCTTGAACAAAGGATGTACTTATGGTTGTTCTCACCCTTGCAAAGCTTTATTTAAGGATACTAGCAGAGGCAGGCAATAGGACAGAGCAGAGAGGATGGTCACTTCACATCGGCTCCAGGAGGCAGCCGCCACCCCACATAGTTCCCCAGGCCCCGGAGTGTCCCGATCCCGGGGATGCGATAGCCTGCGCCGGGGCTCTGCGCAAATCAGAACTCTTGCCAGAGTGGAGGAACTCATCGTAACTTAAGAATGTACAGCTTATATAGTCTGGAGTAAATAACATTATCTCGAACTAGGGATTTGGTTATCTCAAGCTAAGAATTTGGGGATGAGTTGTGATCCAACACACCTGGTGTTTACCACATTCCACTGCATTACAACATTCTGCTATCTAGGTTCATGGTTCGGTCACGCTCACAGAGCAAGAAGCTACATGCTGTTTTGCCGGCCTACTATGAAGTCAGCATACAAAACTCTTGCTATTAGCATTTAGCAAAGCCCTTACTATTACAATAGTGTTTGATATATTGTGATTGACAGTAATTGTTGCAGTGACTGACACTGTGAGTGAAATGCTTTGGTGGCTCTGAGCCAAGTTGCTAGTGGACATGTCTGTGTCAAAACAGGCAAGGGCTGGCAGCTTTAGTAGACAGGCCATGAAGAAGGCACTGGTATCCCTCCTCTCCTTTGAGGCAACACACTGGAGTTGCAGGGTGGGGGTGACATACAGCAAGCTTGTCTTGCTGTTACCTAACTCACCTGAGAATCTGTAGAGCTGTTTGTTACAAAGAGAGAGAGAGAAGAAATGAAAAAAAGGAGAAAGAAGAGAGAAGAAGCTAAAAATAACTATTTAAAAACTTTCTCTGGATTCTTTGATCACCACCATCTGAACCTTTTAACACAGATGGAACAAGAGAGAACAAGCCAGCTCTGTATCCTCTGGATTGTGTCTCACTGTATTTCCTGGAAATCTATCATTTCATTAATTTATATTATCAAAATCCCAGGGCATTTGTGCAATACGTTCTTTAATCCTCTATAAGCTACTTATGAGATAACTTTGATGTCAGGAGACCGAGAGAAATGTCAGGCTTTGTTGGCTTCTTCTAATAGATCCTTTGCTAGGTGCTGCCAAATTCATTCATTGATTGGAGCCCTCCTGACAGACCATTGTGCAGTATTATCAAGGGATGGTGACTTCTGGAGTATGTGGGGGAGGTGGAGGGGAGTCCTTTTCAAAGCTATGGAGTCTGCCTGTATACTTTCAGATCAGAGCTAGCTTGCAGCACTGCAATAAGTCTAGTATTTTTGGAGGCTTATGCTCCAAAATCTAATTTTCTGTTCAAATGACAAAATTACATTTCTCACTCTTAGAGTTGCAAAGAAAAAAAGCTTCAAAATCTGTATTGAATATAACTAATGCAACAGTACCTGTGGTGATCTGCAGGGAATGTGATGAGTCTGAAACAATAGGACTGAAAAGTATTATTTAAACCAGTGGTTAGTTAGTGTTAACACTGGAAGCGAATGACAACAGTTAAAATGTCAGTGGTCAGCACAACTGATCAACATACACAATAAAGGGAGGTGAGCATACAAAGGTCCCTGCATTCTACTCTGAAAGTCAAGCCCACAGCCCCCTGCAGAAGCTACATGCTCATATTGATTGTATTTACACCATCTCATATTGGCAACTCAAGTGGGCAGAGTTTAATTTGTGGTTAAGGCATCAATGATCCTGCCAGTTCTACCCTTGCTTTGAAGAATACATTGTACAGAGTTTGTTGTACTATAACTTCCAGGTGCGGCTGAGCTGGTTCAGAAAATGTTGTCACACCAGCAGCCCCAGGCCACCTACGAATGATGGGAGGCCACAGTTGTTAATGTGGCATGAGGTGCTTGTCATCTAGCTGTGGGTCATGTGCACCATGAACAACTCCATGTTGCAGGAGGATGCTGTGGTAGTAACAGGATCCTACAGGATCAGGACATGTGCACTTCTAATTCTAAACACATTATATAGTGAGCACTTCCCCTAAGTGTGACCAAGTGCTCACTCACATGTAAGGTGGCAGTGCCCAGGTGCCTGGAACAGATCACGTGAAGCTAGAGTGACCACTCAAAGTTTCATAAGGAGTGCCTAATTTGCAGTTTGTGCCAGATCTCAAATGCTAAGAAGAGATCAAGCCTGTGCTTGGATGGGAAACCTATAGGAAAACTCAGGTGCTGCAGGAAGTTGTGTTGGGGACTTGTGGTGTGTTTCCCTTTAGTCAGACCAAGTCAGTTCTCTGGCCTGTTGTGAGAGGATGTTGCTGCCAGAGAAGCTATCTTTATGATGAGGAAACATGAAGCTGAGATCCTGCCTGCCTGTGGTTGTGCAAAGATCCCTTCCTTCCCAAAGTAGGCTGTTAATTCCACTGACCTGGTTCGGTTTCAATCTGTGTGGGAACATTCTGCATACGTCGATTGTCCAGGAGTTACAAGTGGCTAGAGCAGGGGTTCTCATACCCTTTCCTACTTTGGACCCTTTTAAACAAACTGTCTTGTGAACAACACCCTCCTCATCTGCAACTGCCTGCACTCCCTGCTTCACCACTGTAATGCGATACCACCCCCATAGCAACACCACATTGTTCCTAGGATAAAGTAACAGTAGGACTATATGAATGCATTGAGGGTTTTGTCCTTTTTTGATACACTTACCTTCCTCTACCCTCTGCTCTCTTCCTCTCAGCTGGAAATATGGAAGGGAGCCAACGCCAGCTGCCCAGCCAGCTCTCTGACCACCCAGGGACCTGAGGGACTCTGGGACTTGGTATTGTTCAACTTCGTGCCTTAAAACTTTGTGTAGTGTTGCTGTATGCTGATGTTTTGTTTTATGTGCTCATAGCTCATGATTCACCACAATGGTAAGTGAACTGATTCATTTATCATTTGTACAGCTTTTTTAGACCCTCCAGTACACATATGGTTACTGGACCCAATCTGAACATTACTTGCCATAAAACTGATGTTGATTTGACATATTGTGTACCCTACAAACACGTACACCCTCTGTAACCTATGGATATATTTCTCTTGAGAGAAACTGTGTACAAAAATACCCACATAAAACATGGGTTCTCAACCTGGGCTTTGTGAACAGGTGTTGAGCAGGTTTGAAATACTCTGTCCTTTACATTTTCCCAAGATCGTGGGATTGAGAAACCCTGTAATTAAATAAGATTATATATAGAATCTGGCAACAGCTGTGAACTAGTTGTCAGTAAGTGACATTTTGGAATAGTTCAGCTGTGTCTGCACTGACTGGAACTGGTTCACAGTTGTATGAAGTGCTGTGGTTGCAACCAGGGGGCACAGGCGCCAATTCCATGGGTACTCCAGTGCTTGAGCTCCCACCAGAAAACATTAGTGGGTGCTCAGCACCCATGAGCTATGTCAGGCAAGCCAGGTTGAAGTGATGTGCTGCCTCTTCTGGGCATGTGTGAAGGGTGGGGGAAAAGGGAATGGAGGGTAAAGGGCAGTGCTATGTGAGATGCCTTGTGGACTGACTGCTAGGGCTGTGCGAGGCTTTGGACAGAGCTTTGGATCCGGAGAAACTTTGGACACTTCGGGGTCCAAAGCAACATGTCCGGGTCGAAGTGCTGGCCTCATTAGGCTTCCTGAAGTGGTTCAGATCTTCCGAAGTGCTTCGGACCCACCTCGGACCTGCCTTGTAGATCTGACCATAGGGTATAATGGGGAAACAATAAAATATCTATAACTTTGTTGTTTTCTGTCCAATTTGGATGACATTTTTAGACATGGTAGACTCTGTAGAGAGCATGAAGCGTGCCAAGTTTCAAGAAGATCAGTGCAGGGCTTTGGGGGGAACTGCACCCCACATTCTTGAAAGCAAAACTCCTGTCACATCTATGCGTTACAACACAGGGGGGTCAAAACTGCAGGAGTGATAGCTCTTGCTGAGGCCACAATGCCTGCCAAGTTTCAAGAAGATCGGTGCAGGTGTTTGGGGAGAACTTCCTCTCAAGCTGTGGACAAACAAAACTGGTGCCATGGGTGACACTGCATATGTTAAAGCGCAGCGGGGTGACAGTTGCAGGGATGGTGGCCCCTGCTGCAGCCACAACATCTGCAAGCTGTCGAGGAGATCGGTGCAGGGAGGTTCTGGGGCCCTGCACCCCTAGCTGCTGACAGGCAAAACTCGTGCCATGGGTGTTTGTGGGACTGATTGTCTCTGTCTTGGGATGTGGGAGACACTACTGCAGGCCTGGCTGCTAAGCTACTGTGTTACCAGTTACAAATCAATCATGATTCACTCAGGGACCAGCTCAATACACAGGACCTAGCTAATGTAGCCAGTTCGATTAGCACCTACAAAACCAGGCTAAGGAGAGGAAAGAATCAATACGACAATCAACTGCCCCAAGACAGACACAGTCAGTCCCACAAACACCCATGGCACGAGTTTTGCCTGTCAGCAGCAAGGAGTGCAGGGCCTCAGAGCCCCCCTGCACTGATCTCCTCCACAGCTGGCAGGCATCGTGGCCGCAGCAGGGGCCACCATCCCTGCAGCTGTCACCCCGTTGCACCTTAACACACACAGGATCACCCATGTCAAGAGTTTTGCTTGTCCGCATCTTGAGGTGCAGTTCCCCTGAAACCCCTGCACCGATCTTCTTGAAACTTGGCAGGCTTTGTGGCCTCAGTAAGAGCTACCACCCCTGCAGTTTTGACTCCCCCTGTGGTGTGACACATAGCTGTGACAGGAGTTTGGCTTTCAAGAATTTGGGGTACAGTTCCCCCCAAACCCCTGAATCGATCTTCTTGAAACTTGGCAGGTTTCATGCTCTCAGCAGAGGCTCAAGTTTCATCCAAATTGGACAAAAAACAACAAAGTTATAGATATTTCATTGATTCCCCCATTATACCCTATGGCCGGATTGAGGCGGAAACCCAGTCCGGAACTCCGGATCGGATCACTGCCATCCAAAGCGGCCGGATCCAAAGCCAGATCGGATCGCTGCCGACTCACACAGGTCTACTGACTGCACCCATGTCCCAGAGTGCGTGGTATCACAGTGAACCCATTCAAAATTGTACTGGATTTTTCAGATTAACTTTTGAACTGTTCCAGATGGCTTTAAATTAGTTTAACAAGCTTGTAGGTCTGTCCCCTTTAGATTTAAACCACATTTAAACCATTGTAAGTGTTACATGTGCCCATGTCCTTATTAATTTTCTGACATAGTGATAATGGGCCTTAAAAAATAGATCTCTCTCTCTCTCTCCACCGCAAAGATTTCACATATAAATGAACAGTCATAAGAAAGTGCGAGCTACACCCAGAACTAGTTCTGAAGTAAACACAGAGAAAAAACAACCTTTTTTCTTCCTTAAAACACATTTTCAGACTTTTTTAGACAATACAAGACTCAAAAAGGGCACGAACATAAGGGGTCCATCCCACCCCACCCTCCTTTCCCCCGTTATCTTTATACCTGTCTGATAATGAGTGGGAATAAAGCTATTTGGCCTCTACAGTAAAACGAGGAAGATCTACACAGGATCATGGGCATGGAGAATGCTCTGGGCAGCCTCTTTTGTCTTTGCTGCAAACAGAGCATAAGCTATAACTTGAATTACTTATAACTTGATTTCTGCTTGCACACAAAAAACACTTCACCTGAATGGGTTGGTTCTGTTAAGCTGAGTGCTCTGGCCCAATAGATGCTTGAGAGGAGAGACTTGTCTACACTAGACGAGCCTCTGCTGCTGTAGATTTGTCGTTGTGTGTGTCAGCAGAGCCCCCTTGTGGAGATGTGGCATGTCCTGACAGAAGCTGTTTTACTGTTGATATAGCTCTGCCACTTACCCTAAACAACAGGAGCTGAGCATAGCTTGGTGTATTCCCTGCAGATCTGCCAGCAGAGCTATGTTGGCTATGGGATGTGATTTTTTTTCCCCCACACTCATAACTGACAACTATTCCAGTGCAACTGTAATGGCCTGTAAGTTGAGTGGGTACAACTTGTCTGCTGTTACCACAAGACAGCACCTGATGAAGCTTCATTCAAATATGAGCTCACAAAAGCTTATACCTCTCTTCTTTAGTTTATAACAAGGGAGGGCAAATGTGGCCTGCAGGCCAGATCCAGCCCACCCAGCCATTCTACCTGGCCTGCAGGGCCCCTAAAAAATTTAGAGAATTAATATTTATCTACCCCTGGCTGCCTATCAAAGATGACAGGGACCAGGAGCAGTAGGACCCAGGGGAAGTCAGCAGCACGGCCCTGCAGCCCAGCAGCAAGGCCTGCCTGGCCCTGTCTCACCCACAGCCAACCCTACCCC
Organism: Alligator mississippiensis; assembly: GCF_030867095.1. Taxonomy (NCBI): domain Eukaryota; kingdom Metazoa; phylum Chordata; order Crocodylia; family Alligatoridae; genus Alligator; species Alligator mississippiensis. The sequence continues at coordinate 27,451,562 of NC_081836.1, read as the reverse complement.
TGCCCCCGCAACTGGGAGCCCATGCCTAGCAAAAGGTTCTGACTTGGGCCCCCGGGCCTGTTTCTGCCTCCCTCCACCTGAGAGGGAAACTCAGATAAGAAGGGAGGGGGAGGGAGGCAAGGGAGGACCTTGAGTGATTGCCCCAGTCCTTGGGGCTGGGCCAGCTTCTGTTGAGTCCTGCAGATGCAGCATTGCAGCTGAGAACCGCGTGGTGCCGGAGCACCGCCGCCCTGAGCAGGAAACTGGTGAAAGTGGTGGCAGCTGGGAGGGCACGGGGAGGGGGAGGTGGTAAACAGTGAGAATGTGGGTGGGAGCATGGAACCCATATAGTGCCCAGGGCCAGGGCTGGCAGGGTGGTAGGAGTGCAGGGCATGGGCTAGCATGGGCTGTATGGAGCTGGGCTGGGCTGCACCCTGTCAGCCCAACTCCATGCTCCTGCCACCTTGCTCTGAGCCCCACTGGTGCTGGTCCCAAGGCACCTGTGTGGGCCCCGCACTCCCGCCCAGTTGTCACTGCACTCCTGCTTACCTGCTCGCTGCCAATTCCCTCCCTCCCCTCCACCTGTAGTTGCCATTTCCCTGCTTTCCTGCCCACCAGCTGCTCCAGGACCACATGATTCCTGGATGCATTGCCAGACCGCAGGAGTATGGGGCCCGCGCCAGTACTCTGGGGCCAGGAGCAGAAGGGGTGTGTGTGTGCACATCCTTGCAATGAGGGAAGGAAGGAGGGAGGGAGAGAGAGAGAGAGTATGCAATGAGGGAGGGAGGGATAGTGTGTGTGTGTTCATAGGGTGAGTCTCACATGCACACCCCACCATACACATACACCCACACCCCCCCTTGCACTGCCATACATGCAGACCCCCACATCCCCTCATGCACCCTAGCCACCCTTCCCCCACACACATTCCCCCACAAACCCCATACCCACCCACATCCCACATAACTACACACACACACCCACATACTCCCTCACCCTACACCAGGGTTTGGCAGCTCCCCGCACACATGCCGAGCATGGCACGCGAGGCCATTTTGCTTGGCACACCACGGCCAGCCCCAGCTCTGGGTAGCTGTTGGAGGCTGGGCTGCTCCCAGCAGGGTGTGCAGTGTCCCAGCTGCCTGCTGGGAGCAGCCTGGGCTTTATGACTGGCAGCAGCTACCCAGAGCTGGGGCCAGCTGCAGCCAGGAGGCTGCAAACAGGTGTGCCGGACTCCAGAGCCCCAGCATCAGCTCCGTACCATCATGTGCACCTGCGCATTGGAGCGGGTGGTGGGGGAGGGGCCTGAGGCAGCTCAAGCCCAGTCTCACCCCTGCTGCTGGCACAGAGGTGATGGCAGGGCTCCGGAGCCCGGCACAGCTGTTTGTAGCCATTCCGGGCTCTGGGCAGCTGCAGCAAGCAGCGGGCAGGCTGCAAACAGCTGTGCTGGGCTCCACAGCTCTGGCATCAGCTCCCTGCTGGTGGTGACTGTGTACTCACTGTAGGGCAGACAGCAGGGCAGTGCAGCCTGCCCCAAGGTGTGCATGCAGTCACTGCCAGCATGGAGCTGATGCTGGAGCTGTGGAGCCCAACAGCTGTTTGCAGCCTGCCCGCTGCTTGCTGAAGCTGCCCAGAGCCTGGGCTGGCTACAAACAGCTGTGCCAGGCTCTGGAGCCCTGCTGTCACCTCTGTGCCAGCAGTAGGGGAGAGACTGGGCTCATGCTGCCTCAGGCCCCTCCTCCACTGCCCGCTCCAATGCACAGGTACACGTGCCAGTATGGAGCTGATGCCGGGGCTCTGGAGTCTGGCACACCTGTTTGCAGCCTCCCGGCTGCAGCCAGCCCCAGCTCTGGGTAGCTGCTGCCAGCCACAGAGCCTGGGCTGGGGGACAGGGGCAGGGGCTTTGGGTGGGGGGCAAGAGGCAGCAGAGCTGGGAGGCAGGGGCACATGCAGGACATCCTGCCATGTACCCCCTGCCCTCATTTTGTTTTTCTGGCATGCCGGCACTCCAGCACCTTCCAAGGTAGGCATTGTGAGGGTTTTCATCACTCCAACCAAAAAACGTTGCCTACCCCTGCCCTACATCTACACCCATCCATCCCTCCACAAACTCCTCACAGACACACCCACACCCTCCCCCACACCCCACATACCCCCACAGATGTGTACCCCCCATACCCCCCCACAATATACAAGAGTTAGATTTCATTTTAAGCTATTGTGCAATCACCTCTATGTTCACTACACAAACACACGTAAATCAGGACAAAAATATTTTTAAAAATCAAATTAATGAATGTTGTAGCTGTTCAATTTTTAGAATACAGTATAACTTGGTACTTTTCTGGTTCCGAGATGGCAAAACCCCTTGCTGAAAACAGTACTTCCAGGGGAAAGGGGAGGGACTTCTGGTGGCAAAGGTCAGGGGTTAGGGACTTCTGGTCACAAGATGGCAAGCAGGGGGTGGGGCACCTGTCAAGGGGTGGGGCTATCCATGTGGCTCTCAACAGCTTGCCAAAACTCGGTAAACGGCCCTCCAGCCAAAATAATTGCCCGCCCCTGGTCTATAAGGTGCACCTCTACCCTGCCTTGTGCCCAACTTCAGATTTACACTACTAGCTACCTTTCTCTGCTGTTACCACAACTGCTCCACAGTGCTGATATAGGCATACCACTCAAGGTATTTGCCTGCTAGTCCTTCAGTGCTTTCCCTACAAATCTTCCCATTTGTCCAGAAAAGACAGATGAGTTCTCCTCTAGTTCCTGGGGAAAGAATTCATAGGTTGAGCTTATTATAGTGCTAAGAATCATGGGATATGCTCCAGGAGGTCTTAAGTCACACAGGAATGAGTACACCATCTGAACAGGCATGACTGCTTGAACTGTGTGAGGTTGCTGTTGCTCAAGATAACCTGAGTGTGGATAATTCTAGTCAGTTCTGCAGTGAAGACAGACCCTTGGATGGTGCCACAGATGGGGTGAGGGCCCTGCAGCATACACCTGCAGGTGACACAAAATGTAAGAAACCATGACATGGAATTGGGACTGCACCAAATGTTGAAATGAGGAAGGTGAGGATTAAGCTGTCCCAGTCCAAGCTTTTTACCTGTAGTCAAGATCACGTGCATACATGCACCTGTGCCTTCTGATTCTCTGCCTACAACTGCCTGCCTGTCTGTGTGCATGTGCTGCACATGGGAAAAGGATAGAGAACTATGTGCAAGGAAGCACTTCTCCCTCTCTCGCAAGATGTTACAGGAAGCTGCACCCAGGGTCCTCCAACTAATAGCGTTCTAACACCTTGTGCTCAAGGCACCAAACAAGCCTTTTGCTTATGCCATTCATAGCTGACCATAACTGCTTGCCAGTGGATGGCATTGAAGTCAAGAGCTGAACAGGATCTTAAAAAGGATTAAACACCCACACGTACATTAGAGAGGATTCAGGAGAAGAAACATAAAACCTCCTGCTTTTCACGGACAGAGAGAAGAACATTCCCCTCCGTAGAGCTTATTCAATGATCATAGACTGAAGGAATTTGTGACAGAGCATAACAAGGTCCGTGTGTGTGTGTGTGTGTGTGTGTGTGCATGCGCGTGTGTGTGCGTGCACGCGTGTGCGCGTGCATGGTGGAGAGGTATGCACCAACCCCAGTGAGTCTGTCATAACACAGCCAGAGACTTTGAGTCCCCAGGGCAGGTAAGACTGCCCCCCCCCACCCCCCCTCCCCTCTAGCAGGGTTTTGCCTATGCAGTGGCATAACTAGGATGGGGCAAATGGGGCAACTGCATCAAACACTGATTTGGGCAGGGAGGGAGGGGAAAACAAAAAATAATGGCTGCTGCTTGCAGCTATGCAATTCCAACCATGATCATGACAGCAGCCAAAAGTTGCCACTGCCCCGATGCCCTGGGCATCTGCCTGCGTCCCTACAAACCTTGCTAGTTACACCTCTGGTATCTGCCAGTCTCAGAGGGTCCTGCCCCCTGTGCAATTCCTTAGTTTCACTTAATAACATAAAACTTGGAACAGCCTTGAGGTGAAAATATTTGCCCAAAGTCACACAGCCAGGAGGAGCTTCTCCTGACCATACTGTTCTTCACAGGTACTGCTTTGTTTTCTAGCACACCGTAGATACTGTCTTTGCCTCTATTTCAGGTTATGGAATTGAACAGCCCCTTCTATCAAGGGTGATCTGTGAACAGGAGGTAAATACTTCTTGCCATTCAAACAGGTATTCTCAGGGACTGATACGAACAGACTTTAAAAAAAACACAGTAAAATGCAAGACAGCAGCAACATTAATACATTTGTCTGAGAACAGAAGAAACAGAAAGGGGGAAAAACTGTCTGCCTGACTCCTCCTGAAATTTAGGCTCTGTTCTACTTAGGAAGACACAGAGTCTTGCAGAGATGTCACCAAAAACCAAAACATGAGAGATCTGAAAGAGATTTAGACCCAATTTCAGGCTTTTCCTCAGGAAAGTTCCAGAGTAATTTGTTTCAGTTTTACATGCAAAGCAAGCTCCTGGGAAGGACACTGGGCATGGTTGTCCTGAACTGGGGTGGGGGGGGAGGAGAGGGGAGCAAAATGCTTTTCAGGCAAGATGCTGAATGAAAATTACCAATCAAAAGAAATGTAATTAAAATAATTAATGGGTTCTCCATGTGTACAAACCCTTTGGGTTTCATAAAGTTAGTGAAGTGCAGTGTGAGGCCCTGATGGATGGGAAACTGCCGGCTAATCACTAGGGAATGGGTAATTTCTTCAGTCTGCCTTCAGCTAATGACTTTAACACACTCTTCTGAACACAATTTATACCATCTACAATTGTGGGGAAACTGCCTGGTGAAACTCAGCCAGTTAATAAGGATGCTGCTCCTAGCTTGCACAAGGTCAATGGCCAGAACAAGCCTTTAAAGCAGTATAAATGCCAGCCACTTCAAGGGAGCACTGCCTCTTAGATGAGGTCTCACATGACACAAAAAACTCTTGCTTTCTGCAGCCTGGAGCAAACATCCTGCTGGAAGCTACTACAGCTCCCAGTGCCACAAAAGTCCATGTGTGGCTCTGGAGGGTTCATCTCACCCTCCCTCAAGATTACTAGGGAATATATGTTTATTCATTCTCTGGTTCCGCACCCACCAGTACATCCAGCACTGACCTGACAAACACATCCATTCAGTACCAATTAGTATCTCCAGCCCTGGTCTCACCAGAGTCCTGTAACTGATGTGGAAACTTCCCAGGACTCAGCTGCTGTTCAGTAAGCAGCATTGCTCACAAACCTTGCATTGTAATCTCTGGCTGACCAAGTGGCTCTTCTGACCCAGTTAGTTTTATTTTCTTCCTGGGATCTATCTGCTTTCTGCAGCAGACTTAAAACAGAGTCCAGAAAACTCTTCTCTTTGGGCATGTTGAGTCCAAAGGGAAAGCTCAGCTGCTCAGAAATCCAGTTCGAGCATCAAACTGGCAGGTGGCTTTGTAGGGCATAGGAGAATAATGAGAAACCAGAGGAAGCCTTCTGTAAAGAGTTGCCGAAAGAGCACAAGTCTGAAATTAAAAAAGAAGTAGACCAGACATGTTATTTAACCCCTTCCTTGCTGTCATCTGCTTCAGTTTGTGCCGAGTGGCACAGACTGTGCCCTCCTTTATAGCAGGGAGTGAGGACCTCTACCTGGGACCTGTTGAATGTCTATTGACACTATTTCATAGAAGTAGGACATCGGCTGCCGTGGTTCCCCTGCTTTACCTGTGGCAGGTTGGGGTGTTAAGTCTATGTTGTGTCAGGGTCAAGGGTAGTCTTATGGACAGTTTAGATTACGGTTGGTTGTATGGGATGGTTTGGATAGAGATGATCCTTCCTCAGGCAGCGGGCTGGACTAGATCAGTGGTTCTCAACCTGTTTTGTACTAGGACCCATTTGTAAACATCGATGGCCAGTCCTGACCTAGTAAATAGTTTAAATATAAAACAGGCCCTGGCCCTGCCGGTGCCACTCACTCCTAACCCACAGCCACCCATTCCCCCGTCCTGATGGTGCTACTCACTCCTGCCCAGCCCCCCTCGTGTTTGGGGAAGGGGTTGTGTGTGAGGAGTGCAGGGTGTGTGCGCGGGGCATGGCCCAGCGGGCAGGACCCAGTGCAGGAGGGTGCAGTGGGGCAGCAAGACTTGTTGCTGCTACTGCTGCTGCCACCGGGATCCCTGCACCAGCTGTGCTGCCAGAAGTGTAAGGAGTAATGGACGGAGGGGGGATGTGCTGCCCTCATCCTGCTGCCAGCCACTGGCATGCTGGGCTGAGGCTCTACCCCACTGCCATGGTCTGGCCACTGCTGCCACTCCCCTCAGGCCTCCTGTGCTGCCTGCCACCCCACCTCCCCTCTGGGGTAGAGCCACGGCCTGAGGGGAAAGGTAGCATTAGCTGGGCTCTGGCACTGGGGAACAGCTGGTGGTGGAAGGAAGTGAGGGCAGCACATCCCACCCCTCCCCTCCCCCACCTCTATCCGTTACTCCTTGTGTTGCTGGAGGTGCAGCTGGCACATGGGTCCTAGTGGTGGCAGCAACAAGCCTCACTTCCCCACTCTGCCTCCCATGCTGGATCCTGCCCGCTGGGCTGTGGAAGTAGCTCCTGCCCATGCTGGTCCAGCCAGGCTGCAGCCCTGTGCCCACTGTAGGTGCACAAATCTGGGGGCACATGTGCCCCCTATTCCCCCCAATGCATCGCTTGTCCCCCCTGCCCCATAGACTTACCTGTGGGGAGCTGTGGGAGCTGCTGTCCAGGCTGCCTGGCTGCCACATGCATGCGTGCACGTGCACACGCACATGGCATCCCCTGCCTGGTCGCCCTCCTTCAACTCCCCCAAGCCCCAAGCAACTCTGGTACTCTGTCAGCATGCAAGGAGAAACCACATTTTACCATGGTTTTTCTCCTTTAAAGGAGAATCTATTTTTAAAGTTTGCTTGTGACCCTTTCATACATTCTTGCAACCCACTTTTTAGGGCAGACACACAAAAAATAGCGTTACTAGGTGAGTGATTGCTGCCTGTGCCTGACAGAACCCCTAATGAGGGGGCAGAGCCAGTCCAGGCCCAGCAAGGTATAAAAGGAGACTCCCTGAGTGACCAGGGAGCAAGGGAACAGGGGCAGCAAACAGGGCAAGCAGTTTGCAGGTCAGTTTGCCCCCATGCCCCATTTGAGGGGAGAGCCTTTCAGTTTGTTGTGAGGAAGCAGGGAAAATGAACCCTTTGGGGCCAAGGAACAGTAAATTGGCCAGCTTTCAGGCAAGTTCACTAGGGAAGGTGTGATTGGAAGAATGGCAGCAAGAGAAAAGAGACAGATTAAGAGACCCAGGGAAGTGGCTGGATGATGTTGCAATGCTACAGCCACTGCCACTGCTTGCACCTATGAGGTTTCTGTCCAGGCAGGACCACTCACCATCAAGGCTTCCACCCAGGTCCAGGTTTGGTGCTGTGGGGACTGCGGCTTGCAGGTTCCTTCTGGTGACGGCCAGGCAGGGGAGAACCTGCAGTGTGAGCGGTGGTGTCTCTCAGGGAACAGGCAAGAAAGCTATAGGAGGAGGTGGTCAGGCTCTGAAGCATCCTCCACCATGAGGAGTTCACCGATTCAATGCTGGAGGAGACCTCCTAGACTGTGAAGGAAGAACTGCCAGAGGCAGTGTTAAAGAAGGGAGAGGACATGGACTCCCAGGAAAGTGGAAGCTGGAAGCTTGTGATGTCTGGCAGCAAGCAGAAATCTTCACCTCCACCTGCAGCAGTTTGTCTGAAGAACAGATATGCAGCCCTAGGAACAGAGGGCGAGGAGCATGTTCCACTGGGGGAGGAGGACAGGCCAGGCCTCCCCGGGGTGGGAAGGGCAGAGACAACTGCCACCAAGAAGTGATGGGTGGTGATGGTTGGAGACTCCCTTCTGTGGTGAACAGAGGGATCCATCTGCTGACCTGACCTGTTGTCTTGGGAAGTCTACTGCTTGCCTGCAGCCCAGATCAGTGATTTCATGGAGGGATTACTGAGACTCATCCAACTCTCTGACTACTACCCTATACTACTTATCCATATGGGCACCAATGATACTACTAGGGGAGACCCTGAGCAAATCAAAAGTGACTACAGGGCTCTGGCTGCAAGGGTAAAGGGGATGAGAGCTCAGGTGGTGTTCTCTTCAGTCCTTCTGGTCAAGGGGAAGGGTCCATCCAGGCAGGAGCATGTGCATCCTGCAAATGAATGGCTGGCTAAGCAGGCACCAGGAGGGCTTTGGCTTGTTTGACCATGGGATGATGTTCCAAGAAGGATTGCTAGGAAGAGACAGGATCCACCTGACAAAGAGGGAAGAGCATCTTTGCAGATAGGCTCACTAACATAGTGAGCAGAGCTTTAAACTAGGTTCACCAGGGGATGGAAATCAAAGCCCTGAGGTAAGTGGGGAAGTGGGTGACCTGGAGGAAGTACAAGCAGGAGGGGGCAACAGGGGAGGTGTTCTCATTCTACCTGAGAAATCAGGGCAATCGACTAGTTACCTCAGGTGCCTGTACACAAATGCACAGAGCCTGGGAAACAAACAGGAAGAATTGGAAGTCCTTGCATAGTCCAGGAACTATGACATAATCGGGCTTGGTAGGAGCTCACATGACAGGAGCACTGTCATGGATAGGTACAAACTGTTCAGGAAGGACAGGCAGGGGAGAAGAGGAGGAGGAGTTGTCCTTCATGTAAAAGAGCCATATGATTGTTCAGAGCTCCAGTATGAAAATAGAGATAGGCCTCTTGAAAGTCTCTGGGCTAGGGTCAGAGGGGAGAACAACAAGGGTGATGTCATGGTGGGGGTCTGCTATAGGCCACCAAACCAGGAGGAAGTGGTAGATGAGGCTTTTTTCAAACAGTTAGAAGAAGTTTCCTGATCACAGGTCCCGGTTCTCATGGGGTACTTCAATCACCCTAACATCTGTGCACGCAATCCAGGAAGTTTTTGGAGAGTATTGGGGACAACTTCCTGGTACAAGTGCTGAACCAGCCAAATAAGAGCTGTGTTCTTCTTGACCTGCTGCTCACAAACAGGAAGAATTGGTGGGGAATGTAGTAGGGGATGGCAACTTGGGTAGCTGTGACCAAGAGATGATTGATTTCAGGATTCTGAGAAAAGGATGGACAGAGAGCAACAGAGTAAGGACCCTGGATTTCAGAAAAGCAAACTTTGACTTGGGCAGGATCCCCTGGGAAGCCAGTCTGAGGGGGAGAAGAGTCCAGGAGAGCTGGTTGTACTTTAACGAAGTCTTACTGAGAGTGCAAGAACAAACCATCCTAATGTGCAGGAAGACTAGCAAGTATGGCAGAAGACCAGCTTGGCTTAGCAGGGGACTCTTCAGTAAACTAAAACACAAAAAGGAAGCTTATAAAAAGTGGAAACTTGGACAAATAAATAACTATGGAGGAGAATATAAGAGTATTTCTTGTCCATGTAGAGACAGTGGCGATGCGTAGCAGGGTGCAGGAGGGTGCATGTGCACCCCCTGAATGCGCTGGTGCACCCCATGACTGGCTGTGCTCCCTGCTTCAGCAATGGGCAGGGGGGGCAAGCGGGAGCACCAGTGTCCCCCTGCGAGCACTGGCTGGGGAGTGGAAATGCCAGATGTGGGCTGTGGCCACTTCTGGAAGTGCCACAGCCACTTCTGGGAGCACCGCAGCCACTTTCAGGAGCAGTGTGTGCACTCACCAGTCGGTAATTTTTGCCGTGGGGGGGTTTCCCCCTGGTCGACAAGATTGGCCACGGGTGACACCCCCCACCCCGGTTGCTGGTGGGGCACATACCCACCCTGATTAAGGTGGCACCAGATGTTCATGCACAAAGATGAAGTCAGGAAGGTCAAAGTGCAATTGAAGTTGCAGCTATCAAGGAAATTGTGTGTCCCTTACTGAATGGAGAAGGGAACTTAGTGACACAGGATGCAGCAAAGGCTGAAGTACTCAATGCCTTTTTCACCTCTGTCTTCACAGGCAAGGTCAGCTCCCAGAATACTGCACCAGGCAGCACAGTTTGGGGAGGACGTGAACAGCCAACAGGGACAAAAGAACAGGTTAGGGACTATTTAGAAAAGCTGGACATATACAAGTCCATGAGGCCAGAGGGGGTGCACGTGAGGGTGCTGAGGGAGTTGGCTGATGTGATTGCAGAGCCATTGGCCATCATCTTTGAAAACTCGTGGTGATTGGTAGAGGACCCAGATAACTGGAAAAGGCCAAGCACAGTGGCCATATTTAAGAAAGAGGGAAAAGGAGGATCCAGGGAACTACAGACCAGCCAGCCTCACCTCAGTCCCTGGAAAAATCATGGAGCAGATCCTCAAGGAATCCATTTCCAAGCACTTGGAGAAGAAGGTGATTAGCAGGGATCTGGGTTTTGTGTTTACCATGGAACAATGGAAAAAAGGCAAATTTTCTAGAAGTACACCGATACATCAGTCCCATATTTTATTGGCACTAATATAAGGAAAATTGACATTACTGGCAATTGGCTTTTTTTGGCTGATGTTGCTGATAAATGCCCTGTGCATGCATGCAGCCACAGCGCAGTACAAAGGCAGACAGGAGTGTAGCCTGGCAGTGTGGAGAGCAGTGTCTGGCTAAGTAGCAGCTCCCTGCTTAGTCTGAGACCCATCTGATGAGGACATGCCAATACCTAGTGTAGGAAAAGGAGGTATAACACATTTCTTGAATTTGGATGAAAATAAATTCTCCCACAATTATGTTTTCTTTTGAATACTCTTGATTCTGGAGAGACCTAGAGATAGCTAGAGATTACCCTGTGCTGCCTTGGGAGTGCTGCTTCTCATTTCCCTCTTACCTTCTCCATGTCCTTTGAGAAGGATGAGAGGAGAGATATGGCAAGGGAAGACAGAGCAATCCTGAACAAAATCTGATGAGATCTCTGCAGGGGTGGAGCAGATTGCAGTGGACCGGGGCGGGGGTAGGGATCTGAAAACCTGGCTCTGAAAGGTGCTGCATACAGGATTTTGTAAAGAAAACATTGCATTGCAAAGAAAGCATTGGAAAAAAAATTTTTTTGCATTGCATCTCCGATAACAGTACAGCCTACAGAGAAAAAAAGAAGCTGTTTTGGAGCTGCGGCAGCAGGCATTAACCCCAACAACCCCCCACTCCCGACCGTGCACATCAAATGCATTATAATGCAGACTTACTAAAGTTTTTAAAGACTTGCTAAAGGCTAAAGGCCCTTGGAGGTCCATGCATGGAGAAGTTTTGCAGATTGCCTGCTTGCTGCTGGAGGTGTTGTTTAGTCTTTTTTCTTACAAGACATGCTGGCTGCACCATACCCTAGCTAACACTTAACAAGCATTCCACCTCCCTCCCTCCAGTTTGCAGGGTGGACTGTTCTCTTCACAACTCTTTCCAGTAATGCCATGACTCCATAAAAAACCCCCAAGCACAGCATCCCCACCATGCTGAGGCAGGCGCAGTCTCCAAAAACCAACCCAGCCATCCACTCACCTCAGAGAAAACATGATACTTATATAGAGCAAAAATAAAACACTTTACTGAAAACGCTGCAGCTTTAACAATAACTATATACAACTTAACAATATAAACTATATACAAAATGTTAAAAAAAAAAAGAAGATATTTTCACTTTACTCCTCTTCACTATCTTCACTCTGCTGTCTCATCACTCGGCTGTGGGCTGGTTGCTGGCCCCAGCGAGTTCCACCCATGAAAGTTCTCTGCGAGGAGGGGGGGAAAGAAAGAAGAGGAAGAAGAGGGGGGTTTGGTGCACAGTTGAAAACCCAGACTTTTGTCCACCCCCCCTGCACAAGGTTGGTAGGACATATTACCTAAATATCACCCAGGACGCTACATACCCTGGGTGTCGGGTCTGGCAGGCAGCATCCTGCTGCCCTTGGACTTTTGGTCGTGGTTCTGAAATGGAATGTGATGAAGTTCAGAAGGTTTGCAATATTGAAGGAAGTCATGTAACCACTCACGCCAAAGTTTCAAACTACTTGCAAAAAACTTACCATTATGGTGATGCTGTAGCTGTCATCGGGAGCTATGGCCACTGCAGTAGCAGCACATGATGGAGGGTGCAGGGGTCACAGGTGGAAGGTACATGGGGGGGCAGGAGGATACATGGGTTGGGGGGGGGAGGACATACACTATAGGTATAGTACACTATAGGGGGCCCAAAGAATTAAAAGGGGGTAGAAAATTAATGGATTATTTCTCTCCCCCATTTTAAAATAATAATAATTGGTCTGAACAGACCGGTCCCAACCTGAACTGTATGCTGTGAGGGAGGGGTGAGGAGTGAAGGAGGGTAAAAAAGAACACACAGCAGCACCTACTGGCTAGAGGCTGGAACACAGTGCCCCCTTGTGGTGAAGGGGATTCATTAGAAGACTTTGGAGTCCCTGGCTGTTTGCAGAAACAAAATCCACAGTTGGAGTGGCATAACTGGAAAGCACCACAAATTAAAATATCTCTGAGTAGCGTTAGTTTAAGGTGCTAAATGGACTTTAAAATGCCGGGAAATTCTGGGTCATGCAAACACAAACGCAGTTGCATTGATGTAAACAGGAAATTTCATTTTATCTACACACCCAGTGGTGGCAGATGACAAACCAAGGAGCAATGGTCTCAAGTTGCAGCAAAGGAAGTTTAGGTTATATATTAGGAAGAACTTTCTCATTGGGAGGGTAGTACAACACTGGAAGAGGTTAGCCAGAAAGGTTGTGCACTCTTCATCCTTGGAGGTTTTTAAGACCCAGCTAAGTCAAAGCCTCGACTGGGATAATGTAGTTGGGGATTGTGAGAGGGGAGGTAAAAGCCCCCCCAATGCTTCCCAAACCCTTGCCCGATGTACCCCAATACTCACCATAGAAGCCAGGATGAGCGGCAGCCAAAAGGAAATGCCAGCATAGGCTTGGCAGTTCCGCAGCTGCCTGAGTCTGCATATCAGCGAACACCGGGGTTGTGGCTCCCAAGAAGCGTGGGTTGCTCAAAAGGCAGCCAGAGATCCAGCTGTGCCAGCACCGGGGAGTGGAATGCCAGTCAGGAAACACCGGCTGTGGAGCCAGAAAGCTCAAACCCCAGATGCCAGGGGAAGGAGCTGGGTGCCGCTGGAGGACCCAGACAAGCAAGACAGACAGCAGCCTTGGGAGCTGACAGGGGCAAGGGAGCCCCACCAGGGAGCAGCAGCCTCATGAGATGCTGCAGGGGAACAGCGGGGCTCTGACCAGGAGCTCACTCTGTGGCTGGGGACGGCCCCTCAGGACCGCAGGCATCCCTGGGAAGCCCTGCAGTGAGCAGAGCACAGGGGATCACAGACCCCCGGGTGGGACCAGGACAGCTTGACCACAGGTCAGCCAGGCCCCAGGGTGGTCATGCTGGAAGAGCTGGCAGAGGTTGGGCACAGGGCAGTTGCCTGTCCCCACACCTACGAGGATAAAAGAGACGGACAAGTCCCCCAGGGGACCAAGGGCCCAGAAAGACAGAATCTCAGGAGCCTGCTGGCAGATGCCAGTCATTTTTCAGTTAAGTTTTCTTCAGTTACAGTCTAGCCCTGGATGGGGCAGGTTTAGTTGCCCGAGGGGAGTGACCTGGAAAGACTGATGGCCAAGAAGATCCGACCCTTTTGAGGTGGGCAGTGTGAATGAGGTGAAATCATCCAGGGGAAGACCTGCGGTAAGCAGCATCTACCCAGCCCTAGGACATGGTAAGAGTGGGGTAAAGGGGAGGTTTGGAGCCCCATGAAGACAGCCCAGGGCCAAGACCCCCTTGGGCTACCTGCCTCCCCAACAACGAACATCAAAGACATGGCAAGCGAAAAGGGGAAGCACCCAACCCATCTAGGTGGCACCAAAACCTGATGCCACCCTGACGTCACTGGGGGGCAAGGCACCAACCAAAAAGGGGCCAAAACCCTATAACACCTATAAGCGACAGGGACAGTCCTGCTTTGAGCAGGGGGTTGGACTAGACCTTCTGAGTTCTCTTCCAAACCTGAGAGAGAGAGAAGGAGACAAAAGAGAGGTGTGGGGAGAAGCAGAGGTGGGGGAGGTGCCATGGGCAGGCTAGCCTGGCCAGGCCCTTGAGAAACAGCAGCTGGAGGACAGCAGGGACCGGGTGGGGACCGGCAGCTGCCCCAGGGCTCCACAGACTCAGGCACAGAGAGGTGCTCCAGTGGGGCCTGGCCCAGGCTACACAGCTCCACAGGGGTGGGGTGCAGCCGCCCTTCCCTGCCCACAGGGGAACACCACCTGGCTGGGGCAGGACGCTGGGCTCAGGGGGGCTTCTGGCTTGGCTTGTGTACGTTGGGCGTAGTGTGAGCAGGGTGGAGCTCCCTGGGCTGCAGCGGGGACTTCCTGGGCTCAGAATTACCACCTCAGGCAGTGCTCAGAGCTGAGCTGGTTGGGAGCCTGCAACGCAGTGCCCTGCACAGTACCTGCCCTGGCCCCTTGAGGGTAGCTGTGGGTGGGCAAGGCCGGGGCTCAGGCAAGCTGGGGTAGCTGCACCAGCTGTTTCCAGGAGCTCCTGTGGCCAGGCCCTTGAAGCGAGCATGGCTCTGTCCCACTCACACTGTGCCCAGCACACAGGGAAGCCGAGCCCAGACCCAAACCCCGCCCCAAGCCTGACATCTTGCCTCAGCCAGGCGGCATCCCCTCGCGGAGCTGTGTGGGCCCAGCCAAGTCCCACCTCAGATGCCGCTGTGCACCCCCACCTGCCTGCCCACCATGGCCCTTCCCAGGGTTACCTGGACCTTTCCAGGGGTATGGGGGGCCCCGCCACTGTGCACAGCCTGGGGTAGACATGGGGACCAGCTGCTCCCTGGATTTATGTGCAGGGCAGAGGTGCTGCTGCTGGGCTCTGTGCCTCGAGAGTCACACACGGCACCATGTGCCTTCCACCACTGGCCAGCCACTGCACAGAAGGCGCATGGCATCGCACACAGCCATGAGGGCAATGGCAGCCTGCTCCCACCCCACGCACAAATCTGGGGGGCAGATGCCCCCCTGTGCTTACCTTGGGGTGCACACAGGGGCAGAAGCCACCCTCCCCCCATGCCCCTGAACAAGCTGCCTGGGGCTCCTACCATCCCCACCCCAACTCACCCCTGCCCCACTCCCTCCCTCACCGTGGAGGCCTCAGTCTGACTCTGACCTTTCCCCACAATACACTTACCTTCTGGGCACTGCTGCACACATGGCCAGGCTGTGCTTCTGGCTGCCTGCAGCAGGCTGAGCTGGTGTCTATGTGTGTGTATGCCCCACCCTTTTCCCTAGCCTTCCACGTACCACTTGCAGGGTGTCTGCATACCACTACTGGTATGCATACCAGTTTGGGAACCGCTGATCTAGTTGATTTTGTCTTGGGCTTTGACTAAGGTTTGACATATGCAGCTTGATAACAGTTAGCTGTTGGCCTGAGTTATCCCAGGGAAAACATGTTATCTTGGTACTTCACAGGTACTGAGAGAGGAACAATAAGCCTGTACATCTGTAAGATCCCTGTGCCCACCTGGTCTTGAGGAGGCATTTCCTAGCTACCTTGGAGCATGCACCTGGATTTGGCCTCAGCACTTGATCCTGTGATCTCAGCGGGGCCTCGTGTTCTCCCTGAGGGAAACCCCAAAACTTTCCTGCCACGACTTTGGTGTTTCTTCCAGTGGTGGGGCTCCCTCCGGTGGTCCCCTGCACTTGGTCATGCTCCCTAGTGGGAATTCTTGGGGCTCCACCTCCCCTACACCCCAGCTATGCACCAGCCTTCAGAAGAGCCCTTTGATGATCTGCTGGGCTTGCCCTCTAGTGCTGGCTCTTGAACCCTCTTCATCTGCTGGGCCCTCAATGCCCTTACCCAGCTATGGGGTTCTTCAGGATGCTAGGCTGCCCCTGATGTTCTTTTGCATCTCCCTTAACTGCTCTACAGCCTGTAGCACCCCTTATCTTCTCTAGGGGAAGAGGTCTTAAGAGGTCTTGTTCTATCTCTGCACACACTACTCTGCTGGCGATGGATGGCCTGCAATTCCTGATTGCAGTTAGCCTCTGTGTCAGAGGTCCTGATAGTCTGTCCCTTACACCCTGGCAGCACTGCTTATATTTCTGGTAACAACATGGGGGCCTAGCTCCTGGTCACAATCTTTTTATATTTCCACAGTGGTAACAAGTTTATGCTGTCAGTGCACTGAGGAAGATGCATATCTTGACATCTTTCTTTACAATGTCCAGGAGCTTTTACTTCTATCACTGAGGATCCTTTGCACCCATCTCCTTCCTTTCCAGCTGCCTGAATGCTGCAACCTCGGTTATCTTAGGAGACCAGATTTCTGAAGGAAGTATCTTCCTAGCACTGACTAATAAATAGGGGTCTATCTAACTCAATGAGGCAACTGGTTGATTTCACAAGGAGATCGTGGGACTGGCTGCTATATTCATGGCTGACCTTGACAGGCCCCCTCCATGCCTCTGATTGGCTGAGGGGCCCCCAGTGGCCCTGCCCCTCGCTGCTGATTGGCTGTGATGGCTGTCTGTCATCCAGCCCTGCCCCTGGTCAAGAACTGTCATGCAGCCCCACCCTTCATTACCAATTGGTGGAAAGGGGCAGGGCCACATGACAGACAACTCTCTCAGCTAAGCAGGGTGAGGTCAGCAGCTATCTTGTGCTGCCCTTCATGCAGGCAGCCCCTCCTCCCCCTCCCCCCCAGCAGGCATTTTATTTTCAATAAGTTTTCTTTCTTTTCCATGCATTGCGCAGACATTGCCAAGTTTTGTGGGCAATGCTGGATTTTGCAATTTCCACAAAATTCACTAAATCACAATTTTAGTAGGTCCCTACTAATGAGAACTGTCTGATCCTGATCCCATTGCCAGGGTCAGTGCCTCACAGCTTGCAATAAAGGAAAAGATCATAGAAGTTTCAAAGTTGTCAGGTGTCAGAAATACATAATCAACTGTTCTATATAGCTGATTGCCTCCATGCCCCTCTATTTCCTTTAGCTAGAGGTGCATGCTTCTTGCCACTCTGATGATATTGTGTTGTTAGCCCTTTGAACCCAAGCAGCTAGCCAAATTTGTGGCCTCACAGGTTATTCCAATCAGGAGGAGAAATGGGGAATAGAGTTACCTGTTAGTGCACCTCATTTCCATGACACTGAGCATTTCTCCTTGGCCTGGATTTTAAGAGTAACCTAAGGGAGTTAGGCACCCAGTTCACATTGACTTTAAATAATAGTTAAACATCTGGCTTCAGTAGGCTGTTGTGAAAATCCCAACCATAGTCTTTAATATTCAAATGTGTGTCCTAGAACTGTGGCTGCCAGCACTCAGGGTGCATCTTGCTCAGACTTGCAGTGTCCTGCAGGGGTCAAGATGTAACATCATTTCCCGTGCAGAGGTGGATGAGGGTGTCAAGGTTTCTCAGGACAGGTGGCCACAGTGCTGAGTCCAGTAGAATAGCCATGTGCTGGGCACCTGTGCACCAATGATAAACTATCTTTCAGGAGCCAAAATTCTCCCCCTTCCACGTGAAATATTCATTCAAATTCTAGTCAAATTAATTTTCAGCTTCAACTGGTTGTTTGCATCTGTGCTAGAAGAACAATAAATATCCCTACAATCTGCCTTCTCTCCCCATCCCCATTTCTGGAACTTCTCCATGCCTTAGTTAAATCTTTGACTTTGATATCCACAGACTTATTTTTACGTGCTTCTCCACAGCTCTCTTCATCCATCTTTCTGCAGTGCGGCTGCCAAAGTCATATTCTTCTTCTGCTGCTCTGACCTCAATGTCTTGTAAACCCATGTGGCAGTGCAAGCTCCCTGTCCTGTTCTAGAAGAGAGAGGTAGCTATGTTTGTCTGAAGTCAGGCAGAAAGCAGAATAAATTTGCACCTTAGACTAATTAAAGCAGAGATGCACAAACTTTTGTAAGCAGTAGTTGAACTTCTTCAGATGTTATGAAGGGACTGTGGGAAGCAGAGCTTCTAAATAGAAAGCAATGGCTTGGGCAGCCTCCACTCCTCCATTCTTTTGCCTAGGTGTATGTGTCAAAGGTCTTAGTGTGATGGTTGCAGGGCTCCATACAAGCGCTAGCACTGCACTGCACTGCAACCACTAGACCTCATATGCATACACCATGATCCAGAGTATCAACGGTTGCCTACTACTGTGATTAGAATCAAAAGGGTAGGGAAGGGGGAGGAAAAAGGAGCCACATCACCTTCCTCCAGCTCTGTTCTTCTTTCCTACTCATCTGCTCCTCATTCCCATTACCTCCTTCCCCTCACTCTGTGCTTCATGCTGCACTCTGTATCTCCTTCCGCCTGTCACTCAATCATTTGCTCAACCCCCACCCCAGCCCCTTGCCATCTCTTCTCTTTCATTGAACCTGCGGTGTGCTGGTTTTTGTACACTTCTGGACCTGCAGTGTTGTCCTAAGTTTGATTTTGCTTGTTATCAGTTGTTAATTCTTTGGCACAAGGAATGTTTCTTAGCCTTTGGCTTGCAAAGTGCTGTGGACATTTGTGTCCATCTGTCAGTAATGTGCACTAACCAGAAACTCCCTAGGGCCCCTGACTGCGCTCCCATCTGTCTCCTCCCAGCTCACCTGCAGATCCTCTTTCATTTCTTCCAGGTAACTTAGTGAAAACAATTCAATATTTTTAATCCATAAATCCAGAAAATTAATTCTAAAACCATCTGTGTTGTCTTTTAACCAGGGCTTCCTTATGATTATTGCTTTTATTTCCTAGGATTTTTTAAACCTGTTTTATAACAAAAACTAGAACCTCAGTAATGTGGTCTACAACCCTAGTGTTTCATGACAACCTGATGTGTGCTAGGAGCTCACAACTTATGATATGACTAGCTTGATTTTTGAATTAGGCCAAATTTCTGTTCCCCTGAAATGCTTATATTTATGTAGGGACAAGTACTTAGACTGGAAATTTTGGGTCATGACCCATCTTTTTGTTGTGTGTTTGTACACCTAGCACACTGGGTCCTGGTGTACAACAAAGGCTACTTGGCACTGCACTACTATCACATATAGTAATTAACCTCCTAAGATGTGATTTAGTATGTAGTCACTTGATGGAGTACTGCATGTACTTGAATACAAGACAAGGTTTTTATCCCCCCATTCAACATGAGGAAAAAAACCCCATCTTGGATTCAAGCACAAGACTGGGAGGAGGGGGCAGAGGTCAGATTACCTCCCCTGCAACCTCCTGGCACTGTTTTCCTCCCCACCGCAGGAGGAAGAATGAATTTAACATGACCCCCTGAGAATTAGATTTGTGACACAGAAATTGTATAATTTTGTAATCATTTTCCATGTCTAGAATGTAATCCTTGGGAAGTCATCTTAAAATCACAGTTGTCTTGGATTCAGGTAAATATAGTAATTGATGCCACTTAGCATGCTTGCAGACATTAAAAAAATGCACTTTACCAGAAGAAGCAGCCCATAACTTCAGCCGGGCTCTGCAGCATCTGTAAAAATCGGGCACTTCAGCAAGGCTTTTTGGCGCTTTTAGCTAAAGCTGGTTCAGTCAGCTATATTAAATAAAAGTGCCAAAAAAGCCCCACTAAAGCACCTGATCTTTACAGACGTCAAGCAAGTCAGGTTAAAGGAACACTCTGGCTTTTCTGGGCATCCGCAGGGCTTGGCACGGAAACGCGCCAAGTTTAAAGTAAAGCACCAATTTTGGGGGGGTTCTTTCACATCTGCAAGCTGTCTTAGATGTTAAGTATTTGACTGTAAAGAAGGCTGGTTTCATGGGCAGGACTAGCCTGGGACTTAGGAGACCCAGATTCAATTCTCTGCAATACTATATGAAGTCACTTAGAGACTTTCAGTGCTTTTGTTCCCATCTGTAACACTGGATGAATATAGTATTTTCCTTTCTTATGGAGTGTTGTGACTCTTGTCCTGCCTTGCCTGATTAGTTAGCAGTATTTGGGCTTTGCTGAGTTGTCTTTCAGGGGGAGAATTGATAAAAGGAAGATTGCATCAGAGAATACATCCTAGGGTTACCATACTTCCAGTTCCCCAAAAAGAGGACACCTGTGACTGGGGTATATGATTGTAGGGGGGGCAGTCCCCCATCCCTCTGGGCCCTGGTGTTGCCCCTCACTCCCAACCCACAGCCCCTGTGCCTGCTGCTGCCCCTCACTCCTAACCTGCAGACTCTTGGCCCTGCCAGTCCCCCGCACTTCTGAACCACATCCCTCAGCCCCCCTGGTGCCCCCTCACTCCCAAGCCAAAGCTGCCCCCAGCCCTGCCCCTCACTGCTAACCGCAGCCCCCTGCCTTTCCCAGACCTGATGATGATGTAAATTTAAAGAAGGTCTCATGTTTTAATAAATTGGGATTTGGGACTGCAGTGTGTGTGTGTGTGTGTGTGTGTGTGTGTGTGTGTGTGTGTGAGGGGGGTGTTGGCTATGCTTCCAGGGGTGGCTGGGAGGTGGGAGTGGTGGGGGAAGGTGCTTTTTGGGGAGCTACAGCCCCTACCCTGGGAAGGAAGCCCTAGCTCATAGAGACCTGATGCAGCACCTACCTTGTTCTCCCTCACCCCCCCAGACCAACCCCTGGATGTGTCTGTGCCCTACAACCTGGCTAGGTGGCATGTGCTCTGCAGGCTATTTGCATGGGCTTGCACCTGGGGGTGGGAAGGTCACACCTCCAGGAGAAGGAGGAGGAGTTGGCTTGGTGCCAGAACCGTTCCCTGGGCAGTAGAGTTCAGGGCTGGGAAGTTTGTCTACACAGAACAGGAGGGTGAGGGAGTGGACACTGGGATGCTGAAGGACTGCAACTTGGGTGACTCATCTGTGGGGAGTGGCCACACAATAATGGAACACAAGCTGGTAACACAGATCAGAGAGAAACCTGCCCTGGAGTGGCATAACTTTAAGCCACCTCAAGAGTGCTTAAAACTAGTTTTAGGCATTAACATGTAGTTAATGCCTGAACCCCTTAACAGGGGTTAAGAGCTCCAGGAGTATGGTGGCCATTAGTCTGGTTTTATAAAGGACAGTCCAGTTTTCTGGTCTTCTGTCCTCTGTCCTTTATTGATATGAAACCAGACACCTTAATGTCCTCTATTTTTCACTGCTTGGCACCCAAACTCCCCTGCCACCAACACCACCGTGGCCGCCTGTGGGAGCTCCCCTCTCAGCCCGCTGCCAACACCGCTATGGCTGCCTGTGGAAGCTCCCTGCTCGCCATGCCCCCGCCGCTGACACCGCTGACACCACCTGCAGGAGCTTGCTGTGCCTCCCCCAGCCTTGGGAGGCATGCAACGTTCATGGTGGTGGGGACAGTTGCACTAAATGCAACTGTCCTCTATTCTTGACGTACCTCAATGGCCACCCTATCCAAGAACCACCTAAAATAAACATGTGACAAGGCCCTGAGTCTCTTTACAGCAGGGGCAGGCAATTATTTTGGACAAAGGGCTGGGGGTGAGAAATGCACCCCCATGCAGCCTGCCTGACTGCCTCTATCCCCAGGACTCTGCACCATGTGTTTGCAGCTCCACACTTGCAGCAGGGAAGCCCCATGCTGGACTCCGTGGAAAAGGAGAGGGCAGGGCTCCCTCCACTTTCAGTGGAGTGTGGAGACCTGTGCAGCAGGAAACGGGGGAGGCAGCAGGCTCCAGTGCAGGGCTTCTGCCGCTGTGAGTGCTGGAGCTGCAGGTGCATGATGCAGAGCCCCAGTGATAGAGGCAGCCAGACAGCCTGGACTCCCTCCCCCTGCGCAGTGCTGGCCAGAGCTGCACCCCACTGGGCACAAGTGCCCTGACCTCCCTGTCAGCTGCCATGGGGGGAGCATGTGGAGGGTCCCTACACCCTCCACCCTCACGCCTACACCCACACCTTACCCAGCTGAGCTCTGCACTCCCGTTGCCCCTATGAGCACAGGCTCTGCGCTGTGCTCTGCCCTTCCAACCAGCTGCAGCTCCATGCCCCCCACCAGCCCCACCGCTTCCCTACCTGCTGCCCCGAGCGAGCAGGTTCCGCTGCAGCAGGAGCCCTTCCTGGAAGCTACTGGCTGGGCAGAGCCCTTCCGCTCAAGAGGGTGGGAGTGAGGCCCAACAAGAAAAGTTGGGAGGTTGTACACATGGGCATCTTGCTCCAACCCTTACAGGTGGAAGTGCTGGATGGGGTACAATTTGTTGGGTGGTGTTACAGGCCAGATGAATGTGCCTTGTGGGCCAGACCTAGCCCGTGGGCCATATTTTGCCCATCCCTGCTTTATAGAGTGACGCTCTCACACGCAGAGACAGAAACAGCTTCAACCAACCACTGCCAGTCTGTTTTCAATCAACCACTGAGGAAACCCCTCAGCCCACATCACTTCCCTGATGCTAATCCTGCCAGTGCCTTGGGTGGTGGCTTATACTGTTTCAGCTGTCACTACACAAACGGCTTTTAATTGTTCCTTCCACTTAGCTCATATGAAAGGTTATTTTTACATCCATCAGTTTTTGCCAGGTTTGTGACTGATGGCAGCCATTAGCCCCTTCAAGCATAATGGTGCTTTAAAAATGATGAAGCATGCAGCTGCTATGAGGATGAGACCATAAACTGTTCTCACAGCTTGCAAAGTCTTAGGCAATTGAATGTCATCAACCAGATCTGCCCTTTGAGGTGAAAAAGACAGGCTGGATATTAGAACCCCAGTCTCATATGCAGCAGCACAAGGTTTGCTGCAAAATGCTTTATAAAGGCCCCAGGTTTACCTGCTGGCGAAAAAAAAAAAGATGTTCTTCCTGGAAACAACTCCTGTTGCTCTCTGCTTTGCCTTGTCCCCTCAGCCATGAAAAATGACCCCTGGCTGAGTGTTTTTCTGCTGCTCAAGATAATAGTGGTGCAGATTGAATTGCTAAGAAATCTTTCGTACTTGGGGCTCTGCTAATCAATCCTTTCCCATCTAATCTCATCCACAAGCAAGGAGGCAGGGCACTCCATCAGGTGGGTGTCTCCTTGTGACTGGCATTGCTCAGAATAACCAGATTCTCATAACCAAGCGGCCTCTGCACAGGGACTCTTTAGAAATAGATTTCAACTGTCAGGTCAGACAGGTATTTCTCCCGTCCACAGTGCCTCTATAGCTACATTGATGTCAGTCAGGTGGAAGAGAAAACAAACTGAGGGAGATGTGACACGGGGGCATTTTTGACTGCAGATATGTTGAGAATGATTATACAGTACATACGTCCATTCTTACTAATACACACACACTAACTGAAAAATACTGCACAGTAGCTCATCACAGCACTAAATGCTAATACGCTGCTGCGCAGTATCAGGCTACTGCACAGTAACGTCACTTAAAAGACATTTGCTGGCACTACTGCAGAGTAACTCTGGTTACTGCGCATTTATTTAGTACTTGCTTATACAAGTACTAAATAAATGCATAGTAACCACTGCACAGCAGTGTCTCATGTAGATGCACCCACTGAAATATCATGCTGCAGCTGAATCACTGGTGCTGATCACAACAAAGCAAAAGAAAGCTTGCGCTGGGCAGACATGACTACTTACTCATCAGATAAGAGTTTTGCAGTGGGCACAGAAATTTTTATTAGTCTGCCAAGGACTACTCATTGGTCCTGTTTTGGATATACCATGTGGGAAATCCACAAAGCCTTTCTTGAAAGGGAACTGATCCTTGTAGGGATCACTTATGGCAGATGACTAAAAAACATTGAGTAAATTAGGATGTTAAAATGGAGGTGGGGTGGGGAGTGTTTGAAAACTGGGTGTTAGAAGTGTCTCTGCTCTATTACAGCCTCAGCTGTGACTGTGACTGGTGTCTCTCACAGCAAGAAGCAGACATTTTGCTGATATGTACTTATTCAAAGAGGTAGTCTTGCAAGTCAACAGAGACAAAGGAAAAAGCAGCTCATCATTGAAAAAAAGGCAAAGACCTTTAATGTTGCAAGTAACCAGAAACAAAAAAAATGACTGACTTTATTCCAGAGCAACACTGATAGCATCTTGCCTTGTGTATTCAAATGACAGCTGCAAGTTCTTCATCATAGCTGAAGCTGATTACAAAGTGGTGCTCCTCCTGCCCACCCCCCCATTCCAGAATATTTCTGTTGGGAAAGCAAAATATTTTGTCTGACACTGAAAATCTGGCATCCCAAAATAAAACTTGCAAAGTTTTTAGATTTTTAACAAAAGATCTAAATATATTTTGCTTAACCCCCCCCCACCCCAAAATTACATTTTCCACTTAAAGTCAGGTTTAGATGACAAATTTTCAACAAAAGTATTGCTCACTTATATTGGGTTCTTCACACAGCACAATACTTGTCGAAATACCAAATAAAATAATAATAATACAATTAAGCATCAATAATACTACAATAAAAATGTATTTAACTTAAAAAGCTTTGCATATTTTAATTTTATTTAAAAAAATATTTTTGTCCTGATTTATATGTTTGCATAATGTATATAGAGGTGACTGCATAATAGCTCAACATAAAGTCTTACTCTTGTATATAGTGTGTGGGGTGTGGTGGGGGGGTGGGTATGGGGTACGTGTGTGGGGGGTGTGAAGGTGTGGGAGGCTGTGGGTGTGTGGGTATGGGAGTCACAGGTAGATTAAAGCACGGGCCAGCTGGGCCCAGGCCCAGAGGCCCGCTTGTGGCTCACTTCTCATTGGCAGGCAAGCGAAAGCCACAGTTTTAAATTTCATGCTGTTTTTGTCTCCACACTGGTCAGCAACAAGAAGCAGGGCTGCCAGAGCCCCTTGTCAGTCAGCGGCATGGAGGCAAAAATGGTGTCAAGTTTAAAGCTTCCCTGCTGATGAGGAGAGAGCTACAAGAGCAGCCCCTCCACCAATCAGTGGTGGGTGGGGGGGGGGGGGTCAGGTCAGGGGAACCTGCAAGATTAAAGGTGCTGCCATGCACATGGCCAGGAGCACAGCCAGGCAGCCAGATCCCTGCACCTAAGTCTAATGGGAGGGAAGAGGCATGGGGAGAAGTGGGGGGGGCAGATCGAGGCCCCCATGGTGAGGGAGTGAGTGGGGCAGGGGCAGGGGCTGCCCAGCTGGGGCGGTGAATGTGACCCCACCCCCAGGGGCAGGGTGGGGGATGGAGCCACGGGCAGCTCATCCAGGCAGCCCAGAGAGATGAGTAGGGGGGGGGTGGCTCCTGTCTGCTGCACACACCCATACAGGAGGCATGGGGGGCATGTGCGCTGGACGGGGGCGGGCTGCCCACTGTGGGCTTGGGACCAGGGGCTGCGCTGGCCTCTTCCTGGCAGGGGGCTGGGTTGGGCCTGTGCTTGGTGTGGGTGGGGTTGGGACGGGCAATGTCAGTGCTGGGAGTGGTGGCTATGTGGGGGGGAGCTATGGGGAATTTTGGGGTGGCCATAGCCCCCCAACCTCCCCCTAGCACTGTTGGGTACAAAGGACCAACTCATAGGATCATAATGAATTGTAATTTATTGCATGGGATATGAAGTTACCAATAACATCATAAGTGCAAACTTTGAGTTATGAGGGGTACTGGTCACCTTAGCACACACACACATGCACTCACTCACACACACACACACACGCTGCAATAGTAGTGTAGCACCGATGTTGATTTATACTTCTCCAGGGCGCCGGAGTCTGCTGTCAATGGTCAACTTCCTCCAGGGCGATGTCTTCTCCAGAAGGGGTTCACTTGCTTGTTCTTCTGTCTCCATAGGTTGGGTGCTGGATGAAGGGGTGCCATTGAGGGTCACGCTTCACTGCCTTTAATCCCTTTCTGGCAGAGGTGTGAGATCCCCCAGCATAATTTTAGCTGCCCAATCCAGAGGTCACTGTCCCACGTGGGTCCTAAGTAGTGCATGATAACTGTTAGTCACAGTCACTGGAGGTTTTGCCCCATGGTAGTTTCGAGAGTCCACCCTTGACTTGATTGACTCAATGGCTGTGTCTTGTAGGTTCCAGGAATCAGTTCTTTGGCTTGATTAGCTTAAAATGGCTTGTAGAATAGAGTTGTGTAAAGGTAAGTTTCTCTGGCTATGCTATTATCCATTAACAGCCAGAGGCTCTTGCTTTGTCCTATTGACTCATATATACCCGCATTCACTCGAGGGACCAGCCCAATATAGCACATTTTATCACTTTACAGTTACAATTTCAATGCAGTTTTTAACAATGGTCCAAGGAGTAACTTCATTTTACAGGGAGTACATTCCTTAAGCATTCAAAAATATAAAATAAAAAATGCCATGGTAAAGATGAGACAGATGAAATATAAAAATGCACTGTGAGAAATATATAAAAATGCAATGTGAGGTAGTGAGGATCAAAGGCTACTGGGGACAGTAAGTCAGTTAGGTTAGCACAGGATATATTTAAAGTCTTTGAAGTGGATATTTTAGTTCTTTTGTTTTCTTTCATGACACTTAGCTCAATCAATATGTAGATGTAGTTTGTAGGTTTCTCCTACAGAAAGCCAGCTTTCTGGCTTGCTCTGAACCCATGCAATGAGTCTGCTAGGTCTCTGCCAATACTCAGAAGGAAAAAGGAATGCACCAAATGGGGGGGTGCAGGCAAGAAGGGGCTTGTTACAGCACCACCCTGCTTAGGGCACTGCGCTCTGCTGTCTTTCCCTCAGGAGCCCCCCACTGCAGGGCAGGCAGGGGGCTCACAGCTGGCACAGGGATCCCAAGGGAAAGGCAGCAGAGCACAATGCCCCATGCAGGGGTTGCACTAGGGGGGGCTTAGGGGGCTATGGCCACCCCTAAATTCCCCGTAGCCACCCCGTTGCCACCACTCCCAGCACCACCATAACCCGCCACACTCCCACCTGCACAGAGGGCAGCCCTGGCCCAGCCCATGACCCAGCCAGCACAGCCCCTGACCCCAAGCCCACAGTAGGCAGCCTGCCCGCACCCCATGCATAAATCCAGGGGACATGTGCCCCCCCATGCCTCCTCTGGGGGTGTGCACAATGGTGGGGAGCTACCCCTGCTGCCCAATTCCCATGCCACTTGGACAAGCTGCCCACAGCTCCACCCCACCCCAGGGTGGCATTTACCACACTGGCACGGCAGCCCTTGCCCCTGCTCTACTCCCTCATTGTGGGGGCCTCAATCTGCACCCCATGCCCATTCCCTCTCTCACACCCCATCCACCCCATAGACTTACTGGCAGGGTACTGCTCTCCAAGCTGCCCAGCTGCATTCCCAGGTCCGTGCATGGTGGCTGTGCACATGTACATGGCATTTATTGGTGACACTAGCCAATTGCCTGTCAAAAATAATGGGGGGGGAGCAGGTGGGGATGGAGCCCCATGCTCCCCCCCCCCCGGCCCTCTCCCCGGTTCTCTCCTGCTGTTTGGGGTCTGGGTCCATTCCCGCCCCCCCTGCCGCAGTGGCAGGGGAAGGGGAGGACTGGGCCTGAGGATAGGCAGAACCTGGGCCACTGCAGTGGCAGGGGAGGGAAGCAGTGGGCGCAAGCCAACCCAGCATCAGTGGGTGGATGGGAGGAGTGGGCTCGGGGCTGACACAGTGGAGGGGGTGTGGGGGAGGAGTGGGCCCAGGCCCTAGGCAGGGAGGAAGCCCACTCCTCCCCTCCCCCAGCCGCTGCTGCATTGAGCCAGGCCAGGCCTGCTGCTCCCCCCCACTGCAGCGGTGGCCCCACTCCCCACTCTGTGTCGGGCCTGCATCAGACCCACTCCCCCAGAGGTGACCCAAGCAGGGTGCAGGGCCCAAGGCAAATCAGCCCATGTGGGGCCCTGCCCCTGCTCCAATCCCAGACCTGAAGAAGCTGCCACCACCATTGGCAGTGGCAGTGGCAGTGGCTGGGGGGGTGGGTAGTAAGCAGCTGGATGCAGAGCCACCGCTCTGCCCTGGCTCCGTGGGGCCCCTCAAAGCATGGGGCCCAGGGCAATCGCCCCGATTTGCCCCACACAGGGACGGCCCTGCACTCCCTCCCATGCCGAACCTGGGCCCACTCCTCCCCTTCCACCACTGCCACGGCCACCACCACAGCACGCTCATTCCTTTCTCCCCCATGTCAGGCTCGCTTCCCCCCTCCCCCCCACCAGGTCATCCCTGCAGGCAGTGATGACAGAAGGGAGAGGGGTGGGCCGAGGCCAGTGCCTCCCGACCTTACCACCCCCTGTGCCACCATCACCTACAAGGAGTAAGGCCCCCCCGCTCCATCATCACCACCTGCAGGGAGCAGGGCAGGGGGGGCCAGGTCCCCCCCCATTCCACCTACTCCATTGCCCCACAGCTCACAGTCCACATGCCATCAGGCTGGGCAGGCTCTGTGCCTCCACATATGGCTCCTCATTGAAGTGCTGGAAGCCCCACATGGAGGCACAGAGCTGTTCTGGCCCAGCCTGATGGTGTGCAGCTCCAACCTACAGTGCCACGAACCCAACATGCTGTCACGGAGCCAACCCAGTCTGGTCCAAAGGTGCACTCCAGCGGGCTGGGCCATTTCTGTGCTGTCACGTGCAGCCCCCTTGGACTCAGCTAGAGCCGCACACCACCAGGGGACTCCTGCCATGGCCATGGGTGCCCTAAGGGCCTGCCACCTGCTGTTGCTAGCACTAGCAATAGGGGCTGCACATCACTGGGGAGAGGCATGTGGCAGGGCCCCCCCCCCACAAACCCCACACCCACCCACACATACCCCCACACCACCCCACAAACCCCTCCCCTGCAGGCAGGAATTCCCTTCTCACTCACTAGCTGTCCAGCTGCATGTCACTGAACCCGGTGCCTCCACATGGGGCTCCCAGCCATACATCATTTGAAAGCTCTGGGCTTCTACTGTCGATCAAGCCCTGGCTCACGTAGCTGGCTTTTACTGTTCTTAAATTATAAGTTAGTAAATTTTAGCTGCCCCTCCCCCCCCATGAGCTGAAATCAATGGGACTGAATTAAAGCAAATTATGCAAGTTATCTGATTATGTGTGATCATACATTTTATGCACAAAATTACACAGGCACATAATTATATAATTCCCTGAGGTGTCATTCTATGCCCTGCCTCCTTCTGGTTAGGAAACTCCCTGGGCTGCCTGCAGGTTCCATGCTAATTAATCTCATTGCTCAGTTACTGTGGCATCCTGTAGCAACTGTGCACTGCCTGGCCTGCAGTTGTCTCTCTCTGGGCTGCTTCTCTCAAAGTAACAGAGGGCAATTTTACATGTGCTCTGGGATGCAGTGCCAGGCGCTTTAATTAGTAAGTTGCGCCAACTAAAAGTGTCCGTGTATCATGTGTATCAGTGTCCTTGTGCATCCATGTGTTGAAAAAATGTTGGTGGGGTGCTTTGAACTGAAGCTCATCAAATGCGTTTTATTTTGAAGCGCCCCATCACCATTTTTTCAGCACAGGGACGCATGGGGATGCTGATGCATGTGACATGGAAGGCGGCTGGAGCGCGCCAATTTTCGTGCTCCAGCAGACTCAATTAATCTCTGCACGTCTCCCTGCATGTCTGTAGGAGCCCAGAGAGTCCCAGGCTCTCTGTTATACAGACCAGTCAGCCTGACCTCAATATCTGAAAGGGTCATGGAGTAGGTCCTCAAGGAATCTATTGTGAAGCACCTAATGGAGAACAAGGTGATCAGAAACAGCTAGCATGGATTCACCAAGAGCAAGTTATACCTGATGAACCTGAGTTCCTTCTATGATAAGATAACAGGCTCTGTGGATGGGAGGGAGAGCAGTGGATGTGATAAATCTTGACTTTAGGAAGGGTTTTGACACAGTCTCCCATGACATTCTCATTAACCAACTAAGGACTAGACTATGTAAGGTGGATATTTCTTCTTCTTCTTTGGCAGTCCCTCACAGTTGAGGATACTTATCTTTTATGATTATCTTACCTGTGTGTCCAAAGATGGCTGATGAGGCCTATCTGGGACTGACCAGTCTGTACTGTAGCTCGGACGTGTGCTTCCATGTGGGGTGGGTGGCGCTGGATTCTTGATTTGGTCCACAATGGGCTGTTTCTTCTCCTCCCATTTTTCCATCTCCTGTTGTTGTCATGTGGTTTCAAAGTACTGAGATCCCTGCAGCAGACTCTTCCTCCATTTGGGGTGGTCCTGGATGATAGTCTTCCATAAGTTGACATTGATGTTGCATTTTTTTAAATTGGCCTCGAGGATGTCCTTGAAACACTTTCTCTGCCCTCCTGTTGAGCATACGCGTTGGCTGAGCTGGGAGAATAAAACTTGCTTTGGAAGTCTGGAGTTGGACATCCAGATGATGTGGCCAGCTCAACAAAGTTGATGTTTGATGATCATCACTTCAATACTCATGGTGTTTGCTTGCAGGAGGACGCTAACGTCAATGTATCTGTTTTTTCACTGGATTCAGAGGATCGTCTGCAGGCAACATGGTCGGTGCTTCTCCAACATCTTTTGATGTCTCCTGTAAGTTGTCCACGTCTCAGCTCCGTACAGCAAGGTGGGGATCATGACTGCTTGATAAATCATGAACTTGGTTTCAGATCTGATGTTGCGATTTTCGAACACCTGTTTCTTCAGGTGTCCAAAGGCTGCACTTGCACATTCAATGCAATGTTTGATTTCTTTGTGTCAGCCTTCTCTGAGATGGCTTCCAAAGTACAGGTTTCCCTCGCTTTATGCTGTACACGTGTTCCTGGAAAACAGCACAGCACTTGCATTTGCATCAAGGGAATCCACTTTACAATGTAACAAATAAGGATACGTTCCAAGACTTTAACTGTACTGACCCCCAGACCTATTTCTACCACTTTTACAAGACAATTTTGATACTTACCGACAGCAGACAGTACACACAAGCACAGGGCACTATCATAACGGGGATGGCAACTATAGAAACATGTTGCAGACAATGAGCAAGGAGCATAGATCTACACAGGAGACTATATTTTGGTGCACATCACTCCCACAATGCACTGCACAAAGAAGCTGACTGGGCGTGAGAAGTCGAAAGAGACTCACCTGGGGTACATCCCCAACCAGGAGCATGGACACAACTGGTACAGGATGTCCACGCTGCGGCAGAAGCTCCCGGTCCACCCCAGCCTGGTTTTACCACCTTGGCAGGTGAAGTGGGTTGGGGCCAATCTGCCACCGGGGAAATATCCGGGGGCCAGGAGCAGGGCAGAAAAAGAAGGAGACACGAGGATGGCAGAAGATGAAGAGAATGATGCCTGGGGGCTGGAGACACAAGGAAACCACCCTGGGGGCAGGTTAAGCATCTAACCAGCTTTGGGCAAGATGGCAGAGCCCTCACCGCAAGGGTGAAGAGGGCAGAAGGAAGAAAGAAGAGGACATTGTCCATTTGCTTGGTTCTCAGCCACCTTAAGGGGGCATGATCGGTGATGAAGGTGAACTCCCACTTGAGCAAGTAATATTGGAAGTACTCAATGTCCCACTTTATGGCGAGGCACTTGCGTTTGACCGTGGCATACCTTCTTTCTTCTGGATGCAGCTTTTGGCTGGCATAGGCTATGGGTCAGGAGGCTCCCTTGACTTCCTGGGATAACACTGTCCCTAGTGCATGTTCCAAAGTGTCCATCTGTAGGATGAAAGGCACTTTGAAGTTTGGGGTCCCTAATACTGCCTTATGACAGAGGGCCCTCTTGGTTCATTCAAACATGAGTGTACTTTCTGCGTTCCATGAGAGAGAACCTCCCTTCCTTCCTTGCAACAGATCAGCAAGTAGCATGGTGATTTTGGTGAACTGGGGTATAAATCACTGGTAATATCCCGCTAACCCCAGGAAAGCCCTCAACTGCATGCAGCTCTGTGGTGGCTTGAACTGGTGCAGGGCTTCAACCTTATCTGCTAAGGGGCAGACTTGCCCTCAACCTACCAAGAAGCCCAAGTACTTCATCTCTGCCTTACTCAGGACACACTTTTTTGGGTTAGCCATCATTCCAGCTTGACCTAACTCCTGCAGTATTGCTCTCACTGCCCCTAGGTGTTCTTGTCATCCCTTGGTGTAAATGATGATGTCATCTATATAAGCAGCCATACGTTGTCAGTGTGGGGCTAATACCCAGTCGACCAACCATGTGCTGCCACCACCCCGAGAAGGGACTGTCTGGGTCCTGTGTACTCAGGGAAACACAGGCCTAATTGTCCTATGGGTACTCGACCCAATACAAGAACTTGGGGCACTTCCCCAAGTCGGAGGGATAGTCTCCCTTAGTCCGCAGAGCCAAGGGGCCTCCTAGGCATAATTAAACCTACCCCTCAATAAGTCTCCTACACCAGTCACAAAGGAGAACTTTATTGGTTACAGAGAGTAGGGTTAGAATAGGGTACAGGGTAGAGCAATATCAGAGAAAACCCAAAGAGCAAACTCCTGTGGCTGGGGTAGCCTTTGATCACGCATCTGAGTTACTGCAAGCTATATATCTAGTTGGATCTCAGTTAGCTTACTCACAAGTATCATCCAGAGGCAAATGGAGAATCCCTCTGGAGTCAGGCAGTTCCTTGATCGTGAGTTTGAGAGAGAGAGCAGGTTTCAGATGGTACAGCTCTTCTTTGTTCCTGAGTATCCCTCATGGCTGCTGCCCCTCCTCCTGGCAGTCCTTAACTTATATAGCCCTTGTGACCTCATTTACCTGGTCCAATGGAGGTCAGCACCTGTTGGCTGTCAGCTGTAGAAGAAGAAAACCCCAGGCCTTTATTTCTTTCTAAGAAGTGCTTTGTGGAATTTTCCATAAACACCGAGCAGACCTATGAGGTCAATAGGTCAAACCGTAGTTTTCCTGCCTTTGCAGTTTCCTGCCCTTGCAGCTTTCTGGTTCCAACTAGTTCTCTGTTTAACTTGTTATATCTTGTGTCATGTGACCTAAATTGAAACTTATAAAAGGTTTGCTTTGATTGTCTGTGGTGGAGAGGCTCAGTGCCCCCCCCTGCAGTTGCTTGTAAATAAAAGTCTCTGACAACTTCATGACTAAACAACAGAGTGAAGCTTGTTTCTTCCACAATTCTTGGTGCCGTGACTCGGATGGCAACGCCCGGCTGAGAGTACCAACAGGCTTGTGAACCATTCCCCTCTGTAACCCCAAGTGCCAAATCAAAGTAAGAGACCTTTTGAAATCTCTAAAGGGGTTATTGGTGGAGGACTGCCCGTGCAGGTCGGGAAACCAGCTCGAGCTTACGCCATCTGAACTTTTGAAATATGAACTTGTCAGACACTCTAAAGGGTATGTATGAAACCGGTTTACAATTAAAAGGGTAAAGGAAAAGTCTAGACTAAGGAATATAGAAAGCTGGGGAATAGTGTGAGTGTTTTCCACGGTGTCGGTGACCAGGGCTGGGACTAAAGAAATATTCTTGAACCCTGTGCCTCAGCACAAAAGTCCCTTTGTGTGAAAGAATATGAGCCGCTGACCAGGTCTGAGACTAAGTTTTGTCTCCCCAAGGCTGTCTAGAAAGGCAGACTTGAAAGCAAGGGGGCCCAACTGGAACCTCGTGACCCAGTGGACAGATTTATCTTTTCCCCATCCACAGTAATCGTACAGATAACCGGTAGTTTATGTGCAAAACTAGCACAACAGGTCCCTTACTCTCTTTCCTGTGTGAGTGCCCTGTGTGAATTAAGGAATGGGGGGCTCTGGGTCAAAGGATGTCCCAACCCCGCCAAAAGGAACCCCAGCAGGTTATATGTATGCGCATTATGGTCAAAAATCTTGTAAGTTTTTAGATAAATGGAATTGGTATACCAGGGATAACCCTCCAAAACAATTTCCTTCAGAAGGAACCTTTGATCTTGATAAACTGATCCACATCCGAAAAGCTCTAGAGTCCCAAGGTAGCAAGACCCCTCAAATTCAATGGGATGTCTATTTTGATTGGTATGAAGAAGGTAGTAAGAGGCAACAAGAATCCCGGGTAAGGAGTCTTAAGGACCCCCAAGAAAAACTAAAAGCCGAAATTAGGCAATCGAAAAATGAATACAGCCCTGGCCAGGCTAATCATCCCTCAGCATCTCCTACCCCTTTATATCCCCAAATATCTCGTGAAACAGAGGATGAGTCTGTAGAAGATATTTTAGAAAATATTTCTTGTTTAGCCCAACCACCACATAACCACGTATGCCTTCCACCTGAACTGGAAACTCCACCTTGTAGTCCGGAGAGTGCTTCTGCAAACTCATTTTGCCCTGTGCGTTTAAATAACAGTCGCCCTAAAAAGGGCCCTATTATTCAAGTACCATTGCGCCAATTACTAGGCATACAAGGTTTGGTAATGGTACATGCCCCTTGGACACCTAGGGGTTTAAGAAATCTAGTTAAAGAATTTCCTAACATCAGAGAAAAGCCCCAGAAGTTTAAAGATGAGCTCCAAACTGTTATTAACTGTTACAACCCTACATGGTCAGATATGAACCAGCTTTTGCGTGCCGTACTTCCTTCTGAAGTCTGACAATGCCTAACAGATGAGGCAAACTGGCCACAGCGGGATCCTGGTTATGGGACAGATCTCGCAAACGCCTGACGCCAGTTACTAGAAGCCATATCTGTCGTATGTCCTAAGAAAATTGATTGGGCTAAGATTAATAATGGTAAACAGAATAAAGGAGAGTCTCCAGCGGACTATTTAGACCGACTCAAAGAAGTCTTGGAAAGATACTCAGGAATAGATGAAGCTACCCAAAACGCTTGGGAAGCAATTGCAGCCGCATTTGTCCAAGACCTACAGTCTAAATTAGGAGACCAATTGCGTAACATCTGTGTGGACTAGCAAACAAAATCTTTAAACGAACTAGTTACGGTTGCCAACCATTGTTTAGCATGTCAGGAAAGAAAGAAAGAAAATAATGAAGCCAAATTAATGACTTTGCAACTTCAAACCTGTTACT
The DNA here is from genome assembly GCF_030867095.1 of Alligator mississippiensis. NCBI lineage: Eukaryota > Metazoa > Chordata > Crocodylia > Alligatoridae > Alligator > Alligator mississippiensis. The sequence goes on along the minus strand of NC_081836.1, from coordinate 27,416,712 downwards.
CCAGAGGATGAGGTCGTGGAAAAGGGAATTCACAAGGCCGAGGAAGGGGACATGGATGCTGGCAGACGAATGCTTCCTCCTTTGACCCAACAGACCGCCTACCTCTACCCCTTCAGTGGGGAACTCTGCAAATCAACGACATCAGCAATTTTCCCTGCCTCTTCCCCAAAATTCTTTATCTCAATATTAGGACCGCCTGAGGGATAGTAACTTCACCTTTTCACCACTCTTATCCGTTGATCAGTCTGGACTCTTTGTAGAACATACCATAGCGGGGAAAAGGGTAACTTGCGTTGATGGCACAGGGGCAAGCCGTTCCGCTTTGCGTCTTTTTGATCTTCCCGATCCACCACTTTCCGATGCTGTTGTTAATGCTGTCAGCTTTTCTAACCAAGTAATTTCTCACCCTGTAACTCAACCCTTGTCCATCACTCTTGGTCCTATCTCTGACCACCATGCCTTCCTTTTAAGCCCTTTTACTCCTGTTAATCTTTTAGGTTGTGACCTACTTTGTAAACTTGGATGTACTATTTATTGTACAGCGGATGGAGTTTTCCTTGAGGTACCAGCAGAAAATGAATGTGCAGTTCTTCCTGCTATGATTGAACCAGCTTTCCCACCTATTTCTGCAACAAACCGCGATTTCAAAGAAGAAATCCTTAAACAGGTACCCCCTGCCCTATGGTCTCAGCATGCTAATGAAGTGGGGCAGATACACACCGCTGAACCTGTTAGAATTCATCTTGATCCACGAAAGCAGCTTCTGCGCATTTCTCAGTATCCTCTCAGCCAGGAGGCTGAGCAAGGAATTGCTCCAGTCATTTCTTCCCTCCTTCAACAAGGTATTTTGGTTCCCACTTCTAGTCCTTATAATACTCCAATTCTGCCAGTTAAGAAACCAGGCGAAACTACCTATCGCCTTGTGCAAGACCTGCGAGCTGTTAATTCTGTTGTTTTACCTATTTTTCCTGTAGTACCTAACCCAGCTACCATTCTTTCTTGCATTCTACCGAAAACTTGTTTCTTTACTGTTGTAGACTTATGTTCTGCTTTTTTTTCAATTCCTATTCATCCAGATAGTCAGTTTCTGTTTGCATTTACTTATAAAGGCTTACAATATACTTGGACTAGACTCCCACAAGGGTATACAGAGTCCCCTTCTATCTTTTCACAAATTTTGAAGAAAGATTTAGACAACATTCAGTTCAAACACTGTTCTGTCCTTATCCAGTATGTCGATGATCTTTTGCTTGCCTCACCTTCCTTTGAAGCCTGTAAAACTGATTCTTTGCACCTTTTGACCCGTCTTGCTTTAAAAGGGCCATAAAGCTTCTAAAGAAAAACTTCAGCTCTGCTTACCAAAGGTTCATTATTTAGGCCATGATATTTCCACCGGAAAATGTCAACTTTCAACTGCGTGAGTTGAAACAATTCTTAAAATCCCTTGGCCCACAACTGTCTCTCAAATGTGCACCTTCTTAGGCATGGCCAGATATTGCCCTGTACTTAATCCTGCTTCCTTGTTAACTGCAACCTTCTGATGTCAAGCCTCATGACTGCCTCGCTATTACCGCTCATTTAATTTTACCCCGGGTTGATCTTAAGGACATTCCCATTCCAAATGCTGATCAAGTCTTGTATGTTGATGGGTCCTGCCTAAGAAACTCTAACGGCTCTTTTGTTGCAGGTTACGCTATATGTTCCCAGCACAAGGTACTCAAAAGTTATTTTTTACCTTCTGTCTATTCTGCCCAAATTGCTACACTTGTTGCCCTCACTCGTGCCTGTACCCTTGCTCAAAGTAAAATTGTTAATATATATACAGATTCGCGTTATGCCTTTGGTGTTGTCCATGATTATGGGCAATTATGGAAACAACGTGGGTTTCTTACCTCAAATGGCACACCCATTCGTAATGGTTCTTATGTAGCCGCCTTATTAGATGCCCTTCAATTACCTGTTGCTGTTGTTATTATTAAATGTGCTGCTCACCAATCTTCCCAGGATGAAGTTATGCATGGAAATACTCTGGCTGACTCTACAGAGCTGCGGCCCTTTCACCCCCTCAGGCTGAGCAATTGTTCTTTTCCCATACCTATGAGCAGTTTCCTATTGCAACTCTTCATGATGGTGCACTTCTCCAAGATCAGGCAGCAGATTCTGAAAAAGACACCTGGAGACTGCATGGGTGCATATTACACCCTGACCACTTTTGGCACTCCCTGGACGGCCGCCTGATTCATAGATTCATAGATGTTAGGGTCGGAAGGGACCTCAATAGATCATCGAGTCCGACCCCTTGCATAAGCAGGAAAGAGTGCTGGGTCTAGATGACCCCAGCTAGATACTCATCTAACCTCCTCTTGAAGACCCCCAGGGTAGGGGAGAGCACCACCTCCGTTGGGAGCCCGTTCCAGACCTTGGCCACTCGAACTGTGAAGAAGTTCTTCCTAATGTCCAGTCTAAATCTGCTCTCTGCTAGCTTGTGGCCATTGTTTCTTGTAACCCCCGGGGGCGCCTTGGTGAATAAATACTCACCAATTCCCTTCTGTGCCCCCGTGATGAACTTATAGGCAGCCACAAGGTCGCCTCTCAACCTTCTCTTGCGGAGGCTGAAAAGGTCCAGTTTCTCTAGTCTCTCCTCGTAGGGCTTGGTCTGCAGGCCCTTGACCATATGAGTTGCCCTTCTCTGGACCCTCTCCAGGTTATCCGCATCCCTCTTGAAGTGTAGCGCCCAGAATTGCATGCAGTACTCCAACTGCGGTCTGACCAGCTCCCTATAGAGGGGAAGTATCACCTCCTTGGACCTATTCGTCATGCATCTGCTGATGCACGATAAAGTGCCATTGGCTTTTCTGATGGCTTCGTCACACTGCCGGCTCATGTTCATCTTGGAGTCCACTAGGACTCCAAGATCCCTCTCCACCTCTGTGCCACCCAGCAGGTCATTCCCTAGGCTGTAGGTGTGCTGGACATTTTTCCTCCCTAGGTGCAGCACTTTGCATTTCTCCTTGTTGAACTGCATCCTGTTGTTTTCTGCCCACTTGTCCAACCTATCCAGGTCTGCCTGCAGCTGTTCCCTGCCCTCCGGCGTGTCCACTTCTCCCCATAGCTTTGTGTCATCTGCAAACTTGGACAGAGTACATTTGACTCCCTCGTCCAAGTCGCTGATGAAGACATTAAAGAGTATCGGTCCAAGGACCGAGCCCTGCGGGACCCCACTGCCCACACCTTTCCAGGTCGAGACCGACCCATCTACCATGACTCTTTGTGTGCGACCCTCTAGCCAATTCGCCACCCACCGGACTGTGTAGTCATCCAAGTCACAGCCTCTTAACTTGTTCACCAGTATGGGGTGGGATACCGTATCGAAGGCCTTCCTGAAGTCTAAGTATACGACATCCACCCCTCCTCCTGTGTCCAGGCGTTTCGTAACCTGGTCATAGAAAGAGACTAGGTTGGTCAGGCACGATCTGCCCGCCACAAACCCGTGCTGGTTTCCCCTCAGCATAATTTGCCCTGCCGGGCTCTCACAAATGTGAGCCTTGATAATTTTTTCAAAGACTTTACCAAGGATGGAGGTGAGACTGACTGGCCTATAGTTGCCCGGGTCCTCCTTCCTCCCCTTTTTGAAAATGGGGACCACGTTAGCCCTTTTCCAGTCCTCCGGGACTTGGCCCATGCGCCACGAGCGTTCGAATATTCCCGCCAGTGGCTCTGCAATGATGTCGGCCAGTGCCTTCAGCACCCTCGGATGGAGCTCATCCGGACCTGCCGACTTAAAGGCATCCAGTTCTTCCAAATGACTCTGCACCACCTCAGGATCTACGTATGGAAGTCTGGCGCCTTGCTGCTGCCTCTCTACAACCCCAGTGAGAGACTTGTTGTGCCCCTCACTTAGGAACACTGAGACAAAGAACCCGTTGAGGAGTTCAGCCTTGTCCCCCCTGTCTGTCACCAATTGTTTCTGCCCATTTAGCAGGGGTCTTATTCCTCCCTGGGCCTTCCTTTTACTCCCTATATATCTGAAAAACAATTTCTTGTTGTCTTTTACTTGGGTTGCCATCCTCAGCTCCATGGTAGCTTTGGCCCACCTAACTGCCTCCCTACAAGCACGAGCAGAGGAGGTATATTCATCTTTAGTGATCTCACCCTGTTTCCACTTTTTAAGTGCTCCCCTTTTGGCCCTTAAGCTGCCCTGGATTTCTCTGGTCAGCCATGGAAGCCTCCTGGCCCCTTTCCCTCTTTTGCCTCGCTCGGGGATTGTCTTGCTTTGTGCCCGAAGGATCATTTCCTTTAGGCACAGCCACCCTTCTTGGGCTCCCATCCCTTCAAAACTCCTACTCTGCAGTGCACCCTTGACTAATTGCCTGAGTGCATTGAGATCAGCTTTGCTAAAGTCTAGCACTTTCACCCTGCTAGTTACCTTACCCACTCGCCGTCTTATGTTGAATTCTATTATAAGGTGATCACTGTCTCCCAAATGGCTACTGATCTGGAGGTCCCCTATCATGTCATCTCCTGTTGCCAATACCAGATCCAGTATGGCATTCCCCCTAGTGGGACCATGTACCTCCTGTGTCAGGTGGAGGTCCAGTACACAGGTTAGAAACCTGCGTGAGCGGTGGGACCTTGCTGTCTGCGTCTCCCAGCAGATATCCGGGTAGTTTAGGTCCCCCATGACTACCGCCTCTTTAGCTTTTATGGTCTCCGAGAGTTGCCTCAGGAGCCCCGCATCTATTTCTTCCCCTTGGTGTGGGGGTCTGTAGCAGACCCCTACCACCAAATCCCTTTCTCCTTGCCCCCCATGTAGCCTAACCCACAATCCTTCTACTTCCTCAACCTCGGATTCTGTCTTGATGAGGGTTGATGTATATTGCTCACTGACATAAAGTGCAACCCCCCCCCCTTTCTTCCCCGACCTGTCCTTTCTATAGCCCTCCATATGTACCGCCCAGTCATGGGATGAATCCCACCAGGTCTCTGTTAGCCCCACTAAGTCATAGGTGTTTAGTGCAAGCAGGAGCGCTAATTCATCCTGCTTGTTCCCCATGCTCCTAGCATTAGTATATAGGCACTTGAGCCCTGCGACAGGTACCTTTGCTGCCCCCCTGCTCCAAGTCCCATGGGGCCCATTGTTTCTTACCTTCTTGTTTCTTACCTGTTCTGTAGTGCTGGTCTCCCCATGGCTTTCAGGTTTCCAACGTTCTCCTTCTTCAGGCTGGGCTGTCCTTGTAGATGCCACATGGTTTGGTGGTCCACAGCTTCCCCTGCCCTCGTACTCCCCTCCCCCCGATGAGCCTAGTTTAAAGCCCGCCGGAGGAGATCCGCCAAACTAGTAGAAAACACACGCTTACCTTTGGGGGACAGGTGAAGCCCATCCCAGCTGAGCATGTCCCTCGTCATGATGTGCGGGTCATTGTCCAGGAATCCGAAGCCTGCCTCAAGACACCACTGCCGAAGCCGCCAGTTGGTCTCTCGGATGCAGTTCTCCTGCCGTCTTCCTCGTCCGCTCACTGGTAGGATGGAAGAGAAAACCACCTGTGCCCCAACTCCTTCAGCATGCCACCCAGAGCACTGTAGTCCGCCATCAGGTGATCGGGGGTTCTCCTGGCCGCATCATTAGTACCCACATGGACTAGGACCATGGGGTAGTAATCAGTGGGCTTGATCCTGGCCTGGATTACCTCCGTCACATCCCGAATCTTTGCTCCAAGGAGGCAGCATACCTCTCGTGCTGAGGGGTCCTGGCGACAGATGGGTCCTTCCGTACCTCTCAGGATGGAGTCGCCTATGACGAGCACTCATCGCCTCCTCCTCTGGGTCCTCATGGATCTCTTGCCTGGTTGCAACCAAGGTCTTATTTCCCTACCTTGTTTGCGTGTACCATGGAGTGGCCCATGTGAGCAAAGGGAGGATGATTGCAGCTATTCAACTTGATTGGTACGCCCCAAATTTTCCTTCCATCGCTCAGCACTACTGCCAGGCTTGTCCTGTGTGTCAAGCCCATAATGTAGGCAAACCTGTTAAAACTAAGAAAGCCGCACATCCCCCACCTTGGGGACCATTTGTAAATATTCAGATTGATTTTATACAAATGCCAAAATGTTGTAAATATCAGTATGTACTTGTTATAGTTTGTATGTTTTCAAGTTGGATTGAAGCTTATCCTGTGGCAAACGCCGATACTGAAATCCTTTTAAAGGACCTTATCCTGCCATTTGGAATTCCACTTACCATCAATAGTGACAGGGGATCTCATTTTACTGGGCAAATTATGCAAGAAATACGCAAAGCAGATTCGACAGAACTTTCACTGCCCTTATCACCCACAGGCAGCAGGTGCTGTAGAGAGACAAAACAGGATACTGAAAAATAAACTAGCAAAAATCTGTGCTGAGACTGTTTAAAATGGCCAGACGCTCTACCATTAGCATTAGTGAGCATGAGATCCACCCCTAATCGGAAGACTGGACTCAGCCCACATGAAGTCCTGATAGGGAGACCTATGCGACTTCCATCCTCCCCACCTTTACCACCTTCTCAGATTAACATCCATTTAGTTTATGTTCTTGTGTTACAATATTGTCAAGCATTAACGAAGTGTGTCAGGTCTGTTCACTCACAGGCCCAAGCCTTACCTCAACCACCAAATGTTCCCTGTCACAACCTCCAACCAGGTGATTGGGTCTACGTAAAGGTCCATCAGCAGAAAAAACACGCTTCAACCCAGATGGAAAGGACCGTTCCAGGTGCTTCTGACCACTAACACTGCTGTTCATTGCCAAGGTCACCAGACCTGGACTCACGCCTCACACTGTAAAAAGGTATCACCTCCATTGGACCCCAAAGCAGTTGTATTCCAACCAAGGTTAAGACCTTTCCCTGAGGCCAAGGACAAAGACCGTCAGGACCTCACTTAGGCAAGTGAGGAGCATCAGGGTGCAAGTGCTAGTAACCTCTCCCCTGAACCCAACACCTCAGCCCAGGCAAATTCACAAGTCAGGGAACGAAGATATCATCTCCAACCCCGTTGAATAATATCCAAACATGAAGCTTTTTTCTATCTTGATTGTTAGTGCCAAACTTTTGAGCTTAGCCTGTGGAAGTGTATTTTTGTCTTTAGTTAATCAAATTAAGATAGATTTAAATGTTTCTAGTTGTTGGATATGTAGTCATGTCCCTATCCATTCTACCAGAGAGATACCCATGATACTAGTACCCTTGAATGTGACCCAAATGTCAGCTGCTTATTATTCACCCTTTCATGGGAATGAAACTTGGCAAGATATAAATTGTAACTGAGCTGACTATGTACGACTAGCGTATACCACCCCTGGAAAATTTTGTTGGACCTGCAATGGATCTCGTATTGCAGTAGGAGTCAGTAAGTGTGAAGTAGAATTTAAGGTAGATGGTGCTTGGCTCTCTAACGGTTCCTGGCTACCCGATTACTCTCCCATTTTGGCTGGATATTTGGGTTATTATTCAGTATGGATGTTAAAACCAGTTTGTAACTTTTCAGTTATCGCACTAGCTGGTCACTATTTTGTATGTGGAGGTAAGGCCTATAAAACTCTTCCTTCCAGTTGGGAAGGAACATGCTATGTCCCTGCAGCATATCCTGCCTTTACTATTAGATCTCACTTACCTAAAGGAAGAATTCGCAATGCTCACAAAATCACAGAAAATCAAAGGTTTGGGGGTATAATGTTCCCTAATTATGGCGCAGGCTTAGCTATGTCCAAAATAAAGAAAGTTGCAGCATCCCTAAAGAAAATAGCTAATGCTACTGCCATTGGTTTTCGTGAAATAAGTAAAGAAATGAAAGAAATGAGGCAAATGACTCTACAAAACAGACTTGCTTTAGATTATACATTAGCTAGCAAAGGAGGTGTGTGCGCTTTGATAAAAACAGAATGCTGCGCTTATATACCAGATGCTTCTAGCGCTATTGAGAACCAGGCCAAAATTATTGAGAAAGAAGCTGCTAAACTGCACCAAACTGATCAATGGAGTCTTTGGGACTGGTTTGGTGGATTTGGGGCCAAATTATTTTATATCGCAATTATGGTCTTCGGGTTTATTTTCTTTCTACAAGTACTCCTTTTTTTGCTATGCAATTGTAATCTTAGCACATCCCGCAAAAGACGCAACAGACATGTCTAACGTGATACTGGGTCAGTTGAGATTAGTCTCACAATTGTTCCAAAGGGAGCATTGGAAGATACTCTACCTAAGAACAAGTCTCACTGTGCCTCGAAGGATGCATAAGTCAGACTGTTCTCCCGTTGGCCCATTTGCAGTCTGTTACCCAACACGTGGTTACAAATCTCATCAGTTGTACTATAAGTACAAAAGGGGGGAATGTAGAAGAAGAAAACCCCAGGCCTTTATTTCTTTCTAAGAAGTGCTTTGTGGAATTTTCCATAAACACCGAGCAGACCTATGAGGTCAATAGGTCAAACCGTAGTTTTCCCGCCTTTGCAGTTTCCCGCCCTTGCAGCTTTCTGGTTCCAACTAGTTCTCTGTTTAACTTGTCATGTGACCTAAATTGAAACTTATAAAAGGTTTGCTTTGATTGTCTGTGGCGGAGAAGCTCAGTGTCCCTCCCCCCCCGCAGCTGCTTGTAAATAAAGGTCTCTGACAACTTCGTGACTAAACAACAGAGTGAAGCTTGTTTCTTCCACACAGCCAACCAATTTGAAATACAACACTAGTTACTGGGCAGCCTCTAGCCCACCAGGAAGCAAGCCCCTCACTCAGGTATGTGATACTAGTCACGCAGGCAGAGAAAGCAAGTTTCCCCCCTCCCTCAGGAATGTATCCAGCTCAGGTTACCTAAAGAGATAGGGTAAGGATGTGTCTCTCTGCTGTGCCCATCCTTATTAAATTGTCACAGAGCAAAGACTTTGGGGAGAGACTAAGGTGGCTTTCTGCCACACTCGCATGGATCCATTGGGTTTGGTGACTGCCATGATGGGACTCTGCCAAGGGCTATGTGACTCTTGGATTATGCCCTGCTCCAGCATCCAAGTGAGCTCAGTGCACACAGCTTCATGTCTATATTGGGGAATCCTCCTCCATTTTTCCCTGACAATTTTTCTGGGGGGTGTGATTATACAGTAGGTCATCCCCTTCACGCACCCGGGGACTTCACTGAAGATGTCACAAAACTGCTTTACCAGAGCCTCCACCTGGTGCCACTACTGAAGGTCAAGTTGGGACCTGACTGGGACGATTAAGTCATCAGTCTCTAATACCTCCCTTGAGCCTAACTCTTGGCTGAACTTGTCCTCTGGCGGAGAAGGGGTAACTAACAGGCCCTCTTGCTCCCTCCATTCCTTAAGCAAGTTAACTTGATAAATTTGCCTCTCCCTTCGTGATCCTGGCTTAAGGACTTTGTAGTCTATGGGACCTACTTGACGAGTTATCTCGAAAGGCCCCTGCCAGCACTTCATGAGCTTGTTCTCCATGTCAGGGAGTAGTACTAAGATCTTCTGTCCTGCCCAGAAGGACCTCTCCTGGGCCTTTTGTCAGACGCAGATTTCTGTGTCTGCTGGGCTGCTCTCAGGAACTCACGTGCCAACACCCCTGCTTTTTGTAGATGCTGTCCTATATCCCGCAATTATTCGGAGGTATCTAGCTCTTCTCTCTGTTCAGCCTCCCACCCTTCCCTGACTAAGTCTAATAAGCCCCGGGGTCAGTGCCCGTATACCAGGTCGAACGGGGCACATCCCAATGAGGACTGCAGGGCCTCTTGTGCTGCAAACGACAATGGTGGGACCGTTAGGTCCCACTGCCGGGGTTCTACCTCAGCCTCAGCATATTTTTGAAGGTCTAATTAAATCTCTTTGCTACCCTGTTAGTTTGGGGGCAGTAGACGATCTTGTGGAGGTGCTTGATCCGCAACAACCTGCACAAGCCATGTATGACGCCTGACATAAAATTGGGCCCCTGGTCGGTGACAGTCTCTTTTGGGATGCCTACCTGAGTGATCCATTTCATAAGCTCTTCCGCCCCCCGGGGCCCTATGACCAACCACATAGGGACCGCTTCCAGGAACCTGGTTGCATAATCTACAATGACAAGCAGGTACTGGTGGCCCGCAGAGCTCTTAGGGAGGGGGCCCACTATGTCTATCGTGATACGCAAAAAGGGGACCTTGATTATCAGCATGGGCTGCAATGGAGCTCACGCCAGCTTACTCCCACTCACCCTTTGGCAGGCCAGGCAGGCCCGGCAGAACCTCTCAAGCTGCTCATACAACCTGGCCCAAAAACACCACCTCATCAATCTGGCTTCCGTCTTATAGTGTTCCATGTGTCCCCACAATGGGTTCTCATGTGCTAGCTTCATGATGGGAAGCCTAAACTGGGTGAGTATCAGCAACTGAGCTACCTCCCCTCCCCCCCAGTGGACCCCATTTCACCCGATACAATAACCCATTTCTAACCTCGAACTGGGGCAGAGGGGCATAGTGCCCCGGATCCACTACTTCCACCTTCGCCGGCTTGGCTTCTCATGTGGCTTCTCGTATGGCCTGGAATTCTTGTTCCTCCTCCTGAACCTTTCAGAAAGCTTGACTACCCGCCAGCCGTTCAAGATCAAGGTCTTTGGCTGGGTCCCCTGCCAGACCGACTTCTCCTACGCTGCCCCTTCTTGTCATGTTAGGGACCTCATAAATCTCGTGCCAATTCCGCCCCAGGATCATGGGGTACGGTAGGTCCCGCACCAACCTGATTGGCATCTCTCGGGTGGTGTTCAATACCGTGACCTGATAGATCCTCCAGGGGTAAAAAGTACTATACCTGTGCATACAGGTCATTTTCACGGGGGTGGCCTTCCATACATAAGTGGCAGAGGCCAGCTTGCTTTGGATAAAGGTGTGGGAACAGCCGGTGTCGATAATGGCCTCCAACCTCTCACCCCCGACTGTGAGGAAGAGAGAGAGCCACAGGGGGCAAAACAGCACCGGCCAAAGATAGAATCAGCGGCCCCAGCCCCAAAGAGCCCGGCAGAAACCCTCCTTACCCAGGTGCTTCTGGAGGGGAGGGGCCAGGAATTCAAACCCCAGTATAAAGAGGAGCCCGGAGCAGGCAGGAGAGGAGAGCGCAGGACCGGAAAGAGCTGAGCCGGGCAGAGCAAAGCTGCAGGAAAGCCTGAGAGCAGCCTGGAAAACCAGCAGGAGGCTTCTGCAGAGAGGGAGCTTCCTCAGAGGAAGCCTAGAGAAAGGACTGGTGAAGTGGCAGCACCAGAAACTTACCGCCAATCTTGCTGGCAGCCTGAAGAGAACAGCTGGAGAAAATACTGTAAAGCCCCTAATAGAAGGGCACTCCAGAGACAAGGTACTGTAAAGACCCTAAAAGGGGCAAGAACAAATTATCAAGGGTAGACCCGATGGGGTGAGGGTACCATAATGACCCCAATAGGAGGCTCATGAAGAGGTACCGTAAAGACTGGAACAAAGTGAAGGAGAAAGTGACCTCACAGAGTATTCTTTTTCTTTTGTTTGTTAAATGCCGGGTGAACAATAATCCAGGCCAGGAGTGTTTGGTTTTTTTTGTAATATAAAGACAGAGGCCCAGGGTGAGAACACGCCAGCCAGACCAGTGACAAAAATACGATTCAATACCCAGTGGAACGGGCGAGGGTGTAGGGGATGGTGGAGTCCTCACGAACATAGGACGGTGGACGACGACTGACTGGAACTACATGCCCAGGTACAGAATTCTACTCCCATAAACACCAAGTTGTGGTAGAAGAGGATATGGGTGTGTGGACCTCTGGTTGGGACTGACATCAGCTGGCAGGCTGAGGTCCTATGGTGATACAAACAAACAAACAAACAAACAAACAAACAAACAAACAAACAAACTATATATTTCTATATCTATAGAAAGAGAAAACAATAGGCCGGTCAGAGACTGACTGAGGCCAAAACAAACAAACAAACAAACAAACAAACAAGAGAGGTAACAGCTTCTACCCAGAGACCAAGGGTGGGGCTGGAGGAGCAAAGACTCTTGGGGGCTACATAACAAGTACCGTGACACCGACCCAGGTATCGACCATTGAGCAGGGATCGGGGCCTCCTTCCCACACTACAGTCCATTGACTCAATACCTGCCAGGTCCACTGAGCTAGCCAATCCGCTCAGCTGTGCGAACGGCGAGTGTGTAGTCCAGGTGAGGGTCTGGGACATGAAGGTGCAATCTCGGGACATGTGCCCTGCCTTCCCACACTGGAAGCAGATCACCCTGCTGTTGTCAGGCCTCCTGATTTCCCGGGTTTCCCAGTTCCCCGGTTTGGCGGGGTCATGAGGTCTCAGGGGTCCCGTCACTCTTGAGCTTCAATCCTGTGGTCTCTCCCCTCGGGCACTACTGAAGTTCTCAGTTAGCTGTAATGCTTCCGACAACAACCCCGGCCTATGGCAACGGACCCACCTCTGTGTCTCTTCATCCAGATCATTTAGAAACTGCTCGAGCAGGATCTTGTCACAGATCTCACTTTTGGAACTCTCTACTGGCTTCAGCCATTTGGGAGCCAGATCAGCCAACTGCTGTAAGAATGCCCGTGGCTCCTTTGCTTCTTAGGGTTTTTGGGCCCTGAAGGCTTGGCGGTAAGTTTCAGGGTTTATGTCCAGCCTATACAAGATCTCCTTCTTGATTTTGGCATAGTCCCTAGCTTCCTCCCGCATCATAGACCCGTAGGCCACTTGTGCCTTCCCTATTAACAAAACCCTGAGGTGTCCGGCCCACTGTGACTTCTCCAATCCGGCTGCCAAGGCTTCCCGCCCGAAGCTCTTGATGAACACCTCTGGGTCATCATGCACGGTCATCTTTGGGATCCTTAGTTCCACTGCATTCTGCTGTTACCAAGCCTGTTGCTGGATCCAACTTTCTTCCAGGGCCAGCTGGTGTGTTGATTGCTGCTGCTGCTGCTGCTGGAGGATTTGTCCCATTAGATGCAGTGTCTGCTGGATGGGGTCCATGCCAGCTGTGGCCGCCACCATGGGGACTTCCATCTTTTCTGTTTCTTCTCGGCCTTTGTTGGATTTCCCAACCAATGCACCAGTCTGTCAGGTAGTCACCGGGTAGGGGTGTGGGCCCTTACGTCCCATGTATAGGAAAGTAACCTTTGGTTGGTCTAGGTGGTGTCCTATGCTCTCTTTCTTCCCACCTGCCACGACTTTGAAGTTTAAGAGGTTTTTTTTCTCTCTTTTTTTTTTCTTTGGAGAAGTTAATGAGAGGGAGGTGGTGACTACCCGCCTCCACCCTAACCATAGGGGGAGTGTCTGGGGAACCCCTACACCCCCACCTTCACCCTGCCCAGCTGAGTTGCGTGCTCCTGCTGCTCCAAGTTTTGGCAAGCTGTCTAGGACCACATGGGTAGCCCTGCCCCTCAACAGGTGCCCTGCTCCCTGGTTGCCAGCTTATGATCGGAAGTCCCTCCCCCTAACCCCTGACCTTTGCCACCAGAAATCCCTCCCCTTGCCCCTGGAGCTACTCTTTTCAGCAAGGGGTTTTGCCATCTCAGAAGCATAAAAATACCAAATTATATTCTAAAAATTGAACATCAACAACATTCATTAATTTGATTTCAAAAATATTTTTGTCTTGATTTAGGTGTGGGGGTGGCAGTGTGGGGTAAGGGAGCATGTGGGTGTATGTGTGTGGATGTGTGGGGTGTGGGCGAGTATGGGGTTTGTGGGAGGGATGCGTTGGGTGGGAGGGTGGCTGGGTTGCATGAGGGGTGTGGGTGTGGGAGTCTGCGCGTATGGCAGTACAAGGAGGGGTGTGGGTACATGTGTATGGTGGGGTGTGCATGTGGGACTTGACCTATGAACACACGCACACTCTGTCCCTCCCTCATTGCATGCAGATATATATTAATTTGCTTAGGTTTTTAGGGGCCCCGCGAGCTGGACAGAATGGCTTGGAGGGCCTGATTTGGCCCATGGGCTGTATTTTGCTCACCCCTGCCCTAGCAAGTACTTAGAAGACCAGATTTTATAGTTGTAGAGAATGTAATAATAGAAGGGACTATCATCATCTAGCCTGACCTATACAAAGGCAGTGGTATTTCACTCAGTTGCCATACAGGTGTTGAGCCCAGTTTAACATTCTTGATATTTCTGTGTATAGATATAAAAATAAACATTAACATGCCCATTTCAGTTTATTCTTTAAAGTCTCTTCAACCCTTCTTCATAAGTTGATAGGGTGTGAAAAGGGCTCAGCCTCCTTGTTTGTGAAAGCCCTTCACAGCGGTTTTGCTGGCATGCCAGTTCTCTTGTGGTTGCAGAAGTTCAAGTAGGCCAAGTAATATTGAGACAAACTTGCCAGGGGTAAGGGCTATCAACATAAACTAGGCACCTAAATACCTTTGAGCTTCATTGTTTAGACTCCATATTGAGCTTCTAAAAAAAAGGTCTGGTTCCAGCTGAAATCAAATGACAAACTTTTCAAACCCAGCCTAGCAGACTAGCAGCTTAGGGCATTTTTACACATGCTTTGGGAGGCACGGGGGGGGGGAGCACTTTAATTAGCAAATGCTTTTAATTAAAAGCACCCAAACATCTTGTGTATCAGCATCCCCTGTACTAAAAAATGGCAGTAGGTGCTCTGAACTAAAGGGCTAGGTACAGACAGTAAAAGAGGCTGAGGCTTAATTGATCAGTCTTTGCAGGTTAGTCTAAACAGCACAGATTAAATACAGAAGTGAGCAGACATTTACCTTTGATACAGGAAATACAGTCATGTGCCTGCAATGGCTCAGGCCAGAAGCCAGGGAATGCTACAACATGTCTCTTTGGCTGTGTGTTCACTTCCTCTTCCTGCTGCCCTTGAGGTCTCTAAGATTTGCGGTCCAAACTTACAGCAGCAGGACTCTGCAAGGTTGCTCATCCTTTCCTTTTCCTGCTTCCAGGTGCTTCTCGGACTTGTAGTCCACAGTTGCAGCCAGAAGTAAATTTGAGTGGGGAGAAGGCCAGGTTTGCCGGGGGGGGGCAGCCCCCCACCCCAGCAGAGTGGGCTGCACCCCCAGCCAGGGTTGCTCCCTGACCTGTCAGCCAGCCCTCACTGCTCCAGCTAGGGAGCAGCGGGGCAGGACCAGCCCCGCTCTCTGGAGCAGACAGCCCAGTCCAGCTCAGGGCTGAAAATAGGGTAGTCATTTGTCCAGTTTTATAGAGCACAGTCCAGTTTTCCAGTTTTTTCTACTACATTCAACAAGTAGTATCTTAAACCAGTTTCAGCCATTTTGAAACTGGTTTATGTGCACTAAACTTCTGTTCTGTTACAGCTTTTAACCAGTTTCTGATCACTTAAACTGGTTTATGTGTAACTTCTCTCCCCAGCCAAGCTTATCAAATGAGCTTTAGTTCAAAGTGTGCTGCTGCCATTTTTCAGTATGGGGGACACTGATATATTATTTCCATGCTCCAGCAGACTCTATTCATTTGTGTCTGCTCCGATGTGCTGGATTTCCAGTGCATTGGAGCCAGCTCCCTGCATGTGTATAGAAGCCCTTAATGTTCTCACAAACAGCAAGAACACTGCAAGCCAAATTGCTAAACATTTTTTCAATAAAATCAAAGCTTCCATCAGATAGGAGAAACACAAGGATTCAGGCATGGACAAACTTCTGAGCCTGGGCAAGATTATGAGAGTAACAAAGCTTGGATGTGAGAGAAGTACTGAAGATACTCTCCTCTCTCTTGTTGAAGGGCTGAATGTGTGGGTGGGAAGAATTTCCACTCATATAGTCCTAAAAATGCCAGAATAATTACATGTTTTTATCTAAAATGCTCAGCAATTAAATATTTAACATTTATCTTTTTACTGTAACCAGCAAGCTCCACAGTGAACATACTGTTGAGAAGAGGAGCATCTTAGCTGTAATGAGGTGCGTTTTTTCCTTTAAAGGACCAATGGTCCTGAGGGATCAGGTGTTTTGTAAAAAAGAGCTAATACTTGGGGATAGTAGGCAGAGGTGAATTAATATGTACCGGGGCACCAAAACTGGAAGCCCCCACCCCCCATGGGAGCTGGGCTGCAAGGGGTGGTAGAAAGGGGCCCCTTCCCCTCCCTCCTGGCAGGGGAGGCTGGGTGGATCCCACTGGGCTGGGAGGCACATGCCTGCCTCTTCTTCCTGGTCCCCACCCGCGCTACGGCTGAACATACATAGACACATGCACACAAGGGCGTGCACAGACACAGGTGCACACTACTCTCACTCTGCACATGGACACAGACACACACACACACGCATGCAGACACGCACACACACACACACACACACACACACACACACACACACACACACACATGTACTTTCCCCTCAAAGGACCTCCCCCACTTTCAATCACATGGAGGCAGCCCTCTGCCCCCTCGCTGCGAGCCACCCGCAGCTCAGTCTCACTCCCCGCCCAGCCCCTGTTACATGGACCTGCAGGGAGCTGCTGCCCGGCTGTCTTGCGCAGCCCTGCAGATGCAGAGGGCCAGGCTGGGCTGGGAGAGCTGTGCTGTGTCTCTGCAGGTGGGCGGCAGCACTGGGAGGGGTGGCTGTGGGGGGGCTAAGATGAATTTGGGGGGGCTCTAGCCCCCAAGGCCCTCCCAGCGCCGCCACCTGCAAAGGCACAGCATGACGTGGGACTCTTGGCCCAGCCTCAACCCCCTGTCCCCTACCAGGTGGGGCACAGCTCACCCAGCTTGGCTTGGCCCCCTCCCCACCAGATGTGGTGCACCCTGGCCCACCCCAGGTGCGGCGTGGCTCTCCCAGCCTGACCCGACTCCACACCTTTGGTGGAGGGGCCCCGCATCTAGCTCCCAGGGAAGCAAAGGTGAAAGCTTGGTACCAAAAATGGTCACTGAGTTTAAAACTGTGGCTTTAATTTCTCTGCTGATGAGGATCCCAGGGCTAGGGCCCCAAATCGGTAAGGGTCCCTGGGCTTGTGCCCAGCTTGCCCATTCATTAGTCTACCTATGATAGTAGAAGGGAAGCTGGTCTTAGACAGGGATCAGACACAGGTTAAAAGGGCTTTTAGCTCTTGCAGGCTGGACTGCTTTTTCCCTCCAGTTTCTTGTTTGAATTAACAAGCTACACCTGATGGAAGAGCCTGACACATCTGGATGTGGCATTTAATACTTCTTGGGTTGAGAAAAGGGATTAGCTTTACCTGTCTTCTCTACTACAACAATTGTTTCAGGCTGGCTGGCTGGCAGCTTACTGAGCCATCACATTCAGAAGAGCTTCACAATAGTAATTTCTAGAGCCTTTTGTTGAAACTCAGTTTCTGTAGAAACAATGGGGTCAGCAGAGAAAATCCACTCTAATCACCATGCTTGAATGCATGCTCTTTCAAGGCTCCTCTTCATTCTCTTACTCACCCTGTAAATACCTGGCATGTTTCTGGTGCTACACAAGAAATAGTATGCTTCCCTATGCATCCAGCAGAATAGGAGCCAACGTAATGCTGGGAACAAGTTAGCATTCTTTAGCAAGTGTAAATACTGTCAAATGCGAATGTATGGTTATGCCATTGCCTCAGCTATGCTGCCAGCCTCCAGGCTTCATGCACCATTATCTCATCTTGTTTTGATTACTGCAATGGCTTTTGCTGTAGCCTCCTTGAGGCTTCTCTAGATAACACTGCCCATCTCCTCACAGGTGAGGAAGCATGATCCCATAACTCAGATCATCAACTCACCTCAACTCTTGTTTAATGCCAAAGCCAGCTCAGAATTACCTACCACAGATATCTGAGATCATCTGCTTTATCTTACCCACTGTCTCTTCCTCCCCTAACTCTTGGTACTGCTCTAGCACTAGTCCTCCGTCAATCCTCATCAAGTTAGACAAATGACAATTCCTCCAGTGGAACTTTTGCATCTTCAGCCCTTTGGGCCAACTTACATTTCTTTCTGTGCCTCATCAACTCTCCAGCATTTCAAATTCTCTTGAAAGCGCTGTAGTTACTGTGCATTAAGTTTAGTACTTGGATAGCCAACTACTAAATCAATGCACAGTAACTTGTGCTACTGTGCAGTAGTGCCAGCACACAGGCTTTTAGTGATGCTTACTGCACAGTAGCCTAATACATGCAGTAGCATATTAGCATAATTTTTTCCCTAGCACACTACTGCACAGTCTTATTAGGCTACTGCACAGTTAGCATCTCCTGTGGATGCACCCAGTGAGTTGTGGTCAGCTGTGAAACCAGAAAGTGTTGGCTACAAAGGACCAACTTACAGGATCATAATAAATTCTAATTTATTGTACAGGATGTGAAGTTGCCAATAAAATCATAAATGCAAACTTTGAGTTATGAGGGGTACTGGTCACCTTAGCATGCACACACACACACACTCCCTCATTCAAACCCATGTAGTATAGTATATAGTAGCTGCTGTAGTGATTGTGAGAGCACTGGTGTCAGTATATCTACCTGTCTGAGGCCCTGGAGTCTGCTGTTGATGGTCAGCTTCCTTCAAGGTGAAGTCTTCTCCAGAAGGGGGTTACCTACTTGTCCTTCTGTCCTGATAGGTCAGGTGTTGGATGAGAAGACACCACTGAGGGTCATACTTCACTGACTTTTATCCCTTTCTGGCAGACTTGTGTGATCCTCCAGCATCATTTTGGCTGCCCAATCCGGAGGTTGCTGTCCCATGTGGGTCTTGAGTAGTGCCTGACAGCTGTTAGTCACAGGGGTCTTGCCTGCTGGTAGTGCAGTTTTGGGAGTCAGTTTGTGATTTTGATTAATTAACAATGGTATTATTAAGGGTTGCAGGAATAGTCAATAGGGTGGGTGCTCGGTCCCAGGAATCATTTCCTTGGCTTGATTAGCCTAAAATGGCTTGTAAGTTCCTCTGGCTAGGCTATTGCCATTTAATTACCTACTGATCATCATACATACTTGCATTCATTCAAGGGGGACCAGCCTACTATAGCAGATTTTATCACTTTACAATTACAATTTCAATGCAGTTTTTAACAATGGTCCAGTGTGTAAATTCATTCTACAGGGAGTACATTCCTTAAGGGTTTAAAAGTATAAAATATAAAATACAAAATACCATGGTAAAGATGAGACAGATGAAATATAAAAATGCACTGTGAGAAATATATAAAAATGCAATGTGAGGTAACAAGGATCAAACACTGGTGACAGTAAGTGAATTAGGTTAGATGCAGTAGACTGATTTAGCATAAACTTTAGACATATATGGGAAGTTTGCTTTGGGAAATAGCTTTTAAGCAAAGAGGGAATGTGTTCACGGGGATATATTTACAGCCACTTTTTCAGTGTACCTTGGCTTGTCTATTACAGGCTTGGCTTTAAAGTGGATATTTTCGTTCTTTTGTTTTCTTTAGTGATATTGAGCTTAATTGATACGTAGATGTAGTTTGAAGGTTTCTCCTACAGAAAGCCACTTTAGCTTTCTAGGTTGCTCTGAGCCTTGCCACACCCATGCAATGAGTGTGCTAGGTCTCTGCCAATACTTAGAAGGAAAAAGAAATGCACAAAATGGGGTGTGGGTTGTAGGCAAGAAGGGGCTTCTGTTATATTAATGTCCAGAAGGGAAATGTATTAAGGGGGCTTTCTGCTACAAGAGCAGGCAGATTTTCTGTCATACCCCAGAGGGGGAAGCAGTGGTCATGTTTCCTTGGTCTCATTTAGGGAGTGGGAGGAGGGAAAAGTTGGTTTTTCAAAATAATTTTTGAGGTGGGGAAATGGAATATGCCATTCCCTACTATTTCTGTAGTAGAGGGGCAGAATAAAGGCACTGGTATCAGAGGGCAGGAAGGCAGAGAGTGGCTTCCCATGAAGGAATCATGTAGTGGTGGGTACATCTGTCTGGCAGCCCTGCAGAAGAAGGTGTGTCAGACAGGGGGTCACTGTTTCTACAAAACCTGTTCCTCTTCCTTTTGGGGAACAGGGTTGTCCAACTGTCAACAAGGCTTCATGTGCCCCCTCAGACTTTTAATTATGAAGTAAGAAACCTCAGTGAGGGCATGCTGTCCTGACCTGAGCGCCGACAGTTGTTGTTCCCTAGAAAAGTGATTACTACCACAGGAACCACAAGCTTATTTTATTCAGAAAGGGGGCACAGTTGGGCAAGACAGGCTTATTAGCAAGAGTCCAAAGAGAAACTCCTTTCCTGGCAGAGGGGCCTCAAAGACATCTATCCCACAGAATGGGGTAAATCTAAGTAAAACATCTTGGAAGCAATTTTTATAGGTGTACTCTTGTAGAAATGGAAAGGTTATCAGATCAGAGAGGCAGGCAAGGTTCTTAGGTATAAAATCATAGAAAATTAGGGTTGGAAGGGACCTCAAGAGGTCGTTTAGTCCAAACCTCTGCTTAAAGCAGGAACAGCCCAACTAGATCATCCCAGCCAAAGCTCTGTCTAGCTGGGTTTTGAAAACATCCAAGGATGGAGCTTCCACCACCTCTCTGGGTAACCTGCTCCAATGTCTTACCACCCTCCTAGTGAGAAAATTCTTCCTAATATCTAATCTAAACTTCCCTTCCTGCAACTTGAGACCATTGCTTCTTGTTCTGTCATCTGCTACCACTGAGAAAAGCTCCATCCTCTTTTGAACCCCCCTTCAGGTAGCTGAAGGCTGCTATTAAGTTCCCTCTCAGTTTCCTTTTCTCTAAACTAAATAAGCCCAGTTCCCTCAGTCTTTCCTTATAAGTCATGTCCCCCAGCCCCTGAACCATTTTTGTTGCCTTCTGCTGGATTCTCTCTAATTTCTTCACATCCTTTCTACAGTGGAGGCCCCAAAACTGAACACAGTACTCCACATATGGCTTCACCAGTTCTGAATAGAGGGGAATAATCACTTTCCTTGACCTACTGGCAACACACCTACCAGTGTAACCCAGTATGCTGTTAGCCTTCTTGGCAACAAGGACACATATTCAGCTGGCTCGTATTCATCTTATTGTTCACTGTAACCCCCAGGTCCTTTTCTGCAGAGCTGCTGCCCAGTCAGTCTCCAGCCTGGGTTTATTCCATCCTAAGTGCAGAACTTTGCACTTGTCCTTGTTGAACCTCATGAGATTTCTTTTGGCCCAATCCTCTAATTTGTCTGAGTCACTCTGACTCCTAGCCCTACCCCCAGCAAATCTACTACTCCCGGCCCCCCCCCTCCCCCCCAATCTTAGTGTCATCTGAAAATTTGCTGAGGGTGCACTCTATGCCATCTTCCAGGTCATTGATGAAGATATTGA
Source organism: Alligator mississippiensis (assembly GCF_030867095.1). NCBI lineage: Eukaryota > Metazoa > Chordata > Crocodylia > Alligatoridae > Alligator > Alligator mississippiensis. Next base: position 27,395,471 of record NC_081836.1, on the reverse strand, counting down.
ACAAAACCAGCCTCAGGACCAATCACTGGGGCACTCCACTTTGATACCAGCTGCCAACTAGACATAGAGCCATTGATTACTACTTTCTGAGCCCAATGCTCCAGCCAGTTTTCTAGCCACCTTACAGTCCATTCATCTAGCCCATACTTCCTTAGCCTGCCTGGGAGAATGTGAGAATGTTGAGGAGACCATATCAAAAGCCTTGCTAAAATCAAGATAGAAGTGATATATTTTATTAGACCAACTAAATAGTTGGGGAAAAGTTCTTGGCAAGCTTTTGGGCACAAACACCCTTCATCAGGCATAGGGAGACTCTGGTGGTGTTATGTGTTCTCCAAGGTAGAAAATAAGCTAATTTACAACAAGCATGTCTGTGAAAATGCAAATAAGTGCAAGTCAGGAAAACAGTGGGTAGAGATAGGAGGGGAGGGGTGAAGGGAAGGAAATGTGTGAAGGAATGCAAATGGGCAGCTGGGCCAGGGACAGAAGTTACGAATAAACCCAGGGGTTGACACAATGGCCAATCTGGCTGGCAGCCTGAGTGAGTCAGGCTCCGTGATTAGTCCCAGCTCCCTCCCACCCCACTCCATGCCTGATGCCAGGTCACATCCCCTGCCCAGACCCTGCCCCACCACCAGATCCACCTCAGCATAGGGTGTCACTCACCACTCCTCCGAGGGATTCAACGCAGGTGCTGTGGTGCGGGGCCTGCCTGAGGGGATCTTCAGCATGGGATGGAGCCAGTGCCATGTCAGTGCCGTGCCACTCCCCCCTTCCCCTCAGGCTACCAGCTTCTGGCTGCTGCAGCCTGTGTACATGAGCAGAGTCTGTTGGTGCCAATTCTGTGCCCCGCCGCAATGGGGGGATTAAACCCCACCTTCCCCTCAGGCTACTGGGGTCTGACCACACTCCTGCTCCTGCTGCTGGAGCAGTGAGTGAGTGGGGATGGGATTGCTGGGGACTCCTGGCAGGGGCTGCTTCCGTCTTTTCCTTCCAGGCACACCCTGGTTGGGGTCCCTGCAGGCCAGGGTGGGAGCTTAACCCCCTCCCCAATCATACTTAGGCCTGCTGGGACTTGGCCATACCCCACCCTCAGCTCAGTTTCCCTCCAGCCAAGGACTCGCTCTAGTGCCCCTCAGCTTCTAACCTGAGCCACTGCAGGCATGTGCCTGCATTTCTGGAATCAAAAGTGAATGTCTGCTCACTTGCAAATCAGTTCAATCTATGCAGGTTAGACTAACCTGCAAAAATTGAATCAATTCAGGCTCCACCATTTTTTAATGTATGGACCTAGCCCTGGAAGCAGGTTACCTGGGATATCAGATGTCAGGCAGGTTGTAATGTGTCATAAATCCAATGTCTATATGAAGTCCATGATTTTTTGTATCCAGTAGATTTATGAAGTGAAGTTTGTAGGCTCATCTACGAAAGATGCTTTGTAAATTCCCTTTGAGAATTAGAACTGAGAGATTGGAGAAAGAGTGACTGTCTTGTGAGAAGTGGGCACCCACAGGTAACCAATTATTTTTGTCTTTGTGTGCTTTCATCCTGGTACACAGTTGTTATTTAGTTTCTCCTACTGTGGCAGGGCACCTTTGGGTGCCTGCCACTTTAAGGGCAGAGGCAGGGAACGGCCAGGTGCCTGATGAGGGCAGCCAGTTTAAACACTAGGCATATAAAGGCTGCAGTTTGCTACTGTCAGCTGAGGCAGAAACATTGCTAGCTGAGCTACAGCAGGAATAACCCAGGAGGTAAGGGCAAGAGCTTATGGAGATGGATAGGAGGCTCTTGGCCCTGGGCATGACCTAAAACTGTACCCTGCCAGGAGTGGGTGGTCTGGTGGGGCTCCCAGTGGTGCAGGAGCCCCCAGGAAATACCAAGCCAGTTACCACCCCGGTGAAAAGCGGGTCAAGGCACCTTAATAACCCCAGCTCCCACAGCCCTGGTGGGTTCAACCGGTACAGGGGGAGCCCAGGCTTATGGGAGTCCTGAGGCAGGGCCCAGGTGGGCGGAGGGATCTGGAGCAGTGCCCAGGCTTTTCATGAATCCTGTGGCTGCAGGGACTATGGGAGGGATCAGGCATGGCTATGGCCACCTGGGCCTCACAGGGTGTAATACTCCAGGGCAGAGGGCCAGGCAGGGCTACCATCACCTGAGCTGGATGAGGTGGCAGACTCCAGTGAGCCCCAGTGAAGGGGAAGTGTGCAGAGCCCCACTGAGGGAATGGTGTGGGGGTGTAAGACCCTAGGGCCAGACAGAGCTGTGGCCACCTGAGCCCCAAGGACTGGAAGACCCCAATGTGGAGCCCCAGTGGGGGAGCCGAGGACTTATAGATGTTAGTTAGGGGCGGAAGGGACCTCAATAGATCATCGAGTCCGACCCCCTGCATAAGCAGGAAAGAGTGCTGGGTCTAGATAACCCCAGCTAGATGCTCATCTAACCTCCTCTTGAAGACCCCCAGGGTAGGGGAGAGCCATCCATATGTTCCTTCCCAACCGGAAGATTTTTTATAGGCCTCATCTCCACATACAAAATAGCGACCAGCTAGTGTAGTAAACGAAAAGTTACAAACTGGTTTTAACATCCATACTGAATAATAACCCAAATATCCAGCCAAAATGAGAGAATAACCGGGTATCCAAGAACTGTTAGAGAGCCAAGCACCATTTACCTTAAATTTTACTTCACACTTACTGACTCCTACTGCAATACAAGATCCATTGCAGGTCCAACAAAACTTTCGAGGGGTAGTGTATGCTAGTCGTACATAGTCAGCTCAGTTACAATTTATATCTTGCCAAGTTTCGTTCCCATGAGAGGGTGAATAATAAGGAGCTGACATTTGGGTTGCATTCAAGGGTACTGGTATCATGGGTATCCCTCTGGTAAAATGGATAGGGACATGACTACATATCCAACAACTAGAGACATTTAAATCTATCCTAATTTGGTTGACTAAAGACAAAAATACATTTCCATAGGCCAGGTTTAGAAGTCCAATAAAAATAGCCAATAGGAGGGACTCCATGTTTGGTTATTAATGGGCTCTTTTCTTGGAGTCTTCATAGATTTCATAGATTTCATAGACATTAGGGCTGGAAGGGACCTCGGAAGATCATCGAGTCCAGCCCCCTGCCCAAAGGGCAGAAAGTCAGCTGGGGTCATAGGATCCCAGCAAGATAAGCATCCAGTTTGCTCTTGAAGGTGTTCAATGTAGGCGCTTGAACCCCCTCCGGTGGCAGGCTGTTCCAGACCTTGGGGGCTTGCACAGTAAAGAAATTCTTCCTTATGTCCAGCCTGAAACGGTCTTGTAGTAGTTTATGACCATTCGACCCAGTTGTCATCCCTTGGGGAGCTCTGGTGAACAAACGTTCCCCCAGATACTGGTGGTCACCCCTGATAAACTTATAGGTGGCCATCAGATCACCCCTGAGCCTGCACTTTTCCAGGCTAAAGAGCCCCAGGGCTCTCAGCCTGTCATCGTAGGGTCTGCTTCCCTGACCTCTGATCATGCATGTGGCTCTTCTCTGGACTTTCTCAAGCTTCTCCACATCCTTTTTGAATTGTGGAGCCCAAAACTGGATGCAGTACTCCAGCTGCAGCCTCACTAAGGCCGAGTACAAGGGGAGAATGACGTCCCGGGATTTGCTTGAGAAGCATCTATGGATGCAAGCCAGCGTTTTGGTCTCTTTACTAGCCGCAGCATCGCACTGCAAGCTCATGTTCATCTTGTGGTCCCCCAAGTCTCTTTCTTGCATAGTGCTAGCCAACATAGCACTGCCGAGCCTATAAGGATGCTGCAGGTTTTTTTTCCCAAGGTGGAGAACCTTGCGTTTATCGGCGTTGAACACCATCAGATTCTCATCCACCCACTTGCTGAGCCTGTCCAGGTCAGCCTGGATCACCCGCTTGTCTTCTTGTGTGGATGCTTTGCCCCAAAGTTTGGTGTCATCGGCGAACTTGGCCAGTCCGCTTCTGACTCCAGTGTCCACATCATTAATGAAGATGTTGAACAGTATGGGTCCAAGGACAGAGCCTTGGGGGACCCCACTGGTCACAGGAAACCACAATGAGTGACTTCCATCAATTACTACCCTCTGGGTCCGACCACGGAGCCAATTTTCCAGCCAGTGGATCGTGGAGGACCCAAGGCGACAACTGGCCAGTTTCTCCAAGAGGCGATCATGGGAAACCAGATCGAAGGCTTTTTTGAAGTCAAGATATATGACATCAGTCTCTTCTCCCTTGTCCAGGTGATAGGTCACCTGGTTGTAGAAGGAAATGAGATTGGCCAAGCAAGACCTACCCGCAACAAACCCGTGCTGGCTATCCCTTAAGATGTTGGTGTCGGCCAGTCCATTAAGGATGGCCTCTTTAATAAACTTTTCTAAGATCTTCCCCGGGATAGAAGTCAGGCTAATGGGCCTATAGTTAGCCGGATCCACTTTCCTCCCTTTCTTGAAGATAGGCACCACATTGGCCTTCTTCCAGTCTTCGGGCACTACACCAGAGCACCAAGAGTTTTCAAAGATCCGTGCTAGAGGCTGGGCTATGATGCTCGCCAGCTCCTTGAGTACCCTGGGGTGAAGATTGTGAGGGCTGGCTGACTTGAAGGTATCCAGCTTCTCAAGATGTTCCTTCACGAAGTCAGCATTAATGGAGGGCAGGGGATCACCCTCACCCAGACTTCCCTGTCCCTTAGCGGGCATGGGCGTCCCATGGGACGCATGAAAGACCGACGCAAAGTACCCATTTAATAGGTTGGCTTTTTCCTGGGCGTCAGTTGTCAGTTGCCCCATCTGGTTCAGCAGGGGTCCAATGTTGCCCCTGCTTTTCCTCCGGCTCCCCACATATCTGAAAAAGGACTTTTTATTGTCCTTGATGCTCAAAGCTAGCTGGAGTTCAGTTGCAGCCTTGGCTTTCCTGGTCTGCTCCCTACAGGACCGGACCAGTGCAGAATAATCCTCCTTGGAGGTGACTCCCATCCTCCATCCTTTGTAGGCCTTTCTTTTTAGCCTCAGGTGGTCTGCTAGGTCCCTGGAGAGCCAGGGGGGCTGCTGTGCCCTCTTGCTGCCTTTCCTCCGAAATGGAATAGACTTAGTTTGTGCATTGAGGATCGCTCCCTTGAGGAGCAACCACTCTTCTTGAACTCCCCTCTCCCTGTGGTCATGGTCCCTTAGGGCCTCACTGACAAGCCTCCTGAGCTTGTCAAAGTCGGCTTTCCTGAAGTCAAGGGTTTTCCATGTTGCTGACTGACTTGCCAGCTTTTCGGCGGATGGTGAAGGTGATCAGCTCGTGGTCGCTGTCAGCCAGCTTCCCATCGATCACTAGGTCGCTGACTAGGTCATCACCAGTAGCCAGTACCAGGTCGAGCAGCGCTTTGCCTCTCGTTGGCCCATAGACTTCTTGAGTCAGGTAGAGGTCATCCACGCATGAGAGGAAGCTCTGCAACCGCTCAGATTTTGCTGAGAGATCCTCACATGAGATGTCTGGGTAATTGAAGTCACCCATGACAACCGTGGTCCTGGAGCATGCTGCCTCAGCCAGTTCCTGGGCAAACTCCTGGTCAAGCTCAGGACTTTGGGTGAGAGGTCTGTAGTAGACTCCCACCATTGTGTCCCCTGTGCCGTGTTCCCCACAGATTTTAACCCAGAGGGTCTCCAGTCGTCCACCCTGGTCGCCAATATCGGCTTGCAGGGACGTGTAGCTTTCCTTAATATAGAGAGCTACACCCCCGCCCCTTTTGTCTACACGATCCCTCCTGTACAGGGTATAGCCATCTATACCCGTGGTCCAGTCATGGGTGGAGTCCCACCAGGTCTCCGTTATCCCTATGACATCATAATTATTTGCATTGAGCAGGAGGATGAGCTCCTCCTGCTTATTCCCCAAGCTCCTGGCATTTGTGTACAGGCAGGCAAGTGTCCCCTGGGGGGCTCCTTCCTTGCCCACAGATTTTACCAGGGCTGGGGCAGGGGTGGGCTCCCTTAAGTGCCTTGACCCGCAGGCTTTGCAAGGATTGCTCAGCGGGCCAGCAGTGGCAGTAGTCCCCCCGTCCCCCAGCGGGCTTAGTTTAAAGCCCGGTGGAGCAGGTCAGCCAGTCTGGCTGAGAAGAGCCTCCTCCCTAGGGGAGAGAGGTGGAGGCCATCTCTTCCCAGCAGCTCGCTGCCTCTCTCGCCAAAGAGTGGGCTGTGGTCATGGAAGCCAAAGCCTTCCCGATGACACCAGCACCGCAGTCTTTGGTTGACCACGTGGATCCTCCTCTCCCTCCTCAGCCCATAGCCTGAGACTGGGAGGATTGACGAGAACACCACCTGTGCCCCCAGAGCCTTTAGCCTTGCTCCCAAATCCCTGTAGCGCCTCATGACCCAGCTGGGAGCGCTCTGAGCCGTGTCATTGGTGCCCACATGAATAAGGAGCATGGGATAGTGGTCTGTGGGTTGGAGGAGCTTTGGGATCCTCTCCGCAATGTCCCGGATGCGGGCCCCTGGGAAGCAGCAGACTTCCCGGGCTAAGGGGTCGGGGCGGCAGATTGCCCCCTCAGTCGGGAGTCTCCCACAACAAACACCTTACATTTTGTCTTGGGGAGAGCAGAGGCAGTAGCTGCAGTTGGGCCCAAGTTGCCTGCGGGAGCCAGCAACTCAGCAGGCTCCGCTGGAGCGGCAAGAGGTGCGTACCTGTTGCTCAGCTCTGGCGGGGCAGGGGCCTTGGTGCGGCGGGCCTTAGGGCCCTTGACCACCTTGGTCCATGCCCCTGGCTGGACAAAGCAGGAGGTCCTGGAGTCCTCCTTTGGCCTGGAGGGAGACTGTGGTCTACCCTCTGCCTCCCGGGGAAAAAGGGCCTGGCAGTAGGAGTCTATCTCCTGCTCGCAGCCCCTGATGGCACGCAGTCTCTGGACTGTGGCCTGGAGCTCCTCCAGCTGGCACGCCAGAGACCCCAAAAGGGAGCAGACCCCACAAGGGGAGGTCACCATGCTCCCAGGCCCCAGAGCCTGAAAAAGGGACAGGCAGCCCCCGCAGCCGAGAGCCAGGGGCTCTGTCTGCGTGGAGCCCGGAACCAGGGGCTCCATCTGGGTGGCCGTCTCTGAGGTGCCGGGGGGGGGGGGGAGGGCCGCGGAGCCTGAGGGGATCCTCGGGGTGCGGCACATGCCCATCTGTGGCATGCCTCTGGGAGGCTGGCTACGGCTGGGACTGTCTACCCTGGGGGGTGCGCAGGCAGGGTTTGGGGCCCTCCCGTGCGCCCTCCCGCGCGAACTCCGCGCTAACTCACGCACCGGCAGAGAAGTGCACCTGTTTGCACAGCCTGTTTGCGTGGCTCCCTGGGGGGCTGGGAGAAGTAGGGGCCTGGGCGGGGCTTGACCCGTCCCGGCTCCACTCAGCCGCCTCCTCCCACTCACTAAGGGGTTAGCCCCCTCTCTCCACGGGCCCTGCTTACCTCCGGCTGTGCTGGGGGTCGGCGGGGGGCTCCGTGGCTGCTGGAGGGTTTCTGAGGGGTTTCGGGGGAGTGGGGGCACAGCGGGCTTTCACCTGCGCGTCTCTTGCCGCTCCCGAGCCTAACTGGGGCTTTTCCCTGTCGGCGGGCCCTTTTAAACTGCGCGCATGCGCAGTGGGCCTGCCGTCGAGGAAGCTGCTCTTTGGGCAAAAAGGGGGTCCTGCCCGGGATTTGGGGGACCCTGCCCTACTGGAGGGGGACAGGTGAGTACCCCCCCTACCTCTCTCTCTCCCTGGGGGGCTGGGCCAAGTAGGGGCCTGGGCGGGGCTTGACCCGTCCCGGCTACACTCAGCCGCCTTCTCCTACTCACTAAGGGGTTAGCCCCCTCTCTCCATGGGCCCCGCTTACCTCCGGCTGTGCTGGGGGTTGGCAGGGGGCTCCGCAGCTGCTGGAGAGTTTCTGGGGGGCTTCGGGGGAGCAGGGGCGCAGTGGGCTTTCACCTGCGCATCTCTCGCCGCTCCCGAGCCTCAAATCTTACGGCTCTTAGTTTTAAATCTTAATCTTTAATCCTTGGTTTCGTCAGAAGGAACAGTCTTTTTGCAGTACGATGCGTGGATCCAAGTAGATAGTCCTTGACACTTTACTGCAGTATTAGTGGTGAGAAGAATTTGGAACGGACCTTTCCAGCGAGGTTCTAAATCTGATTTCCTTTGGTGGATTTTTACATGAACCCAATTTCCTGGCTCTAAGGAATGGCAGGCTTCTTCAGGCTCTCTAGGTAAAGCTTCTTGGACCTGTGAATGAAAGGTCTTAACTCATTTCATTAATGCTTGACAATATTGTAATACAAGATCATCAGCCTAGTGGATATTAATCTGAAAAGGTGGTAAGGGTGGGAGGATGGAAGTCGCATAGGTCTCCCCATCAGGACTTCATGTGGGCTGAGTCCAGTCTTCCGATTAGGGGTGGATCTCATGCTCATTAATGCTAATGGTAGAGTGTCTGGCCATTTTAAACCAGTCTCAGCACAGATTTTTGCTAGTTTATTTTTCAGTATCCCATTTTGTCTCTCTACAGCACCTGATGCCTGTGGGTGATAAGGGCAGTGAAAGTTCTGTCGAATCTGCTTTGCATATTTCTTGCATAATTTGCCCAGTAAAATGAGATCCCCTGTCACTATTGATGGTGGGATTCCAAATCGTGGGATAAGGTCCTTTAAAAGAATTTTAGTGACAGCTTTAGTATCGGCCCTTGCCACAGGATAGGCTTCAATCCAACTTGAAAACATACAAACTATAACAAGTACATATTGACATTTACAATATTTTGGCATTTGTATAAAGTCAATCTGAATATTTACAAATGGTCCCCAAGATGGGGGATGTGCGGCTTTCTTAGTTTTAACAGGTTTCCCTACATTATAGGCTTGACACACAGGACAAGCCTGGCAGTAGTGCTGAGCAATGGAAGGAAAATTTGGAGCATATCAATCAGGTTGAATAGCCGCGATCATCCCCCCTTTGCTCACATGAGCCACTCCATGGTACATGCGAGCAAGGTAGGGAAGTAAGACCTTGGGCGCAACCAGGCGGCCATCCACGGAGCGCCAAAAGTGGTCAGGGTGTAATATGCACCCATGCAGTCTCCAGGTGTCTTTTTCAGAATCTGCGGCCTGATCTTGGAGAAGTGCACCATCATGAAGAGTTGCAATAGGAGACTGTTCACAGGTATGAGAAAAGAACAATTGCTCAGCCTGAGGGGGTGAAAGGGCCACAGCTCTGGCTGTAGAGTCAGCCAGAGTATTTCCACGCGTAACTTCATCCTGGGAAGATTGGTGAGCAGCACATTTAATAATAACAACAGCAACAGGTAATTGAAGGGCATCTAATAAGGCGGCTACATAAGAACCATTACGAATGGGTGTGCCATTTGAGGTAAGAAACCCACGTTGTTTCCATAATTGCCCATAATCATGGACAACACCAAAGGCATAACGCGAATCTGTATATATATTAACAATTTTACTTTGAGCAAGGGTACAGGCACGAGTGAGGGCAACAAGTGTAGCAATTTGGGCAGAATAGACAGAAGGTAAAAAATAACTTTTGAGTACCTTGTGCTGGGAACATATAGCATAACCTGCAACAAAAGAGCCGTTAGAGTTTCTTAGGCAGGACCCATCAACATACAAGACTTGATCAGCATTTGGAATGGGAATGTCCTTAAGATCAACCCGGGGTAAAATTAAATGAGCGGTAACAGCGAGGCAGTCATGAGGCTCGCCATCAGAAGGTTGCAGGTAACAAGGAAGCAGGATTAAGTACAGGGCACCGAACTAAAGTAATGCGGGCCGTAGAAAGTAGCAGAATTTCATATTTAGTTAAATGAGCATTTGAAAGGTGCTGGGTTTCGGTTTTTAAAAGAAGTGCAGTCACTGAGTGGGGTACGGCAACAGTTAAGGGCGAAGCTAGAACAATATTTTCAGATGATTCTACAAGAATGGCGGCAGCAGCAACTGCCCTAAGGCATGGTGGAAACCCAGTTGCTACAGGATCTAAGGCTGTACTATAGTAGGCGATAGGATGATGTTTATCTCCGTGGGATTGAGTAAGTACCCCCAGAGCAAAGCCATCTTCTTCATGACAAAAGAGCGTAAAAGGCTTTGAATAATCAGGAAGTCCCAGTGCGGGTGCCTGCGAAAGGGCAACTTTAATGACAGAAAAGGAGTTTTGGGCTTCTGGAGACCACTGCAAGGGTTCAGGGGTGTCCTTAAAGGTAAGATTTTGCAAGGGTTTTACAAGTGAGGCATAGCCCAAAATCCATTGGTGGCAATATCTGGCCATGCCTAAGAAGGTGCACATTTGAGAGACAGTTGTGGGCCAAGGGATTTTAAGAATTGTTTCAACTCGTGCAGTTGAAAGGTGACGTTTTCCGGTGGAAATATCATGGCCTAAATAATGAACCTGTGGTAAGCAGAGCTGAAGTTTTTCTTTAGAAGCTTTATGGCTCTTTAAAGCAAGACAGGTCAAAAGGAGCAAAGAATTGGTTTTACAGGCTTCAAAGGAAGGTGAGGCAAGCAAAAGATCATCGACATACTGGATAAGGACAGAACGGTGTTTGAACTGAATGTTGTCTAAATCTTTCTTCAAAATTTGTGAAAAGATAGAAGGGGACTCTGTATGCCCTTGTGGGAGTCTAGTCCAAGTATATTGTAAGCCTTTATAAGTAAATGCAAACAAAAACTGACTATCTGGATGAACAGGAATTGAAAAAAAAGCAGAGCATAAGTCTACAACAGTAAAGAAACAAGCTTTCGGTAGAATGCAAGAAAGAATGGTAGCTGGGTTAGGTACTACAGGAAAAATAGGTAAAACAACAGAATTAACAGCTCGCAGGTCTTGCACAAGGCGATAGGTAGTTTCGCCTGGTTTCTTAACTGGCAGAATTGGAGTATTACAAGGACTAGAAGTGGGAACCAAGATACCTTGAAGGAAGGAAGAAATGACTGGTGCGATTCCTTTCTCAGCCTCTTTGCTGAGAGGATACTGGGAAATGTGCGGGAGCTGCTTTCACGGATCAAGATGAATTTTAACAGGTTCAGCGGTGTGTATCTGCCCCACTTCATTAGCATGCTGTGACCATAGGGCAGGGGTTATCTGTTTAAGGATTTCTTCTTTGAAATCAGGGTTTGTTGTAGAAATAGGTGGGATTGCTGGTTCAATCATAGCAGAAAGAACTGCGCATTCGTTTTCTGCTGGTACTTCAAGGAAAACTCCATCCGCTGTACAATAAATAGTACAACCAAGTTTACAAAGTAGGTTGCGACCTAAAAGAGTAATGGGGGTAAAAGGGCTTAAAAGGAAGGCGTGGTGGTCAGAGATAGAACCAACAGAGACGGACAAGGGTTGAGTTACAGGATGAGAAATTACTCGGTTAGAAATGCTGACAACATTAACAACAGCATCGGAAAGGGTGGGTCAGGAAGATCAAAAAGACGCAAAGCAGAATGGCTTGCCCCTGTGTCAACAATGCAAGTTACCTTTTTCCCTGCTATGGTACATTCTACAAAGAGTCCAGACTGATCAACAGATAAGAGTGGCGAAAGGATGAAGTTACTATCCCTCAGGCGGTCCTAATATTGAGATAAAGAATTTTAGGGAAGAGGCAGGGAAAATTGCTGATGTCGTTGATTTGCAGAGTTCCCCGCTGAAGGGGTAGAGGTAGGCGGTCTGTTGGGACATTCTCCTTTCCAATAACCAGTTTGACCACAGTAAAAACAGGAAGAACAGTCAATGGTAGAAACATTCATCTGCCAGCACCCGTGTCCCCTTCCTCAGCCTCGTGAATTCCCTTTTCCATGACTGTTAATTTGGCTTCATTATTTTCTTTCTTTCTTTCCTGACACGCTAAACAATGGTTGACAACCGTAACTAGTTTGTTTAAAGATTTTGTTTGCCAGACCACACAGATGTTACACAATTGGTCTCCTAATTTAGGCTGTAGGCCTTGGACAAATGCGGCTGCAATTGCTTCCCGAGCATTTTGGGTAGCTTCATCTATTCCTGAGTGTCTTTCCAAGACTTCTTTGAGTCGATCTAAATAGTCTGCTGGAGACTCTCCTTTATTCTGTTTACAGTTATTAATTTTAGCCCAGTCAGTTTTCTTAGGACATACGACAGATATGGCTTCTAGTAAATGGCGTCGGGCAATAGCGAGATCTATCCCATGACCAGGGTCTCGCTGTGGCCAGTCTGCCTCATGTGTCAGGCATTGTCGGACTTCAGAAGGAAGTATGGCACGCAAAAGTTGATTCATATCAGACCATATAGAGTTGTAACAGTTAATAACAGTTTGGAGCTCATCTTCAAACTTCTGGGGCTTTTCTCTGATGTTAGAAAATTCTTTAACTAGATTTCTTAAATCTCCAGGCGTCCAAGGGGCATGTACCATTACCAAACCTTGTGCGCCTGGTAATTGGCGCAACTGTACTTGAATAATAGGGCCCTTTTTATGGCATTTGTTATTTAAACCCACAGGGGAATATGAACCTGCAGAAGCATCCTCCGGACTACAAGGTGGAGTTTCTAATTCAGGTGGAAGGTGTTTGGGGTAAGGTGGTGGTTGGGCCAAACAAGAAGTACTTTATAAAATATCTTCTACAGACTCGTTCTCGGTCTCATGAGTTAGTTGGGGATATAAAGGGGTAGGAGGTGCTGAGGGATGATTAGCCTGGCCAGGGCTGTATCCATTTTTCAATTGCCTAATTTTGGCTTTTAGTTTTTCTTGGGAGTCCTTAAGACTCTTTACCCAGGATTCTTGTTGCCTCTTACTACCTTCTTCGTACCAATCAAAATAGACATCCCATTGAATTTGAGGGGTCTTGCTACCTCGGGACTCTAGAGCTTTTCGGAGGTGGATCAGTTTATCGTGATCAAAAGTTCCTTCTGAAGGAAATTGTTTTGGAGGGTTATCCCTGGTATACCAATTCCATTTATCTAAAAACTTACACGATTTTTTGACCATAATGCACATATACATAACCTGCTGGAATTCCTTTTGGTGGGGTTGGGACATCCTTTGACCCAGAGCCCCACATTTCTCAATTCACACAGGGCACTCACACAAGGGTAAGGGACTTGATGTGTTAATTTTGAACAGAGGGCAGTGCACGAAGCAGCATCCTAACAGTTATTTGGTCACATCAACCGCCAGTTACTCGGACGGTTTCCGTGGATGAGGAAAGGATAAACCTGTCTGCTGGGTCACGAGGTCCCAGTTGGGCCCCCTTGCTTTCAAGTCTGTCTTTCTAGACAGTCTTGGGGCAGCTAGACCCAACCTTAGTCTCAGACCTGGTCAGCAGCTTATATTCTTTAAATCAAGGGAACTTCTGCGCTGAGGCACAGGGTTCAAGAATATTTCTTTAGTCCCAGCCTTGGTCAGCGACACCATGGAAAACACTCACACTATTCCCCAGCTTTCTATATTCCTTAGTCTAGACTTTTCCTTTTACTCTTTTAATTGTAAACCGGTTTCATACAAACCCTTTAGAGTGTCTGACAAGTTCGTATTTCAAAAGTTCAGATGGCGTAAGTTTGAACTAGTTTCCTGACCCACACAGGCAGTCCTCCACCAATAACCCCTTTAGAGATTTCAAAAGGTCTCTTACCTTGATTTGGCACCTGGGGTTTTGGAGGGGAACGGTCTGCAAGCCCGTCAGTACTCTCAGCCAGGCGTTGCCATCCGAGTCACAGCACCAAGAATTGTGGAAGAAACAAGGTTCACTTTGTTGTTTAGTTTTGAAGTTGTCAGAGACTCTGTATTATACAAGCAGCTGCAAGGGAGGACACTGAGCCCCGCCCCCCCCACCCCTCCCAGACAGTTAAAGCAAGCTTTTTATATGTTTCAATTCAGGTCATATGACACAAGATATAACAAGTCAAACAGAAAACTGGTTTGAATCAGAAAGCTTCAAGAGGGCATAGACTGTGGTTTGACCTATTGACCTCATAGGCCTACTCAGCATTATGGAAATTTTTTTACAATGCACTTCTTAAACAGAAATTAAGGCCTGGGGTTCTCTTCTTCCACAAAAGTAGGCAAGTCTGGGGGCCAGAAAGAAGGTTCCACTGCAGTACATGAAGCCACTAGCCACAACAACACATGGGAGGGCATTCAAGAAATGGACAACCACAAATTGATACTGACATCTTGCGACACAGGCGGAGTGTCAGAAAACCTGAGGCGACTAGGGGAGAGCTCAAGTGTCTTTATGGGAATGCCAGAAGCTTGGGAAACAAAGAGGAGGAACTGGCACTCCTCGTGGTTGATTTCAATCTGGTTGGGTCAATGGAGACCTAGTGGAATGACATACATGATTGGGCAGTTTGAGGGCTATAGGCTTTACAGGAAGGAATGGGTTGGGAAAAAAGGAGGAAGTGTGGACCTCTATGTGAAAGAGCAGTACCCCTCCCTGCAGGTCACATTTGACAGCAGAGAAGGGTCCCTTGAGACCCTATAGGTCAGGGTACAAGGGGGATCAGGAAAGGGAGACCTGATGGTGGGAGTCTACTATAGGCCTCCCTCACAAGAGGAATGTGATCAGGCATTCTCCAGAGAACTAACTGAGGCAGCTAGCACTAGAGACACGATTGTCATGGGTGACTTTAACTACGCTGACATCTACTGGGAGGATCACTCAGCCAGCTCCAGCAGGTCAGCCAATTTCTTAGCAACAGCAGATGACCTGTTTCTGACACAGGTTGTGGAAGGGCCTACCAGGGGTAAGGCCACCCTGGATCTAGTGCTAGTCAAAGGTGATGACATTATAGGGGACCTAAGGATTTGTGGTACTCTGGGAGACAGTGATCACAACCTGGTTAGGTTCTCCATCCACCGTAAGACTGGGAAATCAGACAGCAGAACTGAAGTCCTGGACTTCAAGAAGGTAGATTTTGGCAGACTCAAGATTTTAGTTGGAGAGGCCCTCAGCAACCAACAATCGGACAACTTGAGAGTTCAGGAACGGTGGAGCTTCCTTAAGGGGGCAATCCTCACGGCCCAAAAACAAGCCCTTCCCATGCAGGCAAAAAACGGGAAAGGAGCCAATAGACCAACTTGGCTCAACAGGAATATTAGAGAGCTTTTGAAAAAGGAAAAAAGAAGCATATATATAATGGAAGAACGACTTGGCAACCAGAGAGGCATACACCTGTATCACCAGTGCCTGCAAATACAAGACAAGGAAAGCCAAGGAGCATGGAGATCAAGCTGGCAACTGGAATAAAAGACAGCAAAAAGTCCTTCTACAGATTCATAGGGAGCAAGAAAAAGTCAGGCTCCACATGGGACCCCTACTGAACGCTTGGGGCAGCCCACAGTTGATGCCTGCAAAAAAGCTGAGCTTCTAAATATATACTTCATGTTGGTATTCCTGAAATCAAACGAGGGCTGTTCACCTGACCAGAGGCCCAGGAAACATGGAGAAAACAACAAACTATACAAAATCAGTCCTGAACAGGTGAGAGATCTCCTGCAGCACTTGGATGTCTTCAAGTCTGCTGGGCCTGATGACCTGCACCCAAGAGTCCTGACAGAACTGGCTGAGCTAATAGGAGAACCACTAAGCTGTTTGAAGAGTTGTAGCACTCGGGAGTGGTCCTGGATGACTAGAAGAAGGCCAATGTGGTGGAAGAAGGCCAATGTGGTGGAAGAAGGCCAATGTGGTGCTGATTTTCAAGAAAGGGAAGAGGGATGACCCTGCAAACTACAGGTTGGTCAGTCTGACCTTGGTCCTGGGTAAAATCTTTGAAAAACGTATTAATCAATGATCTGGATGGGGGAGTGAAAAGCTTGCTGGCCAAGTTTGTGGATGACACCAAGTTTTGGGGCAGTGTTGCCATGCCAGAATATAAGTTGCTGATACAGGCGAACCTGGACAGGTTCAAGAGTTGGGCAGACTGGAACCAGATGAAGTTTAACACTTCCAAGTGTAAGGTGCTCCCATCTGGGAGCAAATAACCCTCAACATACATACAGGCTCGGAGGTGACAGCCTGATCTGCACCACGGCTGAAAGGGACCTAGGGGTAATGATTGACCACCACATGAACATGAGCCGTCAGTGCAATAAGGTGGCCAACAGGGGAAACAACACACTGGCATGCATCAACTGATGCATCTCATATAAAACTAATATGACAGGCTGGCTGGTAATGATTTTGCCCAGGGGTTTTGAAAGTGCAAAAGATGATTGGAAGGCTTGGGATTCTGTTTCCTCACCAATCAGGCCCCAGAGACTCACCCTCCATGTCCCCTGATTGGCCCTTGGGTCACCTGGAGGGGAATAAAAGGGGCAGCGCAGCTGACTCAGAAGAGACCAGCGAGGGACCATAAGGAAGGAGTTTCAAAGAGCTGGCAAGAGCTGGGCCAGTGGGGTGGGAGCAGTTGCCCCACAAGACCCTGAAGAATTGGGTCCTGCAGGCAGCAGTTGGAACCTCAGCAGCGTGGTGTGCAGCTGGCAGGAAAGGCTCCCACTGGGCTCCAGGATCCCCTACGAGAGGCTGTGGCCAGCAGGAGAGGTTCCCCAGCTCCAGCAAGAAGCTGAGCAGCGACCTGAGAGGTTCCCAGCTCTTCTTCCAGCTCCTCCAGCAAGAGGCCAAGAAACTCAACATGAGGCAGGTGCTCCTGGAAGGTCAAGATCCCTAGCAGTTTAGAGCAGTAGTAGTACTGGTGGCTGTCTGGTAGAGTTTCTGCCCAGTCTATAGAAGATCTGAATTCAAGTCCCAGCTGGGATGAATTGGGGTGAGTGAAGTGATAGGGACAAATTCTTGTTGTAGTGGAAAAGGGGTCATTTCCCCTTTCCAGGTACCTAGGCCCTATATTTCTTGTTATCTGACATTTTGTATTTTGTGCATTTTCTATTTCACCAACCAGTATTGCTTGTTCTGCTGTTTGTATTTTATATTTTGTTAAAACTGTCTTTTGTCAACTGGATGAATATGTGTATGATTGTAAGTGCCTAACCTTTATTGAATCCTGCCCCCTCGGGACGTTGTAGTGTCCCCTATACCTCCTGGTTTATACATGTTATGTTCCCACTACAGTTTTTCTCATTAAAAGGTATATGGTTAAGTCCCCATTGCTGATCTGGCTCTGCTCTATAGAGGAAGGACGGTCCCTAGACTTCCCACAGCGCTTGTGTACCTGCTCTGATCCCTTCAATTGGAGAGGGGGTACCTCTTGGAGTACCACCTGGGTTACACTAAGGAAATGATACTCCTGCTTTACTCAGTGCTGGTGAGACCAAAGTTGGAGTACTGTGTCCAGTTCTGGGCGCCGCACTACAATAAGGATGTGGAAAAACTTGAGAGGACCCAGAGAAGAGTCACCCATATGATCAGGGACTTGCAAGGTAAGCCACACAAGGAAAGGCTGAGGGACCTGGGCCTCTTTAGCCTAAAGAAGAGGTTGAGAAAGGACTTGATAGCAGTTTACTGCTCTATCAGAAGAGTGCATCAGGAGCTTGGTGAACAACTGTTTACTAGGGCACCCCTGGGGAAGGCCAGGACCAATAGATATAAACTCCTGGAAGGCTGCTTGAGGCCTAATACCAGGAAAAACTCCTTCACAGTCAAGGTGACCAGACTGTGGAATAAACTCCCTCCAGAAGTGGTGCAGTCACCTACCCTGGAGGTTTTCAAGAGGAAACAGGACAATCACCTCGCTGGGGTCACAGTTGTCTTCCTGCCAGGGGGGGGCTGGACCCAATGATCTGCAAGGTCCCTTCCAGCCTCTAGCACTCTATGAATAAAGAGGCCATTATTTGCAAGTTGGAAACAGACAGGGTGTTAAGAAGCAATCAGCACCTTTTTTTCAAGCGTAGATCATGCCTGACAAACCTTGTGTCCTTCTACAATCAGGTAAATAGCCGTGTGGACAAGGGACACAAGGTGGACTTGATTTACTTAGACTTCAGTAAAGCCTTTGATTCTGTTTCCCACGGGATTCTCTCAAACAAATTTGAGGGTTCTGGATTTGACCAGTCTACAGTGAAGTGGGTGGACAGTTTGCTTAGAGGCCGCTCCCCGAGGGTGGTAATTGATGGGATGGCCTCATCCTGGAGGGCCGTCTCCAGTGGTATCCCCCCGAGATCAGTGTTTGTACCCGTGCTCTTTAATATATTCATTAATGACTTGGATGAGGGGGTGGAAAACTCAGTTTTAAAGTTTGTGGATGATACCAAGCTGTGGGGAAATGCAGGCACACTGGAGGATAGGGTCAGGATCCAAGATGAGACAGCCTGGACTCATGGGCAAAATGGAATCAGATGAGGGTTAACAGGGATAAGTGCAAAGTCCTTCATCTGGGTAGGAAGAACCCTCACCACAACTACACAATGAGTGGTGGTCCACTGGCTGGCACAGCATCTGAACATGACCTGGGGGTTATAATCAACCGGAAGAGGAATATGAGCCAGCAGTGCAATAAGGTCTCCAGGAAAGCAAATAGAACTGGTGTATATCAGCCAATGTGTGTCCAGAGAAATAGAGAGCTCCTCCCTCTCTACTCAGCACTGGAGCACTGTGTCCAGTTTTGGGCACTGCACTTCAAGAAGAACATGGATAAGCTCAAGAGGGTACAAAGAAGGGCCACCCGCAGAGTCAAGGGCATGGAGTATAGGCCTATGAGGAGAGTCTCTTGGAACTGGGCCTGTTCAGTCTGAGTAAGAGAAAGCTGAGAGGTGACTTGATAGCCGCCTACAATAGGGTTACCATATGTCCAGGTTTTCCTGGACATGTCCTCTTTTTTGGACCTCTGTGCTGTGTCCGGGCAGGGTTTTTAAAATAATACCAAATGTCCAAATTTTCTGCTCTCTAGGGCTAGCTGCTCTGAGTTGGGAGCAGCAGGCAAGGTGATTGGCTGTCAGGGATCATGTGCTCCCCACGTGGGCTCTGACAAGCGAGGTAAACAAAGAAAGAGAGAGAGAGAGAGAGAGAGAGAGCAGGCATGCTCGCAGTGCAGGAGCTGCTTGGGCAGCAGGGATGGAGAGGCAGGGGTCTGCGTGTCAAGAGTAAAAGGTACCAGCAGGGCTGTGGGTCAGGAGTGAGGGGCAGCAGCAGGGCTGGGGGTATGTGGCTTGTCAGTGAGGTGCAACAGAATGGGCAGAGGCAGGACACCAGTATACCACTGTCCCCCCACCATCATATTCCCTCTGTCCCCCCACCCCCCTCCAGTGACAGGTGTCCTCTTTTTTTGGACCTGGAAATATGGTAACTCTAGCCTACAAGTACATCGGGGTGAACACCAAGATCTAGGCAAGCAACTCTTCAGGAAGGCACCTCAAGGGAGGTTGAGGACCAATGGACATAAACTTAAAGAGGGTAAATTCAAACTAGATATAAGGAAGAACTTCTTCTCTGTAAGGGTTGCCAGAATCTGGGACACACTTCCAGCAGAGGTGGTGGTGCAGTCACCATCCTTGGAAGTGTTCAAGATGAGGCTGGACAGATACCTTGTTGAGCTTGTCTGAGGCCAATAACTTCCTGCCCATGGTAGGGGACCAGACTTGATGATCTTACAGGTCCCGTCTGGTTCTATGATTCTAAGGTTACCCTTTCTCTGGTGGCTAAAGTCTGTTTGAACTAGGAACCTTTGGCTCTGCTGTAATAACCAGGCAGATAAAGGGCAACTCTGTCTGCCTGTATTGTGTAATTATTTCTCCCAATTAGGATATGGCTGGTTCTATTCCAGGCATTTGCCACCCACGCAAGCATATTTTTTATGAAGTGCTGCTCTTTAATTACTTATTTAAAATGTGCTTATTTTAATAGAAGTTTGGAGTGAATCCGCTTTTTTCTGAGTGACAATTACTACATTTCCTGTTTTCCTCAGCAGATGTTAGGCGGCAGGTATTTTTTTCAAATGGGTTTAGATGCTCTACTGGTAGGGAGTAAAACCCCGCTCTCCTGCAGCACAAGAACAGATGGGCAGCACCAATTTCCTCCCAGTGTACCTTTGACTTTGACCTGGAAAGGCAACCTTGAGGGCTGAGAGAATAATTTTGGTCTCCTTAGCTCATTACCTCCTTGACCTACTTAGAAACTGCCTGGGTGTGGCATTTAATATTTCTTGACTTGAGAAAAGGGCTGATCATGCTGGTAGGTTTTTGGTTTTTTTGACATCTGAAACTGGACTGAGACTACAAGTTGATTTTTCTACAGGTCACCATTAGATGCCACGAGCATCACAGCAACCTGGTAAGTTTGTGTTATCCAAGTCTTTGAAAGCTGAATCCTTTTCAGGTATCCACGTTGTAGCCATATTGGTTTAGAGGAAAAAGCAATCTGGGCTCATGGTAGTGGTGATCTCTTTCATTAGACCAAGATTATTGCAAAAAAAATTTAACTTTTTTTTTTTTTTTTTTGCAAAAATCTTGTTAGTCTAATAAAAGAGATCACCTCTACCATGAATCCCTTTCAAAGAATTGAAATCAGTTGTGGCCTCCTTTAACTCAGCCATCTTTTGATGAAGGCCCACCACAGCCTCCATGCTCACCAGAAGTCCTTTGTACAATGCTCCATACTTTGGGAGACAAGGTTTTTTGAGTAGATGTGATGTCTTTTTATTAGACCAACTGAATAGTTGGAAAAATTGTTCTTTGCAAGCTTTTGGGCATAAACACCTTTCTTCAGTCATAAGGAGAGTCTGCTGTTCTTTTGTGTTCTTCCGGATGGAATAAAAACCAATATGCAAAATGCAGATCTGTGAACGCAAATGGATGGCACTGAGGATCAGAGGCTATGGGAGACAATAGGAGTGAGACAAGTAGGTGAGGGATGGGGGAGGAGAGCAGGAATGTTGACCTGGTGAAAGAATGTAGCTGGTAAAATGTAGAGAGGTTACCTGGGTTTATTGGATGGCAGGCAGGTTATAATGTGCCATAAATCCAATGTCTATATTTAGTCCATGATTTTTGGTATTCAGTAGATTTATGAAATGAAGTTTGTAGATTCATCTACTTTGGGAAGCATAGCAGCAAGCTGTTTTGTGACAAAGAGCCTGATTCTATGACCCACTTGGAAGTACTTACTCACCAAAGGCAGATATTACACATACCAGTATTACACATAAGCAAGTCTCCCGGAACTGGGCCCTGTGCTCTTCAAATACTACTGCTTGTGCTGTAACTGTAGGGTTGTGCAATAAAAGAAATTTGGAAAATAACTGGAGAGGGATTGTGCAATTATCTGTGTGTCTGATGCCACCTGCTGGTAACTGGATGCCCTAATTTGAAAACCAAAGCATGTCATTTCATTCTTTTTGTATGTTATCAGGGAAATGTGTTGTTTATAAAAGAGAGGCACCAAAAGCTAGGAATAATTTGAGGAGAGGGATGTGCAAATTTCAGCCACCCAGCTCTGCCTCCGTGTGCTCCTTTTGTGGCTGGTGGATGTTTGTTGAAATGGCAATACATATAAAGAAGTGGATTAGATGATTTTGAGGACTTTTCCAACCTTATGATTATATGAACCTCGATCCTGACCTGTAGCACCATTTCAGTTTGTTAACAAGGCTTAGCTCATACTTATGGATACTCCTAATATAGGGTGTGTCCTAAACAGAGACCTGCAGATCATACTCAATAGCAATGTTGTTTAATATATCAGACAGCCAGCAAGAATGAACTATTTGGATTATTATATGTAAATTGCGGGAAGTAATCCATCCATTCTGGAGACCAGCAGGAAGTCGACACTTGAAGAAAGATGTGGACAAATTGGGGGAGAGTTTAATGATTAGAGGTCTAAAATACCTGCCGTACGAGGAAAGGTTGGAAGAAAGGAGATAATTTAGTCTAGAGAAGAAAAGGCAGAGGGAGGGATTTGAAAATAGTTTTCAAATACAAAAAGGACTGCTATAAAGAAGATGGTGATCCACTGTCCTTTGTATCCACTGGGGACAGAACAAGCAATGGGTTTAAACTGCAACAACAGAATATTAAGTTTGTTTTAAGGAAGAGCTTTCTAACTAGAGGGATGATTAAGCAATGGGACAATTCTCCTAGAAAAGTTATGGAACCTCCACCATTGGACAGTTTTAAGTTCATGTTAGACAGATGTGTGAGATGGTTTGCACTGGGACTAGATGCTCTCCTGAGGTCCCATCCAGCCCACTGGTTTGAGATCACCTGACTATATAAGCCCACTCTGGTTGCATGGACACTGGGGGAGGGGGAAGGAGGCAAGTGGCTGGAAGCCCAGAGGTTGAGGCCTTAGCGGAAGCATTCACAGCATAGCTGTATCAGAGTCCAACAAATCTGTGAATTCTGCTAAATATCTTGTCACAAGCACAAGAGAAAGGAATAGTTGTCCCAAAGGTAGATGCCTCTACCACACCTTTTTATTTGGATCTATAGGATTAGAGTGTATCTCTCTTTTCTGAGAGCTCTGACCTGTATCCCCATCCCAGCCAGTTTGATGAGTCATTGCAGTAAGAGTATTACACAGACACATGACCTGCATTATCCTGTTAGAACATCTACTGGGACAAAGAAGTTGTCAGGATTGATAACACACCACTTGCATCTCTGTTCTCTCCTATTATTTTGGCTAGACTGATGCAAAGAGTAAGGCTCGCCAGTAAAGGGGTCATACTGAAATCCATAGAACCATTTCAGCCTTCCCCACACACTAAACTGGTCCACATTGATTTTATCTGACATGTGCACTTTGATATTAACATTATTTTACACTGACTGTATTCATTCTTCATAGGTAAATCTTCAGTGTTGTCATATAAAAACACCTGACTTCAGACTAACATGACTAATTCTAGGCAAAAATTACTTTTACAGTGACATGTAACCAAACTTCAACTATTACTAGTCTAGTCAAGGATTGGCTCACATGACTTTAGATGTTCATTAGAACAGGCTTTACATTTGGTTAACTTTAGATTTCCACTATTTTCATATGCTCATCCTTTTCTGAAAAATCCTTTTGACTTAGATTTTTCATCTTTGTTCTAGATGTTCCAGATGCTTATCTAAAAAAAAAAGAACTTTAAAAGACAAAAGTTTCTAGGAGGTAGGTTATAAATGAAAACTTATCTCGGGATCAATTTATCCCCCCAAAAAATGACTAAAATGTATAAATTATTTGTTTTCTTAAATATATTATTTGGGGTAAACTTAGCATTGGGATAAACAGTAGGATAACCAAAGTTAATCACAAAAGCCAAGCACAGATCAAATCATCGCATCATGTGTATTACAAGCTGGCTGTTCTGTTCTAAAATTGGACAGCTCTATAGGTTTTTACATTGCCATTATCACTGTTGTATCCAAGTACCTTCCAGTGAAGTGCCATGAGATTTGTCCTCTCTCCCTTTCCCCAAGAGGAGGATTGTGTAAGCTGGATATTGTTTTGTTTTGGTATTATTCTTACTGCGTGTGCTACTTTGTGTTTATATCAGAGACCACAGAGAAGCACATTTGGCACTTGAAGAAAAAGGTGATGAGGCCTGTGATGATCTTCATTTTTTATATAAGTTCATTTCACAGGCATAAGCCAGCCCTCAAGAAAGTTGTTTCTCCTGTACAGACTGGCTGTACCATCAAGGTAGAAAATTCCATTTTAGAAGGGTGTGGAGTTGTAAGCCATGGTCCTTATCTTTGTGCCTTGTGTAATTTTTAGGCATCCTGGCTCCAGACAGTTAAGCTGCGGGATCAAGATCTTGAACTTGACTTCAGTTAGCTTAGCAAATATTCTTGCCCTGAAAGGAGTCACAGTTTTAGCTGTGAAGTGGGTCAAATATAAAGGTTTTGTCTAGTATTGCTTAAGTTTCAGAGAGGCCCACAAAAGCCCTCTTATAGGCATTCACTGTGTGCAAGCCTGTGTTTAAACAAGATGCTAGACAACTGTAAAAGAAGAAAAGAGGCACTCTGGTACGGGAGAGAGGGAGGCCTGCCCACAGTATAGTGGGAATAGGAAATACAGCAGATACAAATCTTCTATTTGGGGACAATGGTAAAACATACTCATATCAATTATCATATCAATGGAACTCATTGCCACAAGATTTTGTGCAAGATGACAGTTTAACCAGATTAAAAAGGGGATTGGACACATTCCTGGAGGAAAGTTGCATCGGTAGCTATTGAGCATGGGAGTTAGGGGTACAGCCTCTGAATCAGAACTTCCAAGCCCATAAATGCTGGAGGTTGCAGGTGGGAGAGGAACAGGGGAAAAGCCCTCATCATACCCAGTTCACTCTCCCTTTTACCATCCATTCTACCACTGAGACACAGGATACTGTAAAGATAGACCTCTGGTCTGTCCCAGTAAATGACATTTCTTGTGTTCTTATCTTCTTTTTCAGAGGTCTTGGAGCCAGCTTGGTTAGTTTTAATGCAACTCATTCCAGAAGATATGAAGAAGCTTAAATGTTGTCAGAATTGGCTTATATCTGCTCCCGCTGATGGCATCGTCAAATGGGCATTCAACCATTGATTTTAGTGTGAGCAGAGAGTTTTTGAAAAGACAACTTTTAAAAACCCCACGAATAAACTTTATAGAAAACCAAAGACAATGATATAAATTAGTAGTGCTCACATTTTTCAGCACAGGCTGGATGAGTGGGATGCAGCCAATCCTTGCTGTACAGACTGAAAGCTGTGTCACCTGTACAAAGTAGCTGTACAGATACCAGATCTGGCCCGCAAACCAACCCCCTGTATTGGTTCTGGAACCATGCACAAGGCCTGGGTCTGCAGACTTGATCTAATCCTGAACACTGTTTCCAGCTGCAGACAGGCCTCTGGCACCAGTCCAGTCTGGCCCATGGGGCTCCCCACAGGTCCAAAAATTTAGTGATGGGGGAATGGTGGCAATGTTAATGGTTGCAGTATTAATGCTGGGTAGCCCTGTGGGCTGAATGACTCAGCTCTACAGGCTGTACTTTGAACACCAGTGATATAAATGATGAAACTCTTTTCACTCCTGCCTCTTCATGGGGCTGATCCAGAGCCTACTGGGGTCCTTGGAGGGACTGACTCCCATAGACTTTAAATCAGGCCATTCAAGGCATACATATGTAATGTGACTCAGGCTGAGGGCTGTAGTACATTATCTCCTCCTGACTTCAGCTGCTTTCAGGACTGACTCTCAGCTACGTGCATCAGACAAGGGACCACAACCATCACTGCCTCTGTCACCCTGCCCCATGCATTTGTTGCATCCATGTTCTTCTTTTCTGTGTCCTCCCAGTCTTGCTAACTTCCATCTTTCTGTCCCCTCCAAAACATTTCTGTCACAGCATGGTTCTTACAACATGCTTCTTGCAGCCAACATTTTCTTGGCTCTGCATTTCCCCAACCAGCTCCTCCATCCTGCTAGACTTTAGGAAAGCTGATCTCAATGCACTCAGGCGATTAGTCAAGGACGCACTGCAGAGTAGGAGTTTTGAAGGGATGGGAGCCCAAGAAGGGTAGCTGTGCCTTAAGGAAACGATCCTTCGGGCACAAAGCAAGACGATCCCCGAGCGAGGCAAAAGAGGGAAAGGGGCCAGGAGGCTTCCATGGCTGACCAGAGAAATCCAGGGCAGCCTAAGGGCCAAAAGGGGAGCGCTTAAAAAGTGGAAACAAGGTGAGATCACTAAAGATGAATATACCTCCTCTGCTCGTGCTTGTAGGGAGGCAGTTAGACGGGCCAAAGCTACCATGGAGCTGAGGATGGCAACCCAAGTAAAAGACAACAAGAAATTGTTTTTTAGATATATTGGGAGTAAAAGGAAGGCCCAGGGAGGAATAGGACCGCTGCTAAATGGGCAGAAACAATTGGTGACAGACAGGGGGGACAAGGCTGAACTCCTCAACGAGTTCTTTGCCTCAGTGTTCCTAAGTGAGGGACACGACAAGTCTCTCACTGGGGTTGTAGAGAGGCAGCAGCAAGGCGCCAGACTTCCATGCGTAGATCCTGAGGTGGTGCAGAGTCACTTGGAAGAACTGGATGCCTTTAAGTCAGCAGGCCCGGATGAGCTTTATCCGAGGGTGCTGAAGGCACTGGCCGACATCATTGCAGAGCCACTGGCGGGAATATTTGAACGCTCGTGGCGCACGGGCCAAGTCCCAGAGGACTGGAAAAGGGCTAACGTGGTCCCCATTTTCAAAAAGGGGAGGAAGGAGGACCCGGGCAACTATAGGCCGGTCAGTCTCACCTCCATCCTTGGTAAAGTCTTTGAAAAAATTATCAAGGCTCACATTTGTGAGAGCCCGGCAGGGCAAATTATGCTGAGGGGAAACCAGCACGGGTTTGTGGCGGGCAGATCGTGCCTGACCAATCTAGTCTCTTTCTATGACCAGGTTACGAAACGCCTGGACACAGGAGGAGGGGTGGATGTCGTATACTTAGACTTCAGGAAGGCCTTCGATACGGTATCCCACCCCATACTGGTGAACAAGTTAAGAGGCTGTGATGTGGATGACTGCACAGTCCGGTGGGTGGCGAATTGGCTAGAGGGTCGCACCCAGAGAGTCGTGGTAGATGGGTCGGTCTCGACCTGGAAGGGTGTGGGCAGTGGGGTCCCGCAGGGCTCGGTCCTTGGACTGATACTCTTTAATGTCTTCATCAGCGACTTGGACGAGGGAGTCAAATATACTCTGTCCAAGTTTGCAGATGACACAAAGCTATGGGGAGAAGTGGACACGCCGGAGGGCAGGGAACAGCTGCAGGCAGACCTGGATAGGTTGGACAAGTGGGCAGAAAACAACAGGATGCAGTTCAACAAGGAGAAATGCAAAGTGCTGCACCTAGGGTGGAAAAATGTCCAGCACACCTACAGCCTAGAGAATGACCTGCTGGGTGGCACAGAGGTGGAAAGGGATCTTGGAGTCCTAGTGGACTCCAAGATGAACATGAGCCGGCAGTGTGACGAAGCCATCAGAAAAGCCAATGACACTTTATCGTGCATCAGCAGATGCATGACGAATAGGTCCAAGGAGGTGATACTTCCCCTCTATCGGGCGCTGGTCAGACCGCAGTTGGAGTACTGCGTGCAATTCTGGGCGCCACACTTCAAGAAGGATGCGGATAACCTGGAGAGGGTCCAAAGAAGGGAAACTCGTATGGTCAAGGGCCTGCAGACCAAGCCCTACGAGGAGAGACTAGAGAAACTGGACCTTTTCAGCCTCCACAAGAGAAGGTTGAGAGGCGACCTTGTGGCTGCCTGTAAGTTCATCACGGGGGCACAGAAGGGAATTGGTGAGTATTTATTCACCAAGGCGCCCCCGGGGGTTACAAGAAACAATGGCCACAAGCTAGCAGAGAGCAGATTTAGATTGGACATTAGGAAACACTTCTTCACAGTTCGAGTGGCCAGGGTCTGGAACGGGCTCCCAAGGGAGGTGGTGCTCTCCCCTACCCTGGGGGTCTTCAAGAGGAGGTTAGATGAGCATCTAGCTGGGGTCATCTAGACCCAGCACTCCTTCCTGCTTATGCAGGGGGTCGGACTCGATGATCTATTGAGGTCCCTTCCGACCCTAACATCTATGAATCTATGAATCCCCACATTTAGAAGCGTGGTCTAATATAGCAATCTCCAAACCAGTATGCGCCACTAGTGGGCCAGAGAACAACTGGTAGTCTTCAGGGAGCTAGCTGTTCACATGTTTCTGGCTGAAATGATTTATAAAAACAGAACAGATGTGAGGGGGGAGATGAAGAGTAAAAGCAGCTAGCGTGATCAACTTTTTTCAAAAGGGACAACATTTCTCATGAAAAGAAGCTAAAATTAACATGGACAACATTCCCAATATTACTTTTTCACATGAGTAATTGTTCTATGTGCTACAGAGACATTATGTAGCCACAAGTGACAGGGGAAGCAAATTTGTGTGATCAAAATTGAGATAACATAGAATACCCCCATGACAATCTCTTAAAATTTGCACTTTAAAAGTTTGGGGACTCCTTAGTCTAATGGTGATAGCAAGGAAGTGAAGGGTTGCAAACCTCAGTCTTAGTCTCAACACTGCCACAGACTTCCTGTGTGACCTTAGACAAGTTATCTAGCTACTCTATCTCAGTTTCACTATCTGTGAGAGAAAAATATTAATGACACGGTATCCGAGTTCCTCAGAGAAAAGCAAGCAATGCATATATTTATTATCTGACGGTTGGTGAATTTCGCAGTCTCAGTCTAGCTTTAGTGTTTCTCAACTATTTTAGATTCAAGCACCCCTCAAAAAATGCCAGCTCTTAGCTTTCACTTATTTCTCAACTCTGTAACAATAGCTTCTCAACTAGTATCAACAATTCTTCTGTTGAAAAGATTTCAGACCACAACAGGTCAGAATGGTTTTGACACTATGAATTCCCTTTTGAAACTTCTGGGTTTATTTTTTGAATCCTAACAATACTAAAATTGCATGGGCCCCCACAGAGCACTCCTAAAAGGATGCCGTGGCACCCTGATTGAGCATCACTAGTCCAGGTTCCTAGTTAAGATGAGCAGGACCTCCAACCCCTGGGACAGACATTACAGATAAACCAGTTTAAGTGATCAGAAACTGGTTTAAACCTGTAACAGAAGAGATGTTCAGTGCACATTAACCAGTTTGAAAATGGCTGAAACTGGTTTGAGATAAATCTGGCTGAATGTAGTATCAGACTTAACTGATTTGGGCCAAACTGGTCTATGCAATATCTGTCCCAGACCCCATCCTGGTTTAAGGTAAATCAGAATCCCCTAGCATCCAGGCATGCTTACTTGGCTGGGTGGGGCTCTCTGCTCCAGAGAGCTAGGCTAGCTCCTCCCCTGTGCTCCCTGGCTGCAGCTCTGGCAAAGACTGCAGGTACAGTGGGGTCTGCCTTGCTCCCTCGTGCTCTCCCCTTCCCCCTCACCCCCTGCTCAAGCAGGGATCCCCCCTCCCCTCTGTCTTATGCGGACACCTCTCAGCATTAGCTAGCATACCACATGCTGGCTATGGTCTGTGCTGCAGGAGACAGGACAAAGGCAGACAGCACAGTGTCAGCTTAGGGCTTTTGGGAGCTAATCAACAGGTAGCTGGTAATGTCCCTCCTTGGAAAAAGTTGTTTAAGAAGAGCTTGAACTAATGAGAGGCTGTTATTAATAAACACTGAGGGGTGATAAACACTGTGTTATCAACTCCCTGCTGGGCTGTTGCGGGGGAGGGGAACCCCTCCCTAATCGGAAAGTTGCAGCTGAGATGCACTGAAAAGGCAATGTAGGATATTTGATCCCTCCAGCTTTGGAAATAAGAGATCCTAGTTATCAATCTACAACTTTTTACTAGCATCAGAATAATTAATAAAAAAAGAATTTGCTAATTAGACAACTTGTACCTGCATGAAAGCTTTTTACAATCCCTTTTCACATTGCAGGACTTGTGTGACTGGCTGTCCTGTGCATAAGAGACCCAGATGTGCTTTGACAATTCTCTTGAGTAAGCAGAAGTCACCATTCCGTTGCAGAGGCAGAAGTGTAGTCATTACTATGCACCTTTCAGTTTAGGAGCAAACACAAATAATTTTTAAGTGATAGGAGTTAGAAGAAAGTGGCTTTGAGATTTACTTTGTTCACCTTGAAATTAAAAAACACAAAATATTGCTACATATTGAATGTTTTGGTTTAATTTTATATGAAAAGACAAAAGTGCTGGGATATTATAGCTTATATAGCTTTATATTATATAAAATGGACAGAAACAGCTGTACTGGGACATAATCCCCTTCAGAGAATGGGTGCATGACTGGCTTAGGTGTTGTGACCCCCTCTGGTGGGGATGGATATGAGGACAGAGCAGGGTACTAGAATAAAAAAAAAAAACCACAAAAAAACATTGAGCACACATTTCTTTTGTTAGATTTTGGAACACCTGAGATTAAGTGTACAATGTACAAAGCAAATGCCTTTATTATTACTTTCCAAGTTTCCCTAGCTAATTTTCATGAGCTCATATAAATATTGTCTCTCCTTTACTATAATCATCTCCTACTGTCTTAGACCACCTAGTAAATAAGAAACATAAAAGCAGCAGCAATACTGTAAACACACACACAAGGATATGGAAAACCCTACTATCATTTAACATACTAGCAAGAAGAGAGTATCAACCAGTATGAGCTATGTCCTCATACCTAAGGACAAGAAAAGTCTCTCTCAGCTTATGGTCTCCAGAGAACTACTCTACCCTGCAAAGAGCTTTTCTTTCTGTTGTCTTCTTTGTGCACAAACTTGTTAAAAACCCACTAATATCTTCAAGGGATGACAAGTACAGCCCCTTCTGCAGAAGCAGACTTGCTCTCCTATCCATTTTCCTCAAGATGCATCTTCATTCTCTCTCTCTCTCCTGAGCACCTCTGTTACTTCCTCCTAAGGCTGTTTCATTTGTCCTTTTCTTTCCTTTCCCAACATCCCATGTGCTTTGTCCTCCTTTCCCTAATCCTGAAGACATTACTTTTTAACTCTTCTGCTATAGACTTTGGTTCTTTTTCTTTCTGTTTCCCTGGACTTCTTCAGCTATTATCTTTCCCCTTCTGCCTCCCAGTCTAAAATCTTAAGCAACTTTTCCCCATACGCTGTTGACATCGAAGCTCTATTCGGAGGTCCCTAATACTAGAGGTGAAGGCTGGTGCCACTTGGCACGGAAGTCACTAGTTCCCAGCACCTCCTCTTAACCCCTTTTCCAGCTGTGCATACCTGCCGAGCCAGAGGGAGGGGGGGATGAAAACATAGGATGGTCTAGAGCAGCATTTTTCAACCCATGGGGTGCAGCCCAAAAATATATGAAAGGTCTCAAACAATCTCATAAAAATGTGGAAAATCGTGTTTTTTTCCTTTAAAGGAGAAAAATGTGGAAAAGTGTTAGCCTGCAAGCTGCCGGCTTGCAAGGGGCAACACATGCATGTGGCAGCCAGGCAGCTTGGAAAGCAGCTCCTGTAGTTCCCCACAGGTAAGTCTATGGGGGGCAATGTGTCCCCCCAGATTTGGGCATCCGCAGCAGGCACGGGGCTGCAGCCTGGCCTGGCCAGACCAGACCAGCACAGACGTGCGACGCAGCACGCAGGAGAGCGGAGCGAGGCTTGTTGCTGCTGCCACCAGGACCCCAGCGCCAGTCGTGCCACCAGCAGCATGAGGAGTAATGGGTGGGGGCTGTGCTGCCCCCACCTCTACCCTGTTGCATGGCGCAGCCAGTGCTGCCGCCCCCTGCAGGCCGCGGCCCTACCCTGGAGGCGGTGGGCGGCAGGCAGTGCAGGAGGCAGGAGGGCAGTGGTGGCGACGGCGGCAGCAGCCAGGCCATGGTGGTGGAGCAGAGCCCAGCACTGCTGGCGGCGCGGGGGCCCTGTGGTGGTGGCGGCAGCCGCGAGTCTTGTCGCCCTGCTCCGCCCTCCCACGCTGGGTCCCAGGCGCTGGGCTGTGGCGGCAGCTCCTGCCCGTGCCCACAAATCGGGGCATGTGCCTCACACGGGGGGCGTGGGGCACTGGCAGGGCTGCGGCCACTCGTGCTCTGCAGCTTGAGGTGGCCGGAGCGACAGGGGCCTGCGAGTTCCGAGCGCCTCCGCACCCAGCTCTGCCTGCAAGGGCCCCCCATGAGGCGCCCGAGCCCTTCCATAGACAGCACAGAGGATGCACGAAAGGCCCGAGACAGCCTCGCCAGGCCGCGCTCACCCCGCTCCCACACCCCCAGGGGAGGACGGGGCCATTTCGCATGCGCCTCCCCTCGGCCCCAGAGCCCGCGAGCGGCGCGCGCCGCTAACCGCCCCAATTCGAATTCGCATCCTGAGCGCCCAATGACAGAGGGGAGGAGGCGGAGCCGAGGCCGCTCCGCCTGCCCCGCCGGCCTTGCAGCCAATCAGGACGGCTGCTGGGTTTGAAAAAAAGTGCGCGCGGTGGATGGGCGTGGCTTGGGCCGCTCTGCAAGCGGAGGGGGCGGGGTTCTGGCGGCGGAGCAGGGGCCGGGTCGGGGCCTGGGCGGAGCTCGCCTCGCTCTCTGCCCGACCCGAGCTGGGGCTGAGGGGCGTGGCCCGGTGCTGGGGGCGTGGCCCGGTCTGGCCCCGCCCCTGGCCGGTCTCCGCCCTCGGCTCCGGCCGCCTGCTCAGTCTGCACCGGCTGCTGCCCACTCGGGTCGCGGGGCGCTCGGCGCGGGGCAGGCATGAGAGCGGACGGTGAGAGCGGGACGCGGGGCCCTGGCCGGGCTCGCTGCGAGGGGCCCGGGCGGTCGGGTGCGTCTGCCCCAGGAGCTGGCTCCGGCCCGGACAGGGGCCGCCGCGGGGAGCCCTGGCCCGGCCCGGCCCGGCCCTGGTTGGCTGGAGCCCGGGAGCGGCGCTGCTTTGGGCGGGTGGATTTAAAAATCCGCAGGGACTGCGCGGGCCGGGGCCGGGGCCGGGGCCGGGGCCGGTCCGCCAGGGGGCACCTCGGGCACCTCCGCCGGGGGGCGCAGCGGGTCGACGCGGGGTGCCGCGACCATAAAATGCCAGAGCGAAGTCCGAGGTGTGAGCCCGCCGTGACCGGCCAGCACGGGCGGCGGGAGCCTGCGGCCGGGGAGCGTCTGCCGGGCCGCGATGCCCGCGCTGGGCTGCTCCTCTTCCGTTCATGGCGGGGGGGGGGGCAGCAACCTCCTGTCTTGTGCCGTCAAGTCTCTTCCCTCCAAAGGGAGAGGCGGCCCCCCCTGCCTCGCAAAAGTGTTTCTGACTCCTCAGGTGCAGAGCAGACACAGTCTCTTCCAAAGTAAATTACTTATTAGTCACCTGTGGAAGAGCATCTAATTAATGATTATGTAATAACTGTTTTATACATACAGGTGAATCACTTACACCTACATCTTATATTTGTGTGTTTGTTTTCTAAGAATATTTTCCTGAAACCAGGTTACTTTAACAAATTATTATTTTTTAATTGTTCTTTCTGCATAAATGGGACAGGAATATTTAAAAACGCCTGAGATTAATGTATTTTGTTTCTTGCTGCAGGCATGCAGGCAGTGCTAGATCTCTTTCTACAACATATTGCCTTCAGTAACTGAAGGAACTTATAGTACATTTGCCTATTTAATCAGGACTTGCTTGGAATATATTGGTGATACAATCTGTGCACACAGTGCAAACATGCTTGTTTATAGCTCATGTGGCAATTTTTGGTAGTCTTCCTCTTAAATGTTCTTGGCCGGGGGAGCCGTGTTGTCAGCTTCAGTTCTCTGAGCTGATGAGTCAGGCTTCAAATCTGACTAAAGGCATCATTGACACATCAGTCTAGATTGCGTTGCCTTATTACTTTACAGTAGATCTCATTCTAGAAGAGAAGAGGAACACCTGCCAGATAGTGGCAATGTCAGAATTGCCCCTTATCACATAGCTATAATCTTTATTCAAAGGTAACTGACATAGCAAGGGGCTCCCACTGAAACAGTGGCCATTGATCTCAAAAGAATTAGTGGGATGCATTCATTTTTGGTATAAAAAGATGTTCTATTCTGGTGCATAGGATGTGGCCACTTTACTTTGCAAAAATACCTATAACTTGTAGTGGGCAATATAGTTCCTCCAGCTGGGTATTTCCCAATCAGTGAGGCAATTCTGAACCTGCGTCAGTGTCACTGGTCCTAGGGAGGAAGCTCAAAAGCAGCCAATCAGACTTTTTCCCTCTAGCTATCTTGGTTCTGCCCTCCTAAATTATGCCACCCAGTGTTTTCCATGGTGGGAACCAGAGAAGCACTTGGCTGTAGGGTTCTCTGTATGCTGGTCTGTTACAATGTGACAGTGAGAATGGAAAACAGAGCAGGCCAGGAAGGCAATCTACAGAAAATCTCTCCTTCTAGTAGTACAACATTAAAAAAAAACCCCCAAACCTTCACCTCTTTGAAATAGTGAAAAATGGGGGTGGAGAATTTTTTCAGAGAAGTTGGTAGCCAGTGCCTTATACAGTAATGGGTTTCTTCATTCTGTCACATCCTCAGCTAAATCAGTCCCTGTGGCCCTACAAATAAATGATGAAATCCTTGCAAAGGGGTTGTTCCTTAAATCTTCCTGAAAAGTCTGGGGAAAACCCAGCTGATCAGACTTTCTGAATAAATTCAGAATCTCATTGGATAAGATCTATAGGCATTTGTACACATACATGGAACAAGAGTGTCAGGTGCTTTTTAAAAGTGCCTGGTGCTGCATCGCATGCATTTGTATAAATGATGAAAAGTGCATCAGCGCTGAGAAAATGGCAGCAGTGCACTTTTGAACTAAAATGAATCGAAGGTGTTTTAGTTCAAAAGTGCACCGCCGCCATTTTCTTAGCACTGATGCGCATTTCACCCTTTATACAAATGTAGGCGATGTAACGCCGGGCACATCAGATTGTGTGCTCCACAGACTTGATTAACTGAGTCTTCTCGGACACACTGGATTTCTGGCATGTTGGAGCAGGTAAAGATGCGTGTATAAATGCCCTATAAGCTGAACTTTAAAGCTACACTTGATGTTGGCAAGAAGAAAAACTGCTTGGTGAGGAGGCCGATGACTCCCTTTGCAGAATTTAAACTCTGTTTTTTTAAGTGTGTGGTTTCAGCACTTCAAGCCAGGTGAAAAAAAGGCCCCTTTCCAGATGCTGACCCAGTGTCTCTGGTGCCAACGGGCAGTTCCTTCCCTTGGGCTGCTGCTTACAGCTCTACATAGTAGGGCTGTGTAAAACAGCACCGTTCCAATTCGACTTCCATTTTGACAATTCAGCGGAACAGTGTTTCGTTTCGAGTTTCGTTTAGTTTTGTTTCGAAAGCACTGTTCCGTTTCGTTTCGTCAAAAGTGTTTTGCTGTTTCAACACTGTTTTGATGTTTTGCCCATAGGTTATGGGGAAACATAAAATGCAGCAGGCAGGCAAATCGTGGGCTCGCCTGCACCCCTGAGAGTGCTGCCGGGGCTGTGCCGGAGACCTCCCAGGGGTGTGGCCCCTGATCTGCCTGCCAGATGAGAGAAGATTGGTGCGCTGCCTGAGACCAGTGCTGAGGAGATCGCTGCTGCCGCCACTCCCAAGCAGCAGCACCTGGCTCCTCATCTGGCAGGCAGATCGGGGGCTTACCCACACCCCTGGAAGGGCTGCGGGGGCTGTGCCGGAGTCCTCCAAGGAGTGCAGGCTCCCGATCTGCCTGCTAGATGACAGACTGGCACTGGGCGCAGCCTGCACCCAGCACTGAAAAGATCAGTGCCGCCACTGGCACCAGGCGGCAGCACCCAGCTCCTGTCAGCTGGCAGGCAGATAGGGGCACATACCCCCTGGGAGGACTCCGGCATGGCCCCCGCAACCCTCCCAGGGGTGCCGGCGGGCCCCCGATCTGCCTGCCAGCTGACAGGAGCCAGGTGCTGCTGCCTGGGGCCAGCGGGGCCAGGACAGATCGGCTCGTGCAGGGACCCGCCATGCTGATCCGGGGGCAGGGAAGGGTCCCTGCACCAGCTGATCTGCACCTGCCTGGAGCCAGCCCCAGGATCAGGGCAGCAGGTCCCCACACAAGCTGATCATCCCCAGCCCCATACTGAAGCCAGCTCCAGACGAGTGTGGGGCCTGGGGCAGATTAGCTTGTACGGGGACCCTCCTCCGCCCTGGGATTGGGGCAGTGGGTCCTTGCATGAGCTGATCTGCCCTGGCCCGCTGGCCTCAGGCAGCAGCACCCAGCTCCTGTCAGCCGGCAGGCAGATCAGGGGCCTGCCGGCACCCCTGGGAGTGCTGCGGGGGCTGTGCTGGAGTCATCCTGGGGTTATGTGCCCCCAATCTGCCTGCCAGCTGACAGGAGCCAGGTGCAGCACTGATCTTCCTGGTGCTGGCTGTGCCCAGTGCCAGTCTGTAATCTGGCAGACAGATCAAGGGCTCGCACAGCCCCCCACAGCCCTCCCGGGGGTGTGGGCGAGTCCCGATCTGCCTGCCAGATGACAGGAAGTAGGTGCTGCCAGCTGGGACTGGTGCTGAAGCCAGTAAGCCTGGCTTTGAAACTCGAAATGTTTCGAAACTTTTCGAAATGTTTTGAGTTCCCTTGTTTAATTTCAAAGCTGTTTTGAAGGCTTTAGTTTTGTTTCGATTTTGCTGTTTCAAGCTGGAAACGCATTGAAACAACTTTGAAATGAAACACTGGGTGAAATTTCGCACGGCCCTGTTACCTAGTAGCTCAGAGAGAATCTGCCTAGTCTTTGATCACTGAAAAGTAGCAGTAACCAATAGTGAAACAGGCACTTTGCAGCTGCTTGGCAAAGATCTGAGCAATAAGCAAGGCAGTCAATATTGCTTTTCATTGGGATAAATGACCCCTCTCACCAAGCCACCACTCGCAGGCCATTGAGATTAGAACAGATCCTTTTCCTTTCTAGTGGATTGCTTCAAAAACTCCCCCAGATGGAGGTTGAAGATAGTGCTGGGTTTGGGATTATCATTAAGGTGTTGTCCCAGGCCTCTGTAGTGATCCTTCTGCTTTTAATTCATTCTTGCTGCTAGGTAGTTTTGTCCTGTAGCTAACAGATACAGGGTAAGCATGAGGTATGGCTACATGAAGGAAGAGATTTGATCAAGAGCAATGACCCAATGCAAAAAAGGGATAGTTAGGTTAGAAACTCATTACAAACTGTTGACGTGACTGCAGATACCTTAACATGTTATGTATCGTATGAGTGGAAATAACTTGTGAAAGAATTCCTCACAGTAGAGGGAGTATTCCGATTGATCCAAGTGAGGTGGGTAGAAAGTCACCTGTTATAGTGGAATTAGTGAGTCCATAACATGGAGTAGAATTTTTAATGTTCATTTTCACTGAAGAAGCTCTACCACTTGTGTTGCAATAGAGGAGGCTCAGTAATACCAGTAATTTACATGTTGATAGGTGGGTGAGTAATCTTTCCAGCTGTTGTCTTTGTCTTGAAATTGCTACTTGGCATTGCTCTTTACTAAATTTCATATCTGTGTGTTTTTTCCAGTAATCCACTGTAGATGTTCCAGGTGCTTTCCTTTTCCTTCCAAGCGAAGGATAAGAAAACGGCCCCGAGTCCTGACCTTATTGAGTCTCCCTGAAGATGTCCTGTTTCACATTCTGAAAGGCCTTCCTGCTGAGGACATTCTCTCAATCCGAGCTGTGAGTCTGTTAATCCATTTCACCCCTGTAACATGATGTGGCTTACCATAGTCTTTGTGATGTCCTGCCATTAGGACCCAGGACTGGGGAAGGCTGGATTCTCATGTCATAGCAAATCTACCAGCTGTACAGCCACCCTGTATGTATTCCTTTGGTTTTTCTTCAGATCTATGCCCTTGTAATAGCAATTTGATTGGTAAGTCCTTCACAAGATCAAGATTAGCAGGAGAGTTTGGGTGTTCGTAGGGGCCTGTTTTGCTAAATGATCCTGTCTGAACAGTTTGGTTCAGCTAGGAATATCTTGCCTTCCAAGCTCGCATCTTTGTCTAATCTAATTTACTGTAGATAAAGCAAGGAATAGATGTATAAAAATCTACCACTGGTATGTTAGTCTAACAAGATTGTAATAGTAGATCTCATGAACTATGTTGTAATCATTTGCTTCTGTTTTATCTCCAGGTGCATTCACATCTTAAATACCTTGTAGATAATCATGCTAGTGTTTGGGCATGTGCAAGTTTTCAAGAAGTATGGCCTTCTCCAAACAATCTGAGGATGTTTGACAGGTAAATGACAGGAATCCAGGCATGTCTGCTGCATAAGAGGAAGGTAAATAGGTATCCAACTCCCACTGACTTTTGCTCAAAGTTGGGTACCTAACTGTCCTTTCTGCCTTTGAAAATCTCTCTGCTTCATGTGATTAGGAGTACTGTTGATTTCTTTGCCTGTGCTACAAGTTGGGACTGTTATGTTAGCTGAAGTAGGGGCTACAGTTATATTGGTAGCATAAGTAGAAGTTACTTCTAGAAAGTGCTTTGAGATCCCCTGATAAACTAATCACAGTTGCTTTTCTTCTGTACTTTTGTCTCAGTATAATGTGCAAACCAGAATGACAGACCAGAAGAAAGCATAATTGGTTTTAAAAGTCCTTAAAAGTTGTACAACATGACTCTTTCTACACATGTAGCAGCATTTTAAAAAAACAGTAAGAGTTGCAAACAAAGGGGTTGAAGTCTGAACGAGTAAATCTTTTCAGAGATACCTTTAATGTCCCTTTTGAAGGAATGGAGGTGGATGCTAATGTAGCATGCTACTTGTCTTCCTTCTGATTATTGTTGGCACTCTGAGAGAGCTATTTAGTTCTTTATGAAGATAAGAGAGACTTCTGGATGAAAAAAAGTGTCTGGCTTTTGTGGGGACAGGAAAGGAAGGATATGATAATTTATTCTCTAGTGCTCCTGGAGATGTCTTATCTACTTCAGAGGTGCAAATGCTTATTTTTTCCATTTTTTTTAAATATAACTAGAAAGCAAAGTTTGTTGCTCCCCTGGAATTCTCAAATGATTCAAACATCTGATTTGGAGACGCACAGCTTAAATTTGAGGTCTTTTTCTATATTCTTCCTCAGGGCTGCTGAAAAGGGTAACTTTGAAGCTGCTGTGAAGCTGGGAATAGCATACCTGTACAATGAAGGCTGTAAGTATGAGCATTTATGCTTTGAAATGACAGAGGGCATGTTTTAAAATGGAAATCAGACATTCACAGTCTAATCAAGTTTTGATTTTTTTTTTTTTTTTTTTTTTTTTTTTTTTTATGGGTCACTTGAAGAGGGACACCCCTAAATAGAAACAATAAAGATTTTTGCATCCAAATTACAAGACTGGTGAAGATAATTAAAACTATTTTCCCCTTGCTCACAAATATGTGGCCTGGTCCCATCTACCATTATGCCATTGAATGATATAACAGAAAAAGTATGTAAGCGTTTTACAAACCACCGAACTACAAGGGGCTGAAATAGCACTATGCACAGGAAACCTGTGAAAAGAATTAATGGATTTTCTTCTTAGCTGAGGTGTAGAAGTGACGATCACACAATTAACAGCTCTTGAAGGTTTGGATTTTGTAAGTCTCTGATCATACTAGGTTGTTTGGGGTATCTATAAAACATGCTTTAAAATGCAGATGAAGTGTTAGAAAATGAATTGTTTTTTTTAAAAGGAGGCGCCTGACAGTTGGCATTTGTGCTCATGTGCCAAAGGGGATTGGTGTTAATTTGTCAAGTATCAGTATTCATCATATCGCACTAAGTTAGGATTCTGCATTGCTGTTGGCTGACTGTATGACAAGGTCTTGTGTTGCTGCCAGTGATTTGTTTTTAAATTGTGGGGTTTTTTGACTGTCAAAATTTCCAACCTGAATCATGTAAAGTAGGCCTGTACGAATAGGGAAGTATTCCATTTGGATTTGGCCGATTCGGAGGACAGTGATTCGATTTGGAGATTTGGATCACTGTCCTGAGTTGATTCGGCTAAATAAGCTTCAGAAGATTCGGACAGATTTGGTGATTCGAATCGGCCAGGGAGAGGCAGGCACAGCCAGGCGGCTACAGGTTCTCCTGCGGCTCCTCTGGCTGTGCCTGCCTCCCCCTTCACTCCGGGATTGGGGAGAGCCACAGGAAAAGTCCCCGTGGCTGCCCTGCCCAGCACTATCCCTCGTCTGGCCCCAGCCTAGTTCCGGCACTTTAATTAAAAAAAAAAAAAAGAAGCCCCACACTCATTGGCTGCAACAGTGGCAATTATCACCGCTGCCTCATGCTGCGCAGGGTGGCTCTGCCACGAGCTCTCAGTGGCCCCTGATTGCCACTGCCAGAACCAGTGAGTGCATGGCTTTTTTTTTTTTTTTTTAAGTGCTGGGAGGTTGGGCTGGGCGGGGGATGAGGCTGGTCAGGGGAGCCATGGAGACTTTTCCCGCAGCTCTTCCAGCTGTGCCTGCCTCTTCCCCAGTGAGGGGAACTGCGGGGGCTCTGCCCTGTTGCTGCCTGCCAAGTCAGTGGGTGGGGCGCAATGGAGGCATGGCTCTCTTCCAGCAGCAGAAGGGCGGAGCCCCTGCTGCCAACACTGCTGTGCCCGCATCAGCGCTGGGAGAGGGGGGCTCTGCCCTGCTGCCTGAAAAAGCAGCTGGCACGGGGGATGCAGGATGCAGGCGCAGCAGCGATGGGAGTGGGGGCTATGCCCTGCTGCTGCTTGCCCCTTCCGCCTGGAGCAAGCCGCACCTGCATCCTGCGAGCCACCCTCCCTGCCCTGGCTGGACAAGTGGCAGCAGGGCAGAGACCCTGCTCCCAGCAC
Organism: Alligator mississippiensis; assembly: GCF_030867095.1. NCBI lineage: Eukaryota > Metazoa > Chordata > Crocodylia > Alligatoridae > Alligator > Alligator mississippiensis. Next base: position 27,355,301 of record NC_081836.1, on the reverse strand, counting down.
TGCTGCATCCACATCCCACTCCCCGAGTAACGCACCCCTCCACACCAGCTGGGCAGCCCCAATCCCTCCCTTCCCCACACCCCTTCCCTCCACCCTCCCCCAGCCCCAACAGACTTACCAGCTGGAAGCAGCCATCACCTGCCTGTTTAGTCTATTGCCGAATCTCCAAAGTGGCTGAATCTTTTCAGAAGCTTTTCTGAATTGATTCGGATGCTTCAAATCGATTCAGAGCTTTTACTTGGTCTCCCAATTCGATTTGGATATGGAGATTCGGCCCGATTCGGGGCCCGAATTGCCAAATCCAAATCGAATTGGGAGACCAAGTAAAAGCTCTGAATCGATTTGAAGCATCCGAATCGAATCCGTTACTGAAGCTTTGCACAGCCTTAATGTAGAGGTACCTTTCAGTCTTGCTCCTGCCCCATCCTGTTAGTGTCTCTAAAAATTATCCTGTGGTGATTTTAAACCGTCTTTCCTTTTTAAATTTTATATGGTCTTTCCCTTGTTCCAGTGTCCATCTCTGATGAGGGTCGTGCAGAAGTGAATGGGTTAAAGGCATCTCATTTCTTCAGTTTGGCAGAACGTCTGAATGTCTGTGCAGCCCCATTTATCTGGCTTTTTATTCGCCCGCCCTGGTCCGTGAGTGGGAGCTGCTGCAAAGCTGTGGTCTATGAGAGTCTTAAAGCAGAGTGCCAGTTTCAAAAAGTAAGTGGTACTTTTTTCTGTTGATGGTTTTCAAGCAGCTTAGCATGGACAGCCACTGCTTTGCCAGGATCTTCAATTTCTTCAAGTAGCTTTTATGCCTTCACTTGTTAATGGCTGTAAACACAGTTGTTGATAGAATTAAACTGCATGCAGCATGTTGGATGGGCACTGTCAGATGGATGCCAAAGTATGGCTTGGCCAGATTCAGTAGCATAATTAAAGCAGGGCAACCTGGGCAGCAGCACTGGACATTGACTTAGGAGTGGGGCAGGGGGTGGAAGAACAGCAGTTGCTGCCACACCCTCACAGTTGTATTGCCAGCAGCGCAGTGGCAGCTGCAAGTTGCCACTGCCTCAGAGTGACACAGCTGCCCTGGCACATTGCTCTCTTGTTATGCCCCTGGCCAGATTCAGTTCCATCTCCCGAAGTAACAAAATAATGAGGGAAGGAATGGTCAGTTGTCAAAAGACCAACAGCAAAATGCAAGTTCTAGCCTGGGGATGTCTGAAAAAAGTTGTTCTTTTTTGTTCTTTTTACTAATACATGGCTGCTTAAACCCTATCTCTCTTCAGGCTCAGAAAGGATCTATTCTTCATTGCTTAGCTAAGGTTTTAAGTCTCTTTGAGGTGAGTGATATTTGTTTCCTGCTGACAAGACCTAGTAATTATGAAAGTATAATTTTACAATGCAGACTTCTTCTATGTCTCTTTAAAATGCTTGGTGTGTTTTGTTGTTACCTTTATGCATGATCAGTCCAATTGTTACTTACTTCTTCCAAGGTGTGTTGTTGTTTTTTGGGTTTTTTTTTTTTTTAAGGCTGAGAAGCTTAAATACCTTTTCTTACCCTCTGTTTAAGGGATGCTGTCAACTCTAGACGTTGTCAGTTGAAAAAAATTAAATAGTTTTAAGTAGAGGTGCACCGATACATCGGTCTGATATCAGACAAGTACCGATATGAGGAAAATTGTCTATATCGGATATGGGGCCAATAATTTGGCTGATAAATGCCCGTGCTATGCACGGCCACAGCACAGCACGGAGCAGAGCCAGCAGCATGGAGAGCTACCTCCGACTGGTAAGTCGGAAGGGGAGGGGAGAGGGAAGGGGCGTCAGGGGGCAAATCAATGCCCCTGCAGTGAGGGAGGGGGCAGGGGTAGGCACTGCCCAGCTGGGGCGGGGGGGTCATGAGATGGAGGCGCAGCTCGTGGGGAGGGTGGCTTTTGCTGCTGGTTGCACCCCGCTGCTTGCACTGCTGCCGCCCAAGCACCAGGAAAAGCTGGAGTTGTGGCGGGCAGCAGCACAGGGTTGGGAAAGGAGCTGCAGTGAAATTTGGAGGGGCTGCAGCCTGCTCCCAGTGCCGCCAGAGCCTGCTCCAAGTCCAGCCCCTGGGAAAAAATCTGCGCAGCACTGGCTCTGGCTCCACCCTGCAGCTGCAGCCCACCCCACACCGCACAGGTCCAGGGGCACATGTCCTCCGCCCTCCTGGGTTGCACACCCCCCCCCCCCCCCAACTGCACTCTGTCCTGCATGTGTGTCATCCCCCTGCCCTCGCCCTAGCTGGGCAGCACTTGCCCCCTCCCTCCCCGTGGGGGGTGCTGATCTGCCCCCCCCCCCCCCCCCCCCCCCACACACACACACACACCCCTTCTCTCCTCCCTCCCCTTCCACCACAAGGGACTTACCAGCTGATGGCAGCTGTATTGGATCTATATCAGCCTCCTTAAATATCAGTTATCAGTATCAGCCTCCAGAATCTCTATTGGTGCACCCCTAGTTTTAAGTACTAGACCCATAGTGCTCACACTGAGTGGATGCTCCTTTTGAGAGCTGTCATTACTGGTACCAAAGCAAAGGGCGTGCTGCCCACTTAGGTCTCAATTGTTTGAACTCCCAGAGGAAGGTTGCAAAGCAACCCCCCCAGTCTGAGTCTCCTAACAATAGTGCCTACAGTAGTGCTGGAAACAGCCCTGAAAATCTGTAGATTGCTTTCAATCAATAGATTCTGTGCTGTAGTTTTTAATCTTTGGAAATTCTGCCACACTTAGCTGTGTATGCAGAATAAATGACATGTTATCCTGTGTTCTTAGGATGAAGAAAAAAGAGAGGAAGCCCTTGAAATGTTTGAAGAATCTTCAAAGCAGGGTTGTCTAAACAGCTCCTACCTCCTCTGGGAAAGTAACAGAAAGGCTGCTGTGAGTAAATGCTTCCTAAAATAACATTAATTTGTATTACAGCAGTACCACAGGCCCTAACCAGGACTGGGGCTGTTAGGTGCTAAATACAAACAGAGTAAGACAGTTCCTTCCTTTAAGACAGGGATGGGCAATTATTTGGGCCTGAGGGCCACATGGCCTGTTTTGGGGAGTTGGGTCAGCACCCTTCCTGCCCCCCTGTACGTAACAACTCGCCAAAACTCCCTATGTGGGATGGGGCCCCAGGTAGCGGTCTTCAGGAGTGAGACAGGTAGGCAGGGCTGGGATCACAGGGCAAAGGCATGGAGCGGTGGCAGTGCAGGGCCAGGGCTTGGTCAGAATCATGCTCCGCTGCCTACGCACCCCTGTGACAGGCACAGATTCCACAGGCAGGGGGATCTCGGCTCTGCCCCCAGCCCTGCTCCGTCACCGCCCCACAATCCCAGCACCAGATGCAGCTCCCCACCCTCTCATGTAGCTTGCCCGCATGGCTCCCTAGAGCTGTGGCCAGGGTCAGGATCTGGGAGTGGTGACAGCATGGGGCTGGGGTAGAGCTTGAAGCTGCTGCGGGTCCTCACTGGGGGGCTGCAGCAACCATGAGGGGGAGAAGAGGGCTGTGAGCCCTGTGGAAGAAGCCAAGAGGCAGGGGCATGGAATAGCCACGTGTGACCGCCAAGCTTGCTGGATGGGGGGGAACTAAGGCTCCCTCCCCTTGCCCGTCCCTTCCCCCAGCCTGCGGCATGCAGCCCACAGGCAGAGGAGAGTGGACCTGGCAGCGACTGCACACCCCACCATGAACTTAGAAGCAGCGGCCAGGACTGGGCCAGGGAAGGCAGGAAGCACTGGGGCACCCCTATCCCGTGCCAGCCTGCAGCCTGTGTGGTGGATGCCTGTGTGGTGGTGGCAGCCCCCAGCTCTGCTGGCTCTGTATGAGGGGTAGCAGAATGGAGCAGCACAGGGGCAGCAGCAGGAACTCCAGTGAGGGCACTGTGTCTGGGGCCAGGTGCAGGTCTTCCTACCTGGTTATGTGCCCTTTGCATGTGGCTCCTGGCCAGTCTCCTTGGACAAAACTTTCTTAATGCTGTTTGTGTGCTTCTCTGTAGATGTCAGATCCTGGCAGATACCTCCAGAGTCTCAGGAAATTAAGGGACTATGCAGCAAAGGGTTGCTGGGAAGCACAGGTAAACCCCTTCTTGGATTATGTATGTTGTGATAAAACTAGAGGTCCACCGATATATCAGTTGCATATTGGGTCAGCACCAATAACAGGAAAATTAACATTATTGGCAATCACCTTTTTTGGCCAATGTCACTGATAAATGCCATGTGCATGTACGCAGCTGCAAGTGGATGGGCAGCTTAAAGAGTAGCACCCTGCCAGTAAGTCTGTGGGATGGGGGGGAAGGAGTGTCGAGGTGGGGGGAGCCTCCACGGTGAGGGAGGGAATGGCATAGGGGCAGGTGTTTCCCAGCCAGGGCGGTGAATGGGACCCTGGGGCCAGGAGCATGACAGAGCGGTGGGTGACTCAACCAGGGAGCATAGGGAGGGGGGCAGCCCTCTGTTGCTATGCACACCCCTGAGGAGGCATGTGGGGCATGCACCTCCCTGGATTTGTGCGTGGAGCGAGGGAGGGGTGCCTGCTGCGGGCTCAGGGCCAGGGGCTGTGCTGGCCTCTTCATGGGAGCAGGCAGGGGTGGGCTGAGTTTAGCTGGGAAGGATAGATATGGGGAATTTTGGGGTGGTTGTAGCCCCCCAAACCTCCCTAGCACTGCCCCTCCTCGGGGCACTCCCTGCGAGTTCCCCACATGGGGCTCCCCAGGGAAAGGCAACGAAGTTGCATGCCCCAAGCAATGGGGGCTAGGGAGTTATAGCCATCCTTCCCAGTGCCACTACTGCCTGTCCCTTACAGTTGAGTCGGGTCCACCACCACCTGCTCCGAGCGCAGCCCTGATCCAGCCCCCATGCCGGGAAGAGGCCTCTGGTGCCAAGCCTGCAGCAAGCAACTTGCCTTTGCCCTGCACACACATCTGGGTGGAGGCACATGCCCCCCTCCATGCCTCCCCCGGAGGTGCACAGCAGCAGGGAATTGCCCCCACCCTTCCTTCTCTGCCCGTCCCCCATGGCTTTGTTCCAGTCCCAGCCCTGGCATCCTTTTCACTGTCCTGGCTGGGCAGCGCCTGCCCCTGCCCCACTCCCTCCCTCCTTGTGGGTGGGGCTCGATCTGCACCCCCCCCCTCTCCTCCCCCCCGAATTACTGGCAGGAAGCTGCTTTTCAAGCTGCCTGGCTATCTATCAGTATTGGTGAAGAGAATCTTTATCAGTGCACCCCTAGGTAAAATGTCTTCTGAAAACACTGCTTCCAGTGAAATCTGGACAGGACCTGCCTTCAGTGTTAAGAGCCTGTTCCAAAGTACTGTATATATTGTTTCAACTTAAGTAGGCCAGTTCTGCAAACCACCTGTTGTTGTCAAAGTCCTTTGCTGGGTTTCCATGTATTTATTAATGGGAAATCTACCCAGGCTCTCCAGTATACTTTTAATTAACAACCTGCATTTTTTCTGACTAAGTGCTAAATAAATAACTTTCTATTTTGTTTTGTTTTTCTTTCCTCTTCTGTCATGCCTGTTGCAGATAGCTTTAGCCAAAGCTTGTGGGAATGGAAATCAGCTAGGATTAGAAGCAAAAGCCTCCAATGAGGTGGTGTCTCAGCTCTTCCAGACCTCCCTTCCCATCAGCAAGCAAACTATCTTCACTGTGCAAAAGGGAATGAATGAGACAATGAGGTAAAGACCGGTTTAGCAGCTAGGGCTCTAACAAACTGTAATACAGCAGCCGAAATTACTGGAAGAGCTTATCTACCTGGAATGAAGTGTATTTTGCCAGATCATTAAGCTCTTTGCTAACTGGATGTAGCTTTGCAACATATCTTAAAATGCAGAAATATTTGTAATTTCGCAAATATCAGTGTGGTGTAGAACCAGAGTAAAGCGACAGTGTGTGTGTGTGTGTGTGTGTGTGTGTGTGTGTGTTTAAAGGATGTCTGTCTTTAAGTAAAATAACAAATTCTGGCAATCTAAAAACCCCCCGCCAAGGACAATGAGCCCAGAGTTGGTCTTCTTTATAAAGATAATAAAATGCCTTTCCAGTTCTGTAGGTACAATATAGGAATCCTTCTAAAATCTGTCTTTGCTATACAGTGTTAAGCTCGTAATTTTTGAGTGCATAAAAGTAGAGGTGTGTCGATACATTGGTCCACATCGTATCAGCACCAATAAAAGGAAAATTGACATTATTGGCAATCATCTTTTTTTGACTGATGTGGCCAATAATGTTGCCAATAAATGTCGCATGCATGCGCATAGCTGCAGCATGCCTGGGGCCAGGAATGCAGCACAGCAGCTTGGAAAGCAGAGCTGGCTGGTAAGCCTGTGGGGAAGGGAAGGGTTGGGGGCAGGGAAGGGGCATGTGGGGGTGCAGATCAAGGCCCCCACGGTGAGGGAGTGGGGCTGGGGCTGGGACAGGGGCAGGTGCAGGTGCTGAACAGCCAGGGTAGGGTGGGGCAGGTACAGGATGGAGCTGCAGGCAGCTAGTCCGGGGGGAATAGCTCCTGCTGTTGCAGACACACCCAGGAGAGGCATGGGGGGCATGTGCCCACCTGATTGTGTGGGGTGAGGGCGAGCTGTGCTCAGGGCTGGGGCTGTGCCAGCCTCTTCCTGGCAGTGGGGCTAGGTCAGGGCTGCGCTTGCGCCAGACAGGTGTGGGGCAGGCAGCGGTGGCGCTGAGAGGGGGGCTACAGCAAATCTTGGGGTGCCCTCCATGCCTCCCCCAGGGGTGCGTGCAGTGGCAGGAGCCCCACCCCCTGGATGAGCAGCCTGCAGCTCCAGCCTCTGTTCCACTCCTCTCATTGTGGAGGCCTCAATCTGCACCCACTCACACGCCCTCCCCTTCCCTCCCCACACTCCTTCCCCCTCCCAACAGACTTACCAGTGGGACACTGCTTTCCAAGCTGCTGGGCTGTATATCGGCAATTGGATCAGTATCAGCTGATATGGCTGATCAATAATCGTCCATTGGTATTGGCCCAAAAATCTTTTATCAGTGCACCCCTACATAAAAAGTTGGTAAAGTGTTTGAGCAGGCTTTAGTGTTACAGTTGTCAATTGGTCATGGTCTGGATGGTTTCTTGCCCAACAGATCATGTGACTTATCTCCTTCCTTAGGTACATCTTAATTGACTGGCTGGTAGAAGTGGCCACGATGAAGGATTTTTCAAGTCTTTGTCTTCATATGACAGTGGGATGTGTGGATCGGTACTTAAAGCTGAGACCTGTACCCCGTGCCCGACTGCAGCTCTTGGGAATTGCCTGCATGGTCATTTGTACACGGTGAGAGTTCCAACTGCTGACTTGCAAGTGTCCAAGTGCTGATGCAGGCCTGCTTGTGCAGCTCTTTGCAGTTTTCTGTACTATGCTAATAAAGAACAGAATGAGAAATAGTCTGGTCCTTCTCTCTACATAGGCTGTCTTTTGGAATGCTGCTCTCTAGAATAAACTTTCTTAATGTTTGTAGATGAGATGCAAAATGCTGCTGTTCCCTGAATAGTTATTTAAATAAGAAAAGCCCGTTATGGTGCAGCATCTGTAGCTCCTTTTATATTAAGCACTAAGGTTTTACAACCAGACTAGTAGCATTGGTATTCCTACTAGAAAGCACTTCAGCCTTATTGTTATTCAGATCAGGCCATGTGATTCCCAGAAGAACAAGTTTGTATCCGTATTCATGCAATGTGTGGGGAAGGGAAGTATTTTTAATCTGAACCAGTGCATTGTCAGTGATTTTAATTCCACTGTGGCCTCAGCGGCAGTGCTTAGAGAGGTTCCCAAACATGGCTCAATTCCAGGCATATGGACTAGCCCTCAGTGCTCGGTCAGCAATTTTCAAGAAGCACTTAACCTGTGAAACAACTTCATGGTCAAGGTTTTCTAGCTGGCTGTCTGATAATGATGCAGCTCCATGTTAAAGACGGTGTAAATGCCCCATTAACATTTTACCTTTCTGCTTCTTGGCCTGACACACAATTTACTGGTGCCTTTTCTAAATTGTACTACCTTCCTCTTTCCCATTGGGGAAGTACCTTCCTAGGATACCCATGAGCATCCAATGTGCAAGAAAAGCTCAGAATGTGTGACTTCCCCTAATTATTTGTGTATCCTGCAGCTTCATCAGCAAAGAGATCTTGACAATACGAGAAGCTGTGTGGCTAACAGATAACACATACAAATACGAAGATCTGGTTCGAATGATGGGGGAGATCATTTCTGCCCTGGAAGGCAAGATAAGGGTGAGTTTTTGGGAAATGAGTGGCATGTTCCTTTCTTCAACTCTCACTTGCTAAATCATGAGTAGTTGTGCTCAGTGATGAGGTAGTGTAGATCCTTTTCCCAATCTCTTTTTTAATTGGATTTTGTTGCGTCTGATGCTCTGAACCAGGATGGTTTGCTTCTGAGATGCTGGTGACTGGGTACTGAATTCAAATAAGCGCTGAGCCAGCTGTGGGACTCATGTCCTTGGTAATCCTGTGCTTGCTGGTGCTTACTGCTATTCTTGAGGAGGTTAAGTTTTAGCCCACTTGGGACTAAGTTTAAAGATTAATTGTTCTGCTTACCACAGGCAAAGTATCTCAATAACCTGTGCTGGTAAGGAGCCATGTTATGAAATGAAAAGGGACTGCTGCTTGGAACCACTTCCATTCCAAATGTCATTGTGTCTGATGCTTGACTGTTCTGAAGTTTTGCCAAGCTCTGTGTTCACCCTTGTGTTAGATTCCTACTATTGTGGACTACAAAGAAGTGCTGCTGAACATAATCTCGCTGGAGAGAAGAACTCTTCACCTGTATGGCTTTATCTGCGAACTCTCACTGTTAAACACAAGTCTTTGTGCATATTCCCCTGCCCGTCTGGCTGCTGCAGCATTACTGCTAGCTAAGATATTGCACAGGCAAGGTAAGGAACAGTCTGATGCTAATCATGAATAAATGGACTTGCAGGGAAGCCTGTCCTGTCCTCTCTGATAGGCATCATAGAGCCAAGTGTATACTTAATTCATTGTGCCAAACTGCCTTGGTCATCTCAAAGGTGAAACTCTGTAGAATGATGTGATGGGCTCGGCTCACTTCCCCATACTAGCATTGGTGGGCTCAAGTTGGCACAAGGCTTGCATTGCCATGGGCTATGAAAAGATTGAGGACTTCTTTTTGCTGTTAAAGGTACACTGGGTTATGCAGCAAGGGACTTCTGAAGGGAGCTGTGGCTGCCAAAACTAGGAGCCCATCAGCTGTATCTGAACTCAGACACATAATCTGAAATACCAGTGCTACTAATAATAATAATGATCTCATGTAAAACCACCTGATGTAAGAGCTGCTTGTTCAGAATGTTTCTGAGCTGGTGTTGAAAATCTCTTCTCCAGCACATCCATGGACCAGCCAGCTCTCTGAATGCACTGGATTTTCCCTAGAAGACCTGATACCCTGCATGCTGAGCCTCTATCAAAAATGGTAAAACCTTCATAGCTTTTTCTGAGTAATTTTCAGTGGTGCTCGGATGGGTAGGAATATTTGGAATTCATGTATTACAGACATTGCATAAATCTGAACAAAATATTGATAATTGTTGTCTTGGAACTGGGGAGATGGCCCTGGCAAAGATACCCTTTGCTTCTTGCACTATGGGAAAGGTTGAGCGTGTTATTGATAATGAAGCTAAATGATGACTGCTTCATTCATTCAAACAGTAGTACCCTTGGTTACAGGAGATGGCTTTCTCATGGCTAGTAGCCCCAGCCTGTCAAAACTCCCTTGTTTCATAAAGCTGGGATGCATTTGCCAGCAGTGAAGGGAACCCATCATGGAAGGTATCATAAGCAGATCCTACCCTCTGTTATAAATATGATAAAGGGAGGAGTTTGGTCCTGGAGCTGCCTCAGAGCTGAGCTACCCATCCTGATTTGCTAACCTGTTGCTATTTCTGTTGGACCAGAGCTGTTGAGAGCGATCCTCCAGACCTATGAAACAAAGGAATTCTAACAAGTCCTGTACAATATAGTGACCTGTGTTGTGATTTTTCTTCTTAGTTTCCATGATGATGTCCCAAAGGATTATAGGCAGGTGTCCTTGACTGCTGTAAAACAACGATTTGAAGATGAACGTTATGAAGAAATTGGCAAGGAGAAGGTGTGTTAGTAGCCTTTTTCTTTTCTCTATTCTGTGATGACACACCCTCAGCAGAGAAATCTACATGGCAGGATATAAAGGACTCACTAAAGCAATGGTTCTTAACCTGCAGGCTGCATGCAACCCAATCTGCACGCTGCTGCAGGCCATGTTACATCCTGTTAAATGGATACACAGGAAGTAAGTTGTGTGGGTGCAGTCCATATAACACATTGAGAACTACAAGTGTGGCCCACTCAAGCAAACGGGTTGAGGACCACTGCACTAAAGGAATAGTAATAGTGGAGAGGTGCACAAGTAATGTGTGATGTTAGTGCTGCTTCCCCTCGGGAGTATACATTGCACAGTGGGGCTGTAAATGCCAAGGAGCAGTTCCAGATCAAGCAATCAGATGCCCTGCTGCTTGGAGTGCACTGCTGTAGTTGTCTCACTAAACTCTTGCTTTTTAGGTGATGAGTTACAGCCAGCTCTGTCTGCTGTTAGGAGTGAAGCAGGAGGACCCAGAGCCCAGTCCCTTGCACACGAGTGCAGTAGAAATTCAAACTTTCCTTAGCTCTCCTTCTGGAAAGAGAACTAAAAGGTTGGTAAGCTGATAATTCCGTATGTGTGCGCTTCTGTTTTGTGTGCATACCCATGGGACCTAATATAACTCAGAAGGGAGGTCTCCCTTGGGCATAAGCCAAGGGGTACTTGGCTTCCCGAAGACTGTGCACACACTTCAGTGTGGCATTTCCTCCTTTCTTCTATTCAGACCTTCCATTCTTTAGAGATCCAAGCAATTCTTTCTCATATCACCCAAAGAAAGGGTTGGATTTGCTGTGCAAGTTGTCAGTTTTGTAGCATTCTCTGGAGGAGTTTTTATAGCTAAGCGAGCAGAGATTGGCCTGGTCTTTTCCTTCCTTTCATCCATATGATCTCAGGCTAACTAACTTCTGGCTTCCATGCTGCAGGAGAAGGGAAGACAGCATTCAGGAAGACCGGGGCAGTTTTGTAACTACACCCACGGCTGAACTGTCCACCCAAGAGGAGAGTCTTCTGGACAACTTTCTGGACTGGAGCTTAGACTCCTGTTCTGGGTATGAAGGAGATCAGGAAAGTGAAGGCGAGAAAGAGGGAGATGGTGAGTTGTGCATCTTCCTATTATTTCCTTGGTTGCTGAAAAAGCACATTTCAAAGGGCAACGTTGAAAGGCCTCCTTTTCATTGTACTCTGGAGAGAGTACCTTTACACAACAATCTTAGCATTACCAAAATGTTATGCATCTCCAGGACTCCCTCATTCTTTTGTGCTGCTGGAAAATATTTGGTTACAAGTCTCAAAAGTTTTTGTTCACTGGCTTCAAATTCAGGAAGATGAAGAACTGCAGCCTGTTCTAAGCATGTTCTGTTGGACTTGAAGGACTAACAAGGGCAGTATTCCTGGCTGTCTGTTAATAGATTTCGCTGCTGCTGTGATCTGCTCCTTGCCATCCCCTGCTAGAATTCTGGAAAGCGCCAAGAATTCTGTGGCACTAGTCATGTGGCAGCTTGGTCAGTACTGCAGTATCTGTGTTCCTGTCAATGCTGTATAACTCAGTGCTTTGTATATAGCCTGTCCTGCATGCCAGCAGTTGCTAGAATACAGCAGTGGGGTCCCTCTTACACAAGGGAATATTTTGAGCTTTCAGTTCTGTCTTAATCCATCCAGGATTCAAACTCAAGCACTCAGGATTCTCCAGCCTGTGCTGAGGCTCTGCCTTTCCTGGCTACACTGTACTCCAGTATATCCAACTAGAAACTAACCTGTTCCTTTTGATCTTTTGTCAGTAACAGCTCCCAGTGGAGTCTTGGATGTAACTGTGGTCTACATGGATCCTGCAAACCACTGCTGTCAGGATTCCAGCGATGAAGATATCCCACCCACAATGTGGTCCCGACAGGATGTTCTGGGGAGGGAGGCTGACCAACAGTGGCTCACACCCCTGACCCCAAGAGAACCTACGCTAGAGGCCAGTTCAGGCTATTCCTCTGTTAACAGTGCTAGTCCTACTTCCTCTGCAGACAGTAATTTTGGAGCATCTCTCAAAACTACCTCAGTGCTGTCTCTGGGCAGTTCCATGAACAAAGGGCCATACCTGTCTTACTACTTGAAATCATGTTTACAGTCTGTCCACTCCAAACCTTGCAAGGGCCAGTGTGACAGAAGGCAAGTCAAGCGGAGAAATGTGGCTGAATGCAGTGAAGAAAAGATGAACTTGGGCTTCTTGAGCCTCTAATTTCATGCTGTTTTACCTAAAAGGGTTCCTGGAAACAGTATTTCTGTGTAGTCTTGCAGGGGAAGGTAGTAAGTAATTGATGCCTGTATAAGCCAGCCCCTCCTCTCCCAGCTAGCCTATGCCCATCAGGGTCCTCAAGCCCAGTTCCTGCTTCTGTGGCCCATTACTGGGCCACCTCATTTCTAGGCAGCTGCTTTTTAAAATGGCCCTTCTACTTTGATCCTATGCAAATTAAAACCCCTCTTTCCATTCTAGTCTTGAGCACATGTTAAGCAAAGAGCCCCTCTATGCCATCCACTGCTGTCTTGTCACCTTTTACTTCTAGCCTCTGCTGGTACGTGAATACGTGTGTCCTCCATAACTTCACACTTTGGGTAGCTGACTCTAAAAGAAGGGAAGCAAGTTTTGTCCCCTTGTTATAGGATACATGTAACACTATGCTCAAGTTCCAACTGAAAAGCTCAGGCCATTTCTGTGGCTTCACTCTGCCAATTGCTTGCTCACTCAAGCGGTGTCCCCCATTATGTGTGGACACAGTTCACTACTGATCATTTTATGGATACAAGGAAAGCAAATGGAGGACCAAGTCCTCAGGGTACAGGTAAAAAGAGGTTTACTTTGTATCAGACCTGAACTTTTAAACCTCCCTTCTACCCATCAGGCATTGAACCCAGTCCCACCTGGATGTAGTCCCTCTCACCTCCAGTTAGAGGTGTAAATAAGGAAAATCCAGTCCTCTCTCTAACTGCCATATGTTCTCTCTCAGTTGAAGAGCCTCCCTTCTGTGCCTTAACACTTCACTGCCTTGTGCCTTCCTTTAGTCCTGCTGCAGACTGTAGCTTTGTTCTGTGGTTAAACTGCCACCTTCTCCTCCATTAGGTCAACCTCACTTCCTGTCTATTGCATATTGTCTTCCTGGCCATTTCCAACATGTCCAAGTTGAGTACATATCATTTTGAACACTAGAACAGAGATGGCACTGCAGTAAGGGTAACTATCACTTCTGGATAAAGCCCTGGCTTAGATGTCTCCCCACTGCACTCCAGCCAGCCAAGGAGAACATGTGCAATTCCAATAGCTGAGCTCAGTTTCATGCCTAATGCAGGCTGGAGAACCTATAAGAAATCACCATGTTGCAACAAGCCCAAGGCTGTGGATAAAACTGCTTCATCCTATGGATGGTTTGTTACAGGATGGGTTGCCTTTTGAACAGGGTGTAAGTGTTAAGGTACCAAGGTACAAGATTTTTGGGAGCTATGTCACTATGAACTAACACTGGAACTGCACTTCATGTTCCCCCTCCTTTATTTTAGAAGTTACAGTGGCAGAGACAATGACAGTTATCTACAATGTAGTGACTTTTTGATAAAATAATTTTTTAAATATTAGACTCCTTGTTTTCTTTACACATAAACACGATACTTAATTTAATAAGTTGATATTAATTGGTGGTTATACTGGGGGTAGATTTAATGCTCATCTGCCCTGAAACACTTGAACAAGTTGTCACAAGAACTGAGTGGCTGAGACTAAGCTCTAGCTAAGGCTGCAAGTAAGCTAATGAGTGGCATCTTTAGTATTAATACTACTAGTAACTGTAGTAATCAAGATGATATTGTCCTTTTCAGTAGAGCTAGATTTAATTGTTGTACTGCTTCACCAGAATGTATAGTGCAGATACTGTGAAAGTGGCTTTCCAGTGGTTGAGCTGCCCCTGAAGGGGGATCCCAGCTTCAAGTAAGCTGCCCTTTTTTTTTTTTTTTTTAAAGTGAGTGGATCTTATAGCCAGCACCAGGTGTAGCTTAGAGCTGTTAAAGTAGAGGAGGTAGGACTCACCTTTATGCAAAAGGTAAGAACTGAGCTGGAGACAACCAACCCAACAGCACAGAACTAGTCAGCCAACCGTTCTAGAGCTCATGCAACTAGCCTGACCATTTGCCCTAATGTCATTGAGTAGGTCTTGGGGACAAAGCAATGTGCAAAATCCCAGTTACTCCCTGCCTCTACCAACTGCTGGAGCCCAGCCATGGGAGAATGTCTTTAGCAAGCAGAGGTAGATAGAATGGGAGATGGAAGATTATGAACTCTTCAGGGCTAACACAGAAGAGGGCCCCATACTGTTGCAATCGCACAGTTTACCATCAGGACAATAAATCTCACCTCTCAGATCAAAGAATTGTGTGACATGCACTTGGTGCTTTACACCAAAACTAGCTACTGCATACAGAAAATGATTCTATTCCCAGCTCTCACTGCATCACATCGAAGTAACTTGGGTCAAGGTATTTCGTCCGAGCCCCCAAGGTTTGGAATAGACTCGCCGGAGGCGGCTCAAGCACCCACTCTGAGCACCTTCGAGAGACATTTGGATGCTTATCTTGCTGGGATCCTATGATCCCTGCCGACTTGTGCCTGGGGCAAGACTCAGTGATCCTCCGGGGTCCCTTCCAGCCCGAATGTCTTATGAAATCTATAACATCCTTGTTTTGCCTCTAGGAAATGACTAACACCCAGAGGAAGGCTTCCACAGCAAATAAAAAGATTGAGACTAGAAGGCTACAGGATCCATCTGAAACAAGTTTATTAGAAAACTTTTCTAGGAAGATACAAATGTTTAAAATTCCCAATTTCTTCCCCTTCACCAGGTTCAGCCCTTGTCTCCATGGCACTGTGCACGGGTGCCTCAGTAGTTCCAAATGGCTGGGTAGCCATCTGCCATGAAGGAGTGGGTCTTCACATTAGTTGAAGCTCATAAAGGAACAGTGCTGGCTCAAATTTCAGCTTTTAACTTACGGTAAAATCTCTAAGAACAATCTATAAAAGTCACAATTCTAGAACAAAATGTAATGGCACAGTGAGAGCTGGCTGCACAGCTTGGGCGGGGGGGGGGGGGGTGGGAGGGTGCATCCCTTCCAACAGGCCTACATTTTCAGTCTCAGTCAAGTTTCCTCAAATCTGAAAGCCACAAAGCAATGCATTAATCACGGAGCAGAACGTGACTGGCCAGCTCTAGCCTGTTCACTGACAGCAGCACCATGTGAAGTTGAATGTAAGTCATGGAGAATAAAACCAGCCAGGCTTGCATAAATCTGCTTCTTAACTAAGACAATAGGCCAAATTCAGTTCTGGAAGGAGGGGTGCTGCTTCCCCCCCACAACCGGAATCAGATTTGGGATGAATTTAGGCCATTAGTTCATCAAGTATCAATTAATTTAATGGTCTCCAGAATGGAACAAGCAGTTCTGCCAGTGCAGAGGTAACAGGATTTGACCGATTTATGGCCCACCTATAGGTAACATTCCTTGTCCCGCTTGATGTCCTTTATCATGTGATCTATGGGCACCCCTAGGCCCAGAATGGCAGAAGCAGTGTTGGAGAGGCCTAAATCCTGCAAACATGAGTCTGGAACACACTCGACAACCTCTGAGAGCATTAAATAGCAGTACCTCAGCAAAGCTATAGTTAGAAAGTTGTCTTTAAAAAGGGAAAGGAGGCAGGTCTGTGCTTGACCAGTGTACCTGAAGTGGAACTTGTTTAACTGGATAAGTACAAATGAGAGCCTGGATACCTTTATACAGAAAGCCTGTTAATGTCGAAAGCAGTAGTTCTCAACCTTTTTAAACTCAAGGACCTTTTGGAAAATGTTAGTGCTGAGCTTTCACTTATTTTTTGACTACAGAAAAGTAATGGAACAATTCTTCTGTTGCAAAGAACTCAAAGACCTCAACAGATAACTGGTTCTGGCACTACAGATTCCTATTTGAAATCTCTAGGTTTATCTTGTGAATCATGTGTTGGTGTTTGTACACCTAATACTGCACAGCATCCTGGCTGAGTATCACTGATCTAAAGACTCCCTTTTCCCCCTGCTTTGGCTCTAGGATGCTCAGTGTGTGAGTGCTGCCAAGTGCAAAAGCCAAATGTGAATAAAAGGCATTAGAAATCTTTCTCTAGGCCTTTGGAACAGACCCAGACAACAACCCCCTTGCTGGGCAGTGATCCTCCAGCCAACTTAACCCAAAGAAACTGTCAGGTTCCCTTATGGATGCTAAATGGGAACAAAGTGTTTAGGGGAAAGACTAGGGAGTCCTGGTAGGAGGCTCTCCACCAGACTGAGGCTCTTCCCAAAAGGCAAGTCCCACCCCTTGTAGAAGCTTTTCTTGATCTCTAGCATGTGAGATGACCAACTGGAAGAGTTGGGGAAACTGATCAGAGATGGGAGGAAAGGGCAGGGGACTTGAGTACTAGAAGAGAGCTAAGGAATGGAAAATGAAGACACAGCATGCTGAAAGGGATTATGCAGAACATGGCTCCTTCTGGAGCTTATAAAAAGTGTCTGGGCTCAGGCTCTCCCCCCACCTTTTCACTCAGTGACCATGTCTACACACGCACCATTTGTTTTCCTGGGAACAAGAAGCTTCAGCATACCTGGGGCCACTGCTATTCATCCCTGGGGAATGCCTGTGCCATGCGCCCTCTAGTGCGCGGCAATTTACCCTGGGTGGGGTCAGGAAGGCTGGGTGCTGGCCACAGCAGCCTTATGTGGGGTCCTGGGGGAGTACAGCTGTGCTCCTGCAGCTAGAAACCTGGCTGGCAGCTGAAGTGTGGCTCTGGCAGGCTGGCCCGCTTTTTTAAGACATGGGTTTTATTTGACCCCAGGATATCCCAAGGTCAAACCCAATCCCCCCCTCCTCCGCAAGGTAGCAGCACAGGAAACGCCTGCATGTGCAGTGCCATATAGCATACGTCTGCACTCATCTGGACAGGGCCAGTGATGAGAACAACCCTTCTTATAGTGGCACACTTGTGTGTATAGGAGAGATTTTTTTTAGAACAGGGCAGTGTTCCCCACTTGCAGGGGGACCAATGGGAGACCCTGCCTACTTCACCTGCAATCAAAACACATTACCTAGGGCACCATGTTGATATCCACTGAGTCATAGGCTGAAGCTCTCATCCTCTCCAATGGTTTTCTCCAGATCTCTCGCAGAGCCTCGTAGTCTGGCTTCTCCTCGTACTCTAAAGCCATTGCTTGCTGCAGGTAGCTCTGTAGGGCACCTACCAGACACCAGGAACTTCAGTACAGATGACTGTATTTCCAGAGAGCAGCACCCCCAGGCACTTCTGAACCAGCTGCTAACCACCACCAAAGCCCCCCTCATTGTTAGACAGTTGGAGGGACTTGGCTCCATATATATGCAACTTGCCCAAGGTCACCCAACATGTAAGTAGCAGAGCTGGGAAGAGAACCTGGTTTCCCCCTCCCCCACATTTGTTGTTGGCTCATACTGCCTTCAAAGCTAGGCTTGTGAATATTGCCCCACGGTGTACAGAAGCTGACACAGTGTACACCCACCCTTGTTCCAGCACAAAGGAAGTGAGGGAGCCTGAGAGCTGGCATGTCATGGTTCCCACAAGAGAGCAGCTTTGAGCTTCAGTGAGTAACTGGACTCAACCCCCACTGCTCTATGTCCCCCTCCATTCCAAGGCCCTATGCTGGTCCATACCTGGAATTGTTTTCCGGACATAGCACAGTCTCAGGAGGCCAGTCACATCCATTCTGTGCCTACAGCATTTGACAAACATTTGGTGATAAACAGCAGACACAAGCAGAGGACCCCAGAACAAGCAGCCTCCAGCCACGTGGGCAAATTAAGGCTGTGCAGGGGTGACTGAATTAGAGATGGTCGAGCCCACTCTCTGGGGGACAAACCAGACCTCACTGCACATCTGTCTGAAATGCTGGGATAAAGCCTGATTCCACTGGACTCAGGAGAGGTAACTTTCAGGGGAGCCAGCCCTTAGAAGCTGGGTGTCTTGTTAATTCTGACTGGATCAAAGCAGCTAAGTGTCCCCTGGGAGTTATGAAACCTCTGATCTTACTCCTTTACTCCCAAGGCCCCCACAGAGTGGTCAGCCATTTCTCCCACCCCAGAGCTCACCTCTTTTTCTGTTCCATCACAGCTTGAACATTGGCCAGCTCATTAGACCAGGGCAGGAAGCCGCAGAGCCACTTCAGCAAGCAGTAGCCCAGAGACTCCAGGTCACTCCGGCGAGATGGAGCTGAGGGGAGGGGAAAGAACAAAAAAAGTTTACACATGCTCAAGAAATTCTTTGAGAAAGCAGAGTTTGGGAGATGGATAAAGAGTAGGGCTGTGTGAAATTTTGACGAGCGTTTCATTTCGAAGCTGTTTCAACGCGTTTTGAGCTCGAAACAGTGAAATCAAAACAACACAAAAGGCTTCAAAACAGCTTTGAAACGAAATGAGGGCACTTGAAACATTTTGAAACGTTTCAAGTTTTGAAGCAGGCTGGTGGCAGGAGGTGGGGGAGAGCCAGGGCTGCGTTCCAAGCAGCTCCACCAGCCCCATGGAGCTCAGCCCAGCAGCAGGAGAGCCAGTGGCAGAGCTGCTCGGAGCACAGCCCTGGCTCTGATCACAGCCCTGGCCAGTGGCTCTCCCCTGCCTCCTGCCACCAGGCCCAGCTCCATGGGGCTGCGGAGCCTCCCGCCTCCAGGCTGTGCTCACCAGGGCTGTGCTCCAAGCAGCTCCGCCACTGGCTCTCCTGCCGCCTCCTACTGCCGGGCTGAGCTCCATGGGGCTGGCAGAGCCACTTGGAGTGCAGCCCTGGCTCTAAGCGCAGCCCTGGCAAGCACAGCCCAGTAGCTGGAGGCTCTGCAGATCCACTGAGCTGAGCCTGGCAATGGGAGGCAGGGAAGAGCCACTGACTATACCTGCGACTGGAGCCAGGGCTGCACTCCAAGTGGCTCCACACTGATCCTCTGCCACCTCTCACCACCAGGCTCAGCTCCATGGGGCTGCAGAGCCTCCCGCTGCGGGGCTGTGCTCACCAGGGCCGTGCTCCAAGCAGCTCTGCCAGCCTCATGGAGCTCAACCCAGCAGCAGGAGGCGAAGGGAGAGTCAGTGGCAGAACTGCTTGGAGTGCAGCCCTGGCCACTGGCTCTCTCCTGCCTCCCGCCACCAGGCTCAGCTCCGTGGGCCTGCGGAGCCTCCAGCCACCAGGCTGTGCTCACCAGGGCTGCGCTCCAAGTGGCTCCACCACTGGATCTCCTGCCGCTGAGCTGAGCTCCATGGGGCTGGCAGAGCCACTCAAAGTGCAGCCCAGCGGCAGGAGGTGGGGAGAGCCAGGGCTACACTCCAGGTGGCTCTGCCAGCCTCACGGAGTTCAACCCGCCCTCTCAGCGCTGTTGGACTCCTCCCAGGGGCATGGGCCCCCAGATCTGCATGCGGGATGACAGGACGCTGTCACTGCTGCCTGGGGCCAGCGGCAGCACCAATCTTCCTGGCACTGGGCGTGGGCTGTGCCCAAGGGTGCAGGCCCCAAGATCAGCACACGGGATGGCAGGAGGCTGCTGCTGCTGCCTGGGGCCAGCGGCAGCAGCAGCCTCCTGTCATCCCAAATGGAAATCTGGGGTCTCACACCCCTGGGAGGAGTCCGGCACAACCCCACAGCCCTCCCGGGGGCACAGGCCCCGAGATCTGTGTGCGGGATGACAGGAGGCTGCTGCTGCCAGCCAATGACACCAGTTTTGCTTTTAGCAGTTTGAGATGCAGTTTCCCAGAAAACCCTGCACCTCCTTGAAACTTGGTAGGCATCATGCCCTCAGAAGGGGCTACCATCCCTGCAATTTTCATCCAAATCAGGCAAGGAATGACAAAAGTTATAGGCATTTTAGTGATGCTCCATTATAGCCTATGGCCAAAACAGTGTTGAAATTCTGAAACAGATTCGGTTGATTTGAAATGCGACAATGATCTGAAACACTGAAATGAACCACTGTCCCTCCGAAACTGAAACAAAACACAGCCATTTCGCATAGCCCTACCCCCATCATCTGGGCCTTTTAGCAGTAGATTGGGTGAGGGACCAGTGAGTGTATGGAAGGAAAGTGCCTAGGCCAGATACTGGAGCTAGGCCCTTTCCCAGGTCTAACCCACTTTGGGGGGAAGGCTTTGGTATGCGTTCCTGTTCACCAGCACACCCTGTTCCTGGATTTCTACTCCCTACCCTGGCTGGGTTTCAGGTAGACTGGAAACATCCTCCTGCCTCCTGCCTGAGTCACTTGGTGGAGCTGCATGGCAGGAGGGAGCAGTAGGCTGGCTGGCTGGCTGGGAGGGACACTCCCTAGATGAGCATCAGGAAAAGGGAAACAAGCTCAAGTAGAGGAAGCCACAAGCCAGCAGGGCTGGCACAGCAGAGGTCTTTCCTGCTGGACTTTGCTGCCTGATATTGGGGCTGTGTGATCTCACCAACTCCTTTGTGGCTATCCAGGCTGATGAACTCAATGGTGCCCTCGTGAGGAGTCCTGCTGCCTTCATGGTGAGCCACATGCTTTCCCTCCGGGCAGTATCGAAAAGCGAAGCAGTAGCCTGCCAGAGTGACCTGAGAGAGAGTGACAAAGCTTAATGACTTGTGGAGGGACCCCAGCAAGAGGCAAGAAGGGAGCACTGTTGATCTGGGAAAGCCAAGGAGCTCGCCATCCTCTTACCCCTTCTTCAGGGAGATCTCCAGTGGGAGCCAGTGAGACTTCCAGGGCATCCCATGTTCTTTTCCCCTCTGGTTTCTTATATAAACAGACTTAAGGTAACCCAGGGCATCAGGACACTTTCCTGGCCTACACAGATCTTTGGTTTCTGTAAGCAGCAGCTCCACAGCATGCAGGCTCTGCTCACATTGCATGCGAGTCCCAGCAATTAGCGTTCCCCCCACCCCCCCCCGTGGGCACAGTGACAGAGCTCCATCTCCACTCCCAGGAGCCCTCCCACAGCCTCTGCTCACATGTGGGTCCCTCTGCCCCTGCTGTTCTCATTCCTCACCTGTGTGAGGTCCACTGGGTTCACAAAGATGTTCTCAGCAGCGAGGTCTCCATGCACATACTCGTTCTCATGGATGTACTCCAGGCAGTCTAGCTACGAGCAGACATTAGGACAGAACATCAGAGCCAGGCAAAACATTTTGGCACCTTGGTTAACTCTATTAGGCGCCTCCAGGGCAACTTTCCCTGGGTACTCAACACCTGGCAGACTGAGAAGAGGGCTCACTGGGTACAGCCCTTCTCAGCCCCTGCTGTTCAAGTGTTGAGGAACAAACCTGGGAAATTCAAGGGCTTCCATTCACTCCCCAACTTCCAGCATCCTTGAGGGTGAACACAGATACACCCAGGAGTTTATAACTACCACCTCCAGCCAACCCCACAGCCTAGCACAATCTAACACAGAGATCAGAGACTGGAGCCCAGCTCAGTCCACTGGGCCCCGGTTTGCTAAGTTACAGAGGAAAAGCAGTTTCTACTGACTTCAAATGCTTTGTGTCTGCTACTACTTCAGACCCTGAAAAATTTATTCTGGCAGATTTGTGCAATTTCATGTGGCTCTTCTCTACTTTTAAACAGGAATAGCTGGATGTGACTTGGCTTCCCATTCTCTCTCATCCTGTGCCTAGAGCAGCAGCAGACTCAGCATCTGCAATGCACTGCTCCCAAGCCCAGCCTGGGTGAGAAGCAGCATCCTCTTCACAACCCTACCCCAGAAAAGGCTGGACCTGCACGTACCAGCCGTACTGCAACCTGGAAAACTGCTTTCTCTGTCAGGTCTGTGCCATCGTCAAGGATGGACTGAAGGGTTCGCCCTAAATCTGGGAACACCAGAAACCTGTGACAAGAGAAAGAATAAATCAACTCAGGTGTTCAGCAACACCCCTCAAGGGTGATTTTCAAGGCCCTCATGCCACCATTACCCAAACCTCCATATAGACTGGTCTCCCTCCACCTCTTATTTAACAAAGGCAAAAATTTCCATCAAAAATGAAGGGAGAGAAATGCAAACCACATCAAGTAGCTCTGAAGTTTCAGCAATCCCTCTCCCTTATTACTGACAGGGCCTTTGAATCAAGATGTTTTCCCTGCTGTGAAAAGCTTACAGTCCAAGACAGAAGACACCCCACCAGGAGAGGAGTGAAGATACAGCAAGAAAAAAGGATCACTGGAAAAAGGAAGAGAGTTTTGACCATATGAACAGAAAAGGGGAAACTGTTCCAAAAAGTAATGGGTATTGCAAAGGCAGCAGTGGAAAGAGAGGAGGCAAGGAGAAAGGAAAGGCAGGAGTAAACAAAAGCACCCAGGCAGGTCAGGATGGGCTGAGTAGGAAATTGATGCAGAAGACATGAAGTTGAAGCAGCAGAAGAAAAAGACATTTTTCACCTGTAGTATTCTGGAAAGACTAAATGGAGGAGTGATGACAGGTGGGGGTTATAGCCATCACCACTGCATATACTACAGGGTTAGAAGTTGGTGGGAAGATAGCCAGAAAAGGAACGTATTACAGAGGGGAGGACACAGGCAGAGCCTGAAGTAGGATGAGAGAAAACAGATCCTGTGAGATGGAGAGGGCAATAGTTCTAGACATGCAGGAACCCCTAGCCATGCCTGTCTGCAGTCATGGACCTGCCTTACCTGTAGCTACTTGCATGGAATCCAAAGCCAATGCAGTTTGGAATTCCCAGCAAAGGCACCAAATGCATCTTCTTCCACTTATCCACTAGGAGGGAGACACAACAGTCAGAGAGTTGTGGCTTTGCTGTGTTGCTGGCTGAGGCACTTTACAATTGGAAAGGCACCCACCCAGCCCAACAGGCAGGAACTGCCCTTTCCTCACAGACCCCTTCTGCACCTGGCAGGCCAGATACAAAGCTCACCCATAAGCAACAGTTAAGCAGACAGCTGGGTGTCAGGTAAACAGAGCTCTAGAGGGAATCACTGACAGATAAGTGGGGACAGAGGAAATGCTGCAGGGATGCTAAGTTTTGGCCAGGGAAGGAAAAGATGTCAAGCTCTTCCCACAGCAGCAGGTTTACCCCAGGTGCTTCGACAGGGGGTGAGTGCCACACAGCAGCTCTGCACAGCTTGGTCTGAAAGAACAGCTCAGGAATGGGACTCTCAGCAACCTAGGGCTGATGAACCCTGGAGATCATGCATCCACCACCTGACAGGCCAGGATGCAAGATAAACATCTGCCTCTGAAACCAACACACAAGTCATGGACAGGGGAGGTCCTACCGCACACACCAGGGCCAAGTACCAGGAAGTTACTGCACAGGTACTGCCCAGGAGGGCCCATGGACCTTGTCCTTTCCTGCTTCTGGGACAGGGGACACTTTACACACTGATCAGTACTGGATGCCTTTCAGCACTGACTGATTAACAAACTGATGCCCCCAAGTGGCCTTATAAGAGAGTTCCCTGGCTGCTCTGCAGGGATGACCCAGTGACTGGGGGCTCAGCCTTCCAGAAAATAATCCACACCTCCTCCTCCAGGAAGGACTGACCTGTGGCTTTCTTGGCAGCTCGCTGTAAGAAGTTCTGCTCATTGTAGATCTTCCCATTTTTGGCATCCTGAGAGGGTGAGGAGAAAGAGGTGAAATTTCAGTGTTTAACCATCACTTACTATACAGTGACAGTACATCTCTGGCAATTCTTGCCTGCTCATCTCAGGGCTCTCCACTAAGCAGGTGATGATTTAAAATCCCTATTTTATGGAAATGGAGTGACCTGCCTAAGGTCACCCAGCAGCTCAGTAGCTGAGGTGGGAACAGACAGGGTCTCTGGATTCTCTGTCCAAGGTCTACTGAACCACACCACCTCCCAGTATCTGGACAGCTCAGCTAGCCCCAGAACAGAGGTCTCAGGACAGAGAGTTCTAAGTGCTACTGATTTTAACACTTTGCAGGTTAGCAAGTGCCCCAGAACTGAGAGACCTGCAGTCAGTTTTGAAGTAAAAGCTGTCACACCATGATTATTGAACTGCTTATTCTATGAACTTTCTTGAGCCATTCTGGGCTGATGAAAGGAGTTAAATCCACCAGCCCATTCAGCTACTGCATGAGTATGACTGTAGCTTATAACAGGGAAGTTCCAACCAGGAATTGCACAGTAGCCCAAAACAGGCAGCTCCCAGCTGTATTCCAGCCTGTCAGAAAATAGCAAATCCAGCATGGAAGCCTCTTCTTACAGCACTTGCCACCCAACAGAGGTTCCAGCTCAACTGCTGGGTGCTGGCCCTGAGCTCTCAGGACCCATCCTTATATACCAGTGGGGATCTGTCCCCACCTGCGTTTGGTACTTCCCTTTTCTTACTGCTTTTCCTTAGTGACCCAAGATACCCAGATGCTCATTCAGAAGCTGCAGGACACAAGCTAGCTTAGCTATTTTAGGATGTCACATGATAGGAGGTGGTGGCCATTCTAGATCTGCTGGCCCTGCTTGATATCATGAGCCCCACACCCATGCAGCCAGCAATGCTGTAAATCAGCCAGCAGACATTTTGAATATCAAGCTGCAGAGCCTGTCTAGACTTTAGTGCCTTTCTGCTAGGAACATTTTGGCTGGTGGGATGTGAAGAACTGCCCTCAGCACCAGTTCATACCTGCGTATCTATACATCCACTGGCCTGTACTCCCATCATATCCCACACTCTGTAAGGGATAGGATGGGGGCCTTGGGTCATAGGTAGAAACAATGGGGAGTGATAGCTATTGAGTGAGGGCTTAGATCAGTGATTCTCAATCAGTGCTGCAGACCCCTGGGGTGCTTTGAGATCCTTTCAGGGATGCCACAGGGTACCTTGTAATGTTAGCACTGATAGATATGCAAATATGATTCACAAGACAAACCCAGAGGAATCCAGCAGGAATCCATAGTGTTAAAAACATTCTGACCTGTAAGGTTGAGAACCACTGGGTTAGATGGTTGCTGGATAAACGGTGCTATGGCAGAACTGCTGAATGGAGAAGCTGGTGATGCGGGGAGCAGTGGGGGAGGGCATGTGTGTTTGTGCACGTGTGTGTGTCACAGGCATGATTAAGGCTTCTTGGAAACTAATTAGTTCTGCCCAGCTTTGTGGTATTTACCCTGTACTGGACAAGACTCCCCACCAATGCCCTCCCTCTCCCAGATGGTTGTTTCCCCAACACAAAAGGGAGAATAAGTTGGTTCATGTTACTGCAAAAGAAGGTCTGTCTTAAAACACCTAACTCCCTGTGCATGCTAATCATCATTGCTGCTGCTGCCAAAGACAAATTTCTGAAAACCATTAGTTTCCATAGCCAAGGCAGATGTGAGACGGCAAGCTGGACTCAACTGTGGCTCATGAATTGTCAGCAATGCTGCCAGCTACATTCCAGCTGTAGAGTAGTTATTACTGGGAATGAGGACAGTTCTGTCTGAAGACCCTGGCTGGATTGGCAGATGCCAGGGAGCTGGCACAGGGCTACAAGGCTAGATTAATCAGCATTTGATTTAGAAGCTCTCTCTGGAGCTGCAGAGGAAGACATGGAGAATCTCTTACTGTTGGGGTCTAAAGTAATTTTCCACACTGAGCACAACCAAGAGCCTGATTTTCAGGGATTCTGAACATCTTCAGCTTCCACTGGATTTCAACAGGATCTGTGGGTGCTCAACAGCTCTAGAGAAAGTGCCAGGAATCTTACATGGAAAAAACTGTTACTCTTGTAACAACTAATAACATGTGTTACCACATTTGCTATCCTGAAATCAACAGGACTGCAGAGGGATAACTGACAGTAAATATGCGGATAGTGAGTCTAAGCGGCAGCCACTCTGGAACAGCTTTTCTTTAAATACTCGCATCTGTTTTCCTTGCATTGCTGTAAGGAGGCCCGAATTCTATTCAAAGCCAAGTAAAATACTCCTAGGGAACTGTAATGGGCTTTTCAGCCTATGGAGGAAGTCCAGTCATTTCTTCAAATAAGCGCTACCTGCAGCAATGCTAGTTGCTCCCCCATTATCTCTCACAGTTTAAAGGCCAAAGGGCATCACTATGATTTCCTGGTCTGAACTTGTGCGTTAAAGCATTCTACAACTGTTTGCCATGGCTTCTGGCAGGATATCAGCCAGTCAGACCACAGGGCCCCACACACACAGAACACTAAGCCTTATGAACACAGATCAGGACTCACAAGTTTGAGAGAGTATCTTTGCTTTTGAGGACAGGCTCCAGATGCTGACTGTGCTGCAAAGGGATGGAATCAACAAGGTTATGGGAGCATGAGACACGGGTATTTGCAATGCTGGTAGCCCAGAAACTAGCATTACTAAATATACCAAGTTGCAATTTGACTCCTATTTCATTATTCTCTGCCTCTTTCACTTCAGGGCTGTGAAAACACTATCTGTGAAGACTTCTTTGCAAGTGGCTATGTGACAATTCCCACCTTGCTTCCAAGGCATAAGACCTTTTTCCCTTTTCCTGTCCAAGTCTTGTAAAAGCTTTAAGCACACTAGCATCTAGGCATGGCCACATCATCAGGGCAGTTTGTTCTTTGAACACAGTATGCAAACAGGAAGAGTCATCCCCAGAGAAAGGAGGAAAAAAGCATACAGAACAGCAAGCCAGTGACAAAGCAGCTCATAGTGCACGTTGCCTTTTTCTAGAGACAGGACCTTTGAGGTAAACAGCCAGATTAACATATATAAAGGAAGTGTAGACTCCCAAATTCAAGCACTGGTAGGAACAGGGAAACCCATCTGTACAGTGACACCATGTTGATATTAATATAAATGTACCTTTAGAATTCTCCAAGTGTGTTTTGGTCAAAATATAAGATCTTAAACTTTTTCCTACAGGTCAGCCTCTGTCGTTCACTTTTCACATCTCAGAGCAACCAGACACAAGGATTCTGGTAGGGAATGAAAGGGGCAGTCTGCGCTGCCTAAACAGGGCAAGACTACAGGATCCGGAGTGAGATGGGGGAAGGATGACTATGTCCTTCACTTGTCTAAGTTGCCACTGTGCCTATGACTGGTCCTGCCTGCAACTGGGAAGTATTACCACGAGACTCCAGTTTTCATACAGCAATATATCCTCTCTTCCCCACCAGCCTGAACCTTCACCCCCTTGCCATAGTACAAGGTCACACAGCACCTTCATATATCAGCCCCCAGTTGCCCTGGCTCAGAAGCTTCACAAGTTTCCACTGTTTGTTGTTCTGGTCTGTCAGGATTTCCCCCTCTGGGAGAGGAGCCACCAGGACATTCCTGATGCGCCGTGGAGATCGGGGACTGAGCTTTGCTTCAATGGGGAGACACAAAAAAGATCAAATAGCAAGAGACAATACAAAAAGATGCACCATACCCATTCTCAAGCAAAATGCAGCCCAGATTCAAATCCAGATTTACTCTGAGCAATCTACAGTGGCTTGTCTCCCATTCCCAGGGACTTTACCCCGCTCCCTTGATAAAGCCCTGGATTTCAGCTACTTTCCACTCAGCAGAGAATCAGACTTTTCTTACAGTTCAGCCACAGCCCTCTACCTCAGCCAGGAGGTGAAGGAAGAAAAGGAACAATAGGGAAGACAGGCACACAGACAGCCAAAGCACAAGTAAACCATTTCTGCAGTGCCCCAGCACCAAATAATAGCAATGATATTTCTGTCTTCTTCTCCCACCCCAAGCACAACAGAGCTCAGCAGTGCCCTGATTCTCACCTTTGGATGCCACTGCAGTCCCCGGGGACACGGCCTTGGGGCTCCGAGTCGCCTGTCTGGCTGCAGTAAAAGTTGGGATTTTCTCAGGCGACATCCATTCTACTTTTGTTTTCACAGGAGATGTCACTGGCAGCAATGGCTCCTCCTGCATCAAGGCTGTACAAAGAGAAAACAGTGCATAAAGAAATGGGCCCTCACAATACAGTCCAGATTATGCCAGTGATGAAAATCATATTACTCTGTTACTAGCATTTTTCATCCATGGCCCTCAAGCCCTTTACAGTTACTGTAGTTTCATGATCCACTCCGGTAAAGTCAACAAATGAGGCTATTCCCACTGTACAGACTGAGAACTTCAAGCACAGAAGAGACAATTGACTTCTCCATGGCAACTGCCTAATGCCCCAAAGTCCCCAGTTCAAGCTGTATTTCCTTTCTCCTCTGCAAGTGTGTCTGAAAACCAACAATTTGGCATACTCTAGGGTTACTTACCATACATCCAGATTTTCCTGGACATATTCTCTTTTTGAGCCCTCCGATCTGTCTGGGTGGGTTTTTTAAATCTACCCAAATGTCCAGGATTTTGCCGTGTTCCAGGGGTAGGAGCAGGGGGAGTGTGATCGGAGGCAGCAGGGAGCACAGACATACCTGCCTGCAGCTGCAGCGGCATGGGCAGACCCATATGGTGCTCCCTGCTGCCTCCATCGCCCTCCCCCTGCTCCTACCCCTGGAGTATAGCAAAATCCCAGACATTTGGTCAGGGCAGGGGGGGAGGGGAGGCAGCAGGGAACTCTGTGGCTGGCCAGCAGTACAGGCGCTGGTGCCTGCACTCACTGGGCTCGCAGGGACTGATCAGCCAGGAGCTGATGGGGAGCAGAGGGGAAGGAGGGGGAAGAGCGGGGAGAGGGCCCTGGCCACTGCAACCCTATCCCAGGGCAGGGGGTGCCACATGCCTCCCTTCCTCTTCCCTCCAACCTGTGCTGCCGCTGGACAGGCTCCACCATTGCCTGCATGAATCAGAGTCACCGGTCAGGACACGGAGACCTAGGGCTGCTCCGGCAGGGCTGGGGGGCTGCAGGTCGGCAGCGAGGGGCACAGGGACGGGGCGCGAGGACAGACTGTGGGTTGGGAGTGCCGGGCGCTGGCAGTACCAGGGAGCTGCGGGTCGGGAGTGAGGGGCACCATTGTGGCCCGGGGGCAGGGTGCTGCGGGTTGGAGTGAGGGGCACGGGCAGGGCTGGGGTCAGTGGGTCGGGAGCGAGAGGCAGCAGGGGCGGGGGACAGAAGGGGCAGGGTTGGGGCACTGCCACCCTCCAATCATACTGTGCCCCCACCATGACGTGTGTCCTCTTTTTTGGACCTGGAAATGTGGTAACCCCAAGTGCTGCCAGCCTTTTTGGCAGGCGTGCCACAAGTTAGCCCAAAACCGTCACCGAGGCCTACTGCATCCCCTTGCCTCGGCCGACCTGCCCCGTGCCCTGCCCCAGCCGCAGCCGCCGAGTCTCCCAGCACAAGCACCGCCCACAGCCGGGCCCTGGCTCCGGCCCGGCCCGGCCCGGCCCGGCCCGGCCCCTTGCCTGCGGCTTCCCGGCTGCAGCCTCCGGCGGCGGCGGGCGCCCCGTGCGCGGGGGGCTCCTGGGCCCGCGCCGGCAGCCGCTCCCCGCAGCCCGGGCAGAAGCGGAAGGCGGGCTCCAGCCTCTGGCCGCAGCCGGGGCAGAAGCGCATCATCCTGCAAGACAAGCGCGGAGGAGTCAGCGCCGCGCGGGGCCCGGCCCGGCCCGGCCCGGCCCGGCCCCCAAGGGTCCCCGCTCGCCCGGCCCGGCCCGGCCCGGCCCGGCCCCCAAGGGTCCCCGCTCCGCCCGGCCCGGCCCAGACCTGAGCGCCTCGCAGGGCGGCGGCGGTGGCAGCGGGGGACGACCGCCCCGAGCCCGAGCCCCGCGCCCGCGTCTCCCCATGGCCGCCCGGCCCCGCCCCGCCCCAACCCCGCCCCGGGAGCGTCGCGAGTTCCCGGCGCCGGGAAAGGTAGCGCGGGGCCCACCCCGACCTGCCGCGCTCGCGGCCTCGGCCCGGCCCGGCCCCTCCTTCCGCGGGGCGCTGGTTCCGGGGGGTTGGCGGCGGCGGTCGATGGCGCGCGGGGCCGGGGCCTGCTGCGCTCACACGAAAGCTGGACACAAACCAGCAAAACACATCTTGGGACCCTCGCCTGAGAGCGGGTTTGGTCCCTTTTACAGCTGAGGGGCCGCTTCTGTGGTGGAAACTGCTGGGTGCGGCTGCTGTCCACCAGCGCAGCGAGCCAGGGCCTGTGCGGCCAGGCTGCACTTACTGGATGGACCAGGCACAGATACCTACCGTGTAGCACGGGCCTGGCAGGATTTGGGGCCATTTCCTCTTGTCCTGGTAACAGCTGTTGGTCTGAGCCCTGTTGAGATTTGTGGTTCCCAATCTTTTCAGACTCCAGCGGCAGGTCGGTACATCTACACGCCCCTTGGAAAATGCTGGCTCTTAATTTTTCACTCATTTTTGGACTGCAGACGAATCACAGGGCAGTTCTCCTGCAGCAAAGACCTCAGACCACAACAGGTCAGAATATGTTGGATGCTGCGGATTCCTATTTGAAATCTCTGGGTTTATCTTGTGAAGGATGTTGGCACGGTGCTAATATAGCGCATGTCCTGCGGCACTCATGAGCCTGAAGTTGGTTCC